>NC_066619.1:125029841-125342341 GCF_025201925.1 Gopherus flavomarginatus
TTAATGCTACTTCCCTGTACAAAGGCTGCCACGATTTCTCCATAGATGGTCTACTGTTTGCAGTGCTTGGTACATACCCATAGAGCAGTGGTTCCCAAACCGGGGTTTGTGAATCCCTGGAGGTTCACAAAACGTTAGAGGGGGGTTCTCGGGAAAAAATTCCCTAATGGAGCACAGAGCTGTCCCTAGAGACCCCCGGGCAGCACTGGAGCCCATGGACTTCCATGAGCTACGCAGATCAAAGCAAGCATATCTGTCACACTGAGGAGATTTAAACTTCAAGACTCCTTATAAGAATTGGAAAGAAGATGTGGATATTTTTTCGCTGTTTTCAAAATTAAATAGGCAGCTAGTATTGTTTTTAAAATTATCATCAAGAACAAGTTTAAGCTTTGTCGTAACGTGCGGTGTTTGCCTGGACTGCTCAAGACTTGAATGCTTGTGTAGGAGGAACTGAGTTGGCTTCTTAAATACCTTCATGCTTTTTCACATCTATGTTTCATCAAGGAGTATCAGGAGCCTTGTCTTATAACAGGCTTATTCAAAGTGATACAAGCTACGAAAGTGAGATCTTGGAAGAGTGTTGCCATTTTCATAATGTAATAAAAATATTATAACGATAAATAATAATAATTAGCATGTAATAAGCATGTCATAAAAACAAAAATTTTATTCCAAGCTCACTGCTTTTATTATTTATACTCAGGTAAAGGAGAAAAATCCCTGGAAATATTCATTTTTAGGAGGGGGGTTCGCTATACTTGACATTTTAGTGAGAGGAGTTCACAGGCTGTTAAAGTTTGGGAACCACTGCTGTAGAGAAATACTACCCAAAGAAAGCAAAATATTTACAGTTGATGCTCAAGCATGTAAGTCTGTTTCAGTATTGTGCCTTCTATTGCACAAACCACCAATAGATATGGCGTAATCAATGGGACTTTACTCAGCCTTAATCTCTGCTTCACCTTTGCCACTGAACTTCCCCTCCCATTCATTTTACAGGCATTTCTATGTTGCTCTTCACCATAGTATCCAGTGTCTATTTACATTTCGACACAAGTGACTAAAAGCAACCCTTCCATAATGTTCAGATCAGTCAATGACAGACATATGGAGCTAACCTCACGTGCTGAATCACATCTTGGTCAGGTATCCTTATATTCTAGAACCTACACCAGAAGTCAGCAGTGACCAGCAAAATAATTCAGTTGTATGGAAGAGAATCCCTATACAAGCCTTTCCAAAACACTGGACATAAAAGTTTCCATTAAATAGTCTCTAAAGCAATCTGACTACCATTTGACTCACTCTTAGAATAGGGTGACCAGATGTCCCGATTTTGTAGGAACAGTCCCGACTTTTGGGTCTTTTTCTTATATAGCCTCATATTACCCCCCACCTCCATCCCAATTTTTCACATTTGCTGTCTGGTCACCCTATCTTAAAACCAACTTTTGTAATTTGTTCAGTATGACTGCCTTCAGAAAGATCAGCGTACATGCCAAAGGAGGAAGGTGATGTATACTGCCTTTCCCTATGATCAGCTGTCAAAAAGTTATGCAGTAAGCACCCACAACTTAAATCACAACATTATTTCCAGAGAGCATCTTCAGGAAAAATGCAAATGATTGAAGCCAAGAAATCATCTGCTTCTAGCACATAAATCATGTTTCATATCTGAAGACAAAATAATGAGATGGACTGAAAATCAGGCAAAGTAGGTCACAGCAGAACCTGTAAAAAGCTGCACTTGCTTGCTGATGTTTGATGCGTGGGTGACATAAAATCACAGACAGCAAGGGAACAGATGGCGATGTATCCTCAGCACTCCCAGCAACCTTGCTAACACCTCCAGCTCTGAGTGCCAGCACCAAGTGGCTGGCATTACACTCCTTTGAATACTTTGGTTATTGTAGTGCCTGACCCACAGTTCTTTTTCTCTTTTCCAAACCTTATTTCCTGCAACGCTGAGATTAAAAAAACCTCTCCTCCTTTACTGACCTGGCCACTTCTCCTTTCCTCTCTTTCTCCCCCCCACCCTCGAGGGCATCGGCTCTTGCTCTTTCATTTGGTCAGAGAAAGCAGTCGAGTCACCGTCTACACAAGGCAAGTCGGAGCCGAGCGGTGCCCAGGGAGGCCAGGCCTCTGACCAAGCTGCCCCCCAGCTGGTCTCCCCTCAAGCACTTCGCACCCAGCCTCTCAGAGCTTCCCAGCAGGCGTGTGCGGAGCTCCCGCAGACGAGGCAGCTGGGTGCCCGCTGTGCTGCCCAAAGCCAGGGTCACAGCCCTACCAAGCCTCGAGCTTGGGCCTCCCCAGCCCCAGCACAGCCCAGGCAAACCCAGGAGGGCAGGCGCTGCCCCGCCCGCCCCGAGCTGCTAACTCCCTGCCCGTGCCCGGCGGCTCTCACCTTCTCCGGCTTGGCGGAGGGGACGCTGCTCTCCGGCGGCTCCGGACACTTGCCCACCTTCCCGGCGGCGCCGCCGGGCGGGCTCCAGGTGATGGCCGGGGCGGCGGCGCCCTTGCAGCCCCCCGCGCCCTCGCAGCCGCTGTCGATCTTGATGAGCCGGTGCTTGGGGGAGAGGTAGCGGCCGTCCGGCGGGGTGGGCGGCCGGCGCTCGCTCTGGCTGCGGAAGAGGTGCGGCGAGCCGGCGGCCGGCTCCTCGGGCGCGCAGGGCTCCGGGCGGCACAGGGCGCGCAGCTTGCGCAGGGACGAGCCGGGCCCGCTGTAGGGGTCCTCGAAGTCGCGCTCCTTCTGGGCGCGGTAGGCGCGCAGCAGCTCGCCGGGGTCGTCGCACAGGTGGCGGGGCGCCAGGCGGGGCGAGGTGTGGCGGTGCGCGGCCAGCAGCTCGGCCCCGGGGCGCCGCTCCCGGTAGTCGGGCCGCGGCGGCTGCGGGGGGCTCTTGGCCTTGTTGTTGCCCAGGCTGAAGTACTTGGTCAGCCACTTGGCCATGGTCCGGCGCTAGGGCGCAGCGCCCATGGGGAGGGCGCACGGGGGGCCGGGCCGGGGCGCTGCCCGGCGCTCAGGGGCGCAGCCCGGCCCGCGGCAGCCCCCGCCCCGCCATGGGGCTCCAGCCGCCTCCTGCCCCCGCCCCGGCCGCGGGCTCCAGCCGCCTCCTGCCCCGCGCGCAACTTTCCCGGCGCCGGGGGCTCCCCGCGGGCACCGCCGCGCCGCTTCTCCCGGCACCCGCCGCGGGCTCCGGGCAGCGAGCGAGCGTCCTGCTCCGCTGCGGCTGCTGCCCCGCTGCCAGCCCGCCCCACGCCCCCGGCCCCAGCCCGGCTCTGCTGCGCCGCGCTCCCCGCCCGGCCTGACCTCAGCACGCACCGGGGAGGCGGGGACGCGGCTGTTCCGAGACTCCCCCGCCCCCGCCAAGGGGGCCCCTGCCTATCCCGGGCCGGGGGAGGGGCCGGCCCAGGTGCCAGGGAGGCGGGGACCTTGCTCAGTGCCCCGGCTCGGGGACTAGCTGCGCCTCCTGCCCCAGCCGCTCAGTCTCCCCCGGCACTCAGCGTGCTCGGCGCCGGGCGGCTCCCGGGCTCGGCTCGCCGATGCTGGGCGCTCCGGTGGGGGGGCGCGTCCCGGTGCTTCCCGCTGGGGAGCCGCTGTCACTGCTCTGATCTAGCCCGCACGCCGCGCACCTAGCCGAGCCCGTGGACAATGCGCCCGGCTGCCGCAGGGCGGGCCGGCTCCCTGCTTCAACACGTGTCCTGCTTGCACGTACTCGGCGCTTTCGTTACAATTCGGGTTGGTCTGTGGGGCTAAGGTCACCCTGGCGCCAGGAGACCCACTTTCCTACACTCCCCGGGCTCTCCCGGGACTTTCCTCCCACTGAGTGTGCGGGGAAGGCCCCGGGGGATCCGCTCCGGGCAGTGTCGCGGGGAGCTTTTTAATTATTGAGCTTTGGTTATGCCAGACCGCGCTAAATGGAAAGGCAGACACAGGCCAAACTCAGACACAGGCACACAATTTGGGCGCTAAACATGGGCTGAAGCAGAATGGTTTGTTTCTAGATAATCTGCCCCAGCGACTTTTATTTCCGGGTTTTTTAGGGGTGCGAAGAATTGATAGGTTAATAACACTGGAGTAAACCTGCCCAAGCCCTGAGGAAGAGAAATTGTTTCAGTGTTCCAAGGATGGAGGAGTGGGATGAAAACCAGGAAAACTATCAGACGTGGGGATGGAGGCAGTGAGATTGGGAGAGGACCATTACCTGGTCCGTAACTGGCGTTCTTCAAGATGTGTTCCTCAGGTGTATAACACAATAGGTGTTCGTGCTCGCTACCTTCTGTGGAATACACCTGAGCAATCACTGGAAGAAGAAGAAGAATAGATCTCCCGAAGGAAACAGTAGAAGCCACTTTACATTGGGACATTTAAAGCAAGACCGGGAAAGGGTCTTCAAACTGTGCTGTGGGGAGAAATCTTGCCCTTGCCAAGTGGAGGGATGAGCCTCTAGCAGCCTGTGATTGTATTACTCTAAAAGTGACACAAGTAGCTTAAGCAATGCGGTGTTCAGCCTGGCCACTGGGCGGGAGTAGATGGCACGTTTGCTTTAAAATGAGAGTCTGTCTTTGGGAGGCATATTTCTAGGGATGGCTTTTAACTGTGCCCCTGGTGGTCTGCTGCTTTTTAAAGATCCCTCCTCACCACGAAATGGCAGACAATGTCAACGGAATGTATTCGCAACACCCTGTTGGGGTGGAGGGGGATTTGGAAATGGTCCCTAAAATCTTTAAGGTCATTGTAGGAGAGGCAACCTCACAGGCCAAAAAGGCCTGTCCCATGGAGGGCTTTGACTGTGGGAAAGCTACTTTGAACCTATTACAGTAGGGAGCCAGTGGAGAGCACTGGGGTGATGTGTTTGTGGTGACCTGTGTTGCTAAGCAGACAGGATATTGAGTTTTGTATCAGTTGAAGTTTTTTCAGGGCATGTGGCTTCATTTATAGATAGCAGCCACAATCACTCAGACGCGGAGGGGAAACTGATGTGAATCAGTACGGCTGCAGCCGTGCCTGTGAGGAGGGTGAGCAGTCTTTGGTCTCTGGCAGTTGGGATTGGGCAGGTTTGGCCGTCGTTGCTGTTTGGGGCCCAGCAGCACTGAGGAGCCCAAAAGATCCTCATGGTTTCTGAAAGGAGAGGCCCTCACTAGAGGAGGTTGTGGTTATAGAGGAGGCCTGTTCTTCAGCGTGTGGCCTGCAGATCTCACCTCAGTCTTGCCAGCAGTTCTTCAGCCTGTATAGACTATATAGATCTATATCACACTGAATAGAGAGGAGTGAGCTCAGTAGGACTGCAGAGGTGGGAGACGCAGAGGTGGAGAGACAATAGCCTATAGTGACTTTCTCAGTTTGATCTCAGAGGAAGGACGCGAAGAGTTTGTGGTGTTTTTGTTCACCCCTGCAGCAGGTTGGTTAGGATTATCTGGCAATGAAGGAATCAACACCCTCCCTTCCATTAAGTACTCAGAGCACTCCCTGTCCACATCTGTGGGTCCCTTAGGAAGAGCTCTCCAATGAACCAGGGAAGACTAGACTTGATGTGTGAAGCAAAGCCCCGTTGAAATCAATGACAAAATGCCTATTAACTTCAGTGGGGCCAGGATGTCACCCCAAAACTGATATTTCTAATGTTAAAAAAAGCAGACTTAACCCTCCCTCCCACACAACTTTCGGGCATTCTTGCCATCCTATAGACACACAAACAACACAGTCTATCTTTTTGGTCTCCCTCTGCAGGTCACCTTTTCTATGAGAAAACACTTCTATTCGGATCCATTTAAGTGTTAAAATATGAACAGGAAGGTTTTAGATCACTGCTAATTGTTGCCTTTATTGTTTTCATTTTAAATCCCTGAACGTTAATAGCTGGATGATATTTGTATCAGTAAGCGACTTGGTGCAGGAACTGTCTTCTTTTGTGTTGGTACAACCCTCACCACCTGGAGTCCCAGTCCTGGTTGGGGCTTGGAGTGCTAATGTAATACAATAATAACTACAGAGAGATGCAGAGCCTAGGAAACTCATCAAGGGCAAAGTTGGGCTGAAAGAACAACGGATACTCAGCCACTTTTTTTAAAGCTCATTGACAATGTCCCACTGCCTTCAGCAAGCGATACAGATGCCAAGAGCTAATCACTCTGTGCACTGTGATTTTTAATCTCTTGACAGAGAATCCTTTTATCTCCAGTTTTTGTTCAATGTTTCTGTTCAGAAAAGGGGGAAAAGCAGTATCTATACTGCCATTATATGCACAAGCTTTGGGGATCTTCTGTGATATACCAGTTGGTACTTTAGTTTATATCCTGAGGTCACTGCCACCCGACCACAGTGAAACGTACATGGTAACTGTCATCCTTTCTTGTGCGCTTCCATTTGGAACCGTGTTTTTCTTTAAAAGTTAATTACAGATGTGTTATCTTTTTGCATGACGTCTGCTGCCTGTACAGATAAACTTGGCCTGGCTTTTGGCCACACCTTCTCTCTGAAAAGTCGTGGATAGGGCGTGGCAGGAAAGGTGGGTTTTGTCTGGGTTTTTTTTTCGGTTGTGCAACTGTCATAAGCTGAACCCTTCTTTATGTTGCAATGACCTCATAAGAGCTCAGCCTCTCCCTTGTAACCATAGGGTTCAATTATCATTCCTTCCCAAGACAACTTCCTCTGGTGTTCCTTCATCACTTGTCATCTAGGTAGCACGAAGTGGAATTCTTGTATTTCTGGTTTGAGCAACTGTGGCCAGGTTACATCCATCCTGGCGTCTCTGCACCGTGTGCCAAATACAGATCAAGATTCTGCCCCCTTATGCCTGCTAGCAGC
The DNA here is from genome assembly GCF_025201925.1 of Gopherus flavomarginatus. Lineage (NCBI taxonomy): Eukaryota > Metazoa > Chordata > Testudines > Testudinidae > Gopherus > Gopherus flavomarginatus. The sequence continues at coordinate 125,036,650 of NC_066619.1, forward strand.
CTCCACTGTCTCCAGTCTCAAGATAACCTTCCGAGGAACATGGCAATTGCCAAAGTGGATCAGCCCCGAGGTCCATCTTGTCCAGGATCCTGTCTCAAGAACGGCCAGAGCCAGATGCTTTAAAGGAAGGTGCGAGGCTCCCAGCGCCAGCAGCAGCTATGAGATAACCTTCGCCCAGGGAGAGTCTTCTCCTCACCCCCATAGCCAGAGGTTTGTTTATGCCCTAGAACAGGAGAGTTTAGCTTCTTCCAAAGCCCTGGGGATTTCACTGTTCTAACAGCTCCCCCTGTTCAGCCTTGGCTCCAGTCTGTTCCTTCTCAGAACCTGCCCCATTCTCAGCCTTCCAACTCCACATTGGCTTGTTGCCAGCTCGGGGAGGCGAGGCAGAGAGTGGAGGACTACGTTTTGCGCCCACAGGCCTGTGACCTGAGTAACAGGGTTGCCATGAGTTTCACGGGAGATGCTGGAGACTTGGCAACCTTGATCCTGCCAGCATATCACAGCTGGTAGCATTAGAGGTGTTTTTCAAAGATTCATTTAATCCACACGGTTAGTAATTTCAAGGGTCAATGCTTTGGCTGTAGCAAAAGCTTGGTGGTCAATGGGGGGTGGGGGTGGGGAAACGTTTGGGTTTTTTTATACAACCCTAGGAAAAATATCCTTGACTCTTGTGAACGCACAGTGGCAGAAGTAATGATTCTTTAAAAATGTGTTGGGAAATAGTGAACAATCTTCTCTTCCTATAACTCAACGACCTGAAAAGCAAGGTCTCTCCACACCGCCTGCAACAGTCAGTCATATTAGGACAGGGTTTGCAACATGTTAAAACTTAGATAATACATGATGCAAAAATATTTTATCCTCACTAAGGACAGATAGCTGGCAGATGATGTGTCTCTTAACACACTTGACTACTTGGGTTGTGCTGACTAAGAGTATGCACAAGCAATTATATCATTACATTTAATTAAATAACAAAGTTACATAGCAACTTATTTTGAGTGTGTGGGACGTTGTTTCCTCTTGTAGTTCTGGTTTGCATGCTTACTAAATCTTGCAATAAATTTTAATGGCATTTATAATTAAGATAATAAGAAATAAAGTAGCTGGTATTCCATGGAGACAGTGCTATGGATTGATAGTCAGCCAGGGAAGCTGCCATTTCCAAACCTGGAGTTGGTCTGTTTTATCAGACTGGGGGCTGAGAGGAGGACAGTCCTGTTGGTTAATATGGCCCTGGGCAGGCTGAGCAAAGAATCATATAAATTCTGCACATTAAGAACTGCCATAGACAAATGTTTTACCTTTTCTGATCCCCTTCTCTAAGAGTGGCTAATGCCAGCTAGTTCAGAAGAAGGTGTATAATATCCAAATGCACTTAATTTCATCCTGTGGTGCCATATGAAATCATTTTCTGATCCCAGGTAGTCACCAGTCTGTGACACGAAGGTTTAGGATGGATAGTCTGTTTTCTGTGTGTGACTGCAGGTGTTATCGCTAGCTATGCGAATCACTAAGCACCCAGGTGGCATCCCTGAGCAGTGAGTTCACTCAGCTAATTGTACTTTGTGTTAAAAAAAAAAAATCATTTCTGGTATCCATTTGCATCCTTCTCTGTTCTCCTATTCTGGGGAAAGGTGCACAGGTGTCTTTACCCTCTGCTTTGTATGTAAAACTCTTTCTCCTCTCACATCCGCCAGTGCCCTGCCATCGAATGCTGCTAGTCAGTTTTGCCACCTTTCTGAGTCTATCATTGTTATATTGGCTTGAACATCAAGGATCAGATTTCTAAAGGTATTTAGGTGCCTGAAGGGGGGCAGGCTGGCACCCAGTAGGATTTTCAAGGCACCTAAGCACCTAATTCTCAATGAAGTCAGGAGGTGTTCAGCGCCTAGGTGCTTTTGGAATGTTCACTCGATGCCAGTCTTAACCTTCAGGTGTCTAACTACCTTGTAAAAAACAAGCCCCAGTGCCCAAACAGGGCTCAGCCTTGGCTGTACCGAGGCCAGGGCAGCGTGCCACTGCCTTGCCCCGAGAGCAGACCAGAAGGCAGAGCGACTCTGAGTCATGCTCTGCCTCTGGGGTTTCCCGTGCTCTGTGTGGGCACACGCCTGGTAGAGCGGACTCCCCCCCACCACATTGGCACCGCTAGGCTCCCCCACTCCCATCCCGTCCTGTACCTAATGGGTGGGACGAGTGGGGGACAGAGCTCCCCCATGGAGGCTGCTCTCCTCCCTGCACCGCTACCCACAATCTGGATAGGGGGTGCAAAGCAGTAAGGTACAACATACACCTCCTACTTCCTTGCTCTGTTCTGCAAACTGGGACATCCTCTGCCCCAGCGTGCTCTGGTGGCCAACCATCAAACCTGCCAGTCCCTCAGCTGGACCTGGGGCTCAGCCTGCTCCTAGCCAGTTGCAGGATGTGGAATGGTGTTATAATATTGTCCAATTCTCTGTCCTTTTCTTAACGCAGCTCAGTTCCTTATTCACTTAACCCCTTGTTCGAGGGTTTGACTGCACTTCACATTAAGCAGATTCCTTCGCTGAGCTGCCCACACTGCTGCCTAGATCTTTTCCTGAGACGTTGCTATTCATTCTAAACCCTCTGGCATTGATCTAGTACACATTGTCTTTCCTTTATACATTATTTTGTGTGTGTGTGAATTTCTTTTATCAGTATCGCCTGCTTACCTAGTTTTCTTAGATCCTCTGGAGAGAGCCTCAAAATCTTCCCTAGTTTTAACTAGCCTAAATAATTTCCTGCCATCAGCATATTTTGCCAGCTCTCTATTCATCCTGTCTTCCAGGTAATTATTACTGAACATCAGCAATCCTAGTACTGATCCCACAGGCATCTCATTATAAACCTCTTTCCAAGCTCAGAATTGGCCATTTAGTCTTTCCCTTTGCTTCCAATCTCTTAACCAGTTTTAATCCCTCATAGGACTTCAACTCCCACTCCTTAGTTACCTCATTTCCTTAATAGCCTCTTGTGAGGAACTTTATCAAAAGCCTTTTGAAAGTCTAAATAAATTATATCCCCAGGTTATTTTTATCGACTGCTTTAACTCTTGCAAAGAATTCCAACCATCAGAGAAGCATGGTTTACCCTTACAGAAGCTGTGCAGAATTATCCTGCTCATTGGCTTCATCTAGGTGCTCTGTAAACATTTACATTCTATTATATTATTTGATACTTTCCCTCTCAAAGTGTAACTTAAAACCCTGCTGTTTAGTGGAAGAGATCTGGCTGAATCACTAAGGGTGTGTCTACACTCCAATTAAACACCCACGGTGGCCCGTGCCGGCTGACTCTGGCTCACGAGACTCTGGTTAGAAGCTGTTTAACTGCAATGTAGATGTTCGACCTCAGGCTGCAACCCAAGCCCAAATGTCTGCACTGCAGATAAACAGCCTCTTACCCCAAGTCCTGAGAACCCAAATTGGTTGCTGGCTTGTGCCAGCTGGTCTCTAATTGCAGTGTAGACATAGCCTAAGGGTCTGCTGCATCGTCTGTGGAGTCTGAGTGCATATGTCTACACGGCAATGTAAGCCCAGGGGCGGTAGAACTCAGTTGACCTTGAGTTTGTTAACCTAGGGCCTGAGTGTCTATACACGTATTTGTAAACCCAGGTTAGCAACTGTTGAACACTGGGTTCTGTCTTGCAACTCTAGCAGGTTAGAACTACACTGCATTATATGGACCCAAGTCCAGCTACTCATATCCTAGACTTCCTAGTGCCCTCCCCAAATGTGGCTATTCTAGGCTTCTGTTTGTGGTGCAGTGTGGGAAAATTTGGCTGTCCGCCAAACTTCATTGTCCAGAGGACAAAGAAAGTTGGCCCGTGGGATACTTTTGGTGGATTCCCAGAGCACAAGTCTGGTGGGGCTGTGTCTACACTACAAAGCAACAGGGCTTGAATCCTGTGTGCCAACTTGACTTAGGCTTGGACCCTCCACCCCTGTGGGGTCCTGGGTCTGAGTCCTAAGGTAGCGTGATTTGTGTGTAGACAGAAGGAGCGTTAGGCTTGAGCCTGAGTTCGAACCCTTGGCTGACATTGCAATGCAGACATACCCAGTGACAACTGATCTCACATCACCACTAGCCAAACAGTGTGATGCTAACGAAGCTAAAAAGACAAAGAATATTTAGAATAATGTACTGAGTGCCCCACTTTCCTGCACTCCAGGGAGTATGCTGCACAGGTCTACAGGGTTAATGTCTTCCAAAACTTTGCAGGTCACCTTTAAAGAGAACTCTGGTTTATGTAATGTTTAGGGGAGTTTATATGGAAAATATTTTCATTTGACAGACTAATTCCTTTGACAAGTCATTATTCTTGGGTGCTTTGCATTTTAGTGCACTGGGAGTTTATTCTTTTAATAGGATTTTCTCTGTAGTAAAAAATACATATAGCAATTCTGCAACAAATCCCACTCATAGATAAGTTCATGGAGGATAGGTCCATCAATGGCTATGAGCCAAGATGGTCAGGGATATAACCCCGTGTTCTGGGTGTCCCTGGCTCTGAATGCCAGATGCTGAGAATGGGAGACAGGAGATGGATCACTCAATAATTGCCTGTTCTGTTTATTCCCTCTGATGCATCTGGCATTGGCCCCTGTCGGAAGACAGGATACTGGGCTAGCTGGACCTTTAGTTGGGCGCAGTATAGCGGTTCTTGCTCCAGGGTGTCACTGAGGACTGTGCTATTCCAGTCCCTCCTCCATATCTGGTAGCATGTGCTGGATGCTGCAAACTTGGAGGCAAGTGCTAGCTGCTACCGACTAGTTCCTGGTGGGCTGTCATTGATACTCTGAATGAAGGAGGATTCTTTACTGGGGCAGGCAGAAAACGAGAGCACCAGTACCTGATGCCATTGCAATAGTTGATCAAACCTGTACTTCCTAACTCTTCCCCACAGCAATAAAGATGAAAAAAGGAATCTCAGCTCCTGAGGCCTCTCAGGCCTAGGGCCCCTTCAGGTCCATTCCTGTACTGGAGGACAAGGGAGCACTGAACTGTAGGGCCCTCTGACCAGAGAACCGCTTCCTACTACAGTGGTGATAGGGGGGTTACTCTGCATTTTCTTTGCATTGTCCTCCAGCTACAGCGATTGTTTCACTTCCCTGCTTGCAGGCTGCTCCCCCTGCATCCTGCCGCAGCCGCTGCTGTGAGAGACATTGCAGCCACACACCATATTTCAGGGGACCGCATTGTAGTCAATTTATGGATGTCCTGTGGATTGTTTCAGCCTACGGATTGGGTTCTGCTCTGTGGTGGAGGGTGACCACAGCTCCTCCAGGAATTGCAAACAGTGGGGTGTGCTTACGGCCATTCCTGGGCCTGTAAAACCTCTCCAGAGAAGTACCACTCGAGGGCTGGCTCACATAGACTGGTTCAGGCAAGTACCGGAGTTCCTAGGAGACAAAGAAAGGGCTTTGGGTATAGAAGGCTGAGCTTAACCTGACAGGGGGGCCTTCTTTTCCATTCAACAGATGGACATGAGCTTTGGTCCAAGGGCAGACCCCCACCCGGGGGAGGCTTGGAAGGACTTGTATCCACTGTTCGGAGAATGGGTGGCTTCTGGGGCGGTTGGTGTATATATGGTCCTTTTTATTGTTTGGTGTGTTTTCCATAAATCAGCATTCTCGGCTTTGGAAGGGCTCTTTGGTTCCTGGAAAATCAGTGCCAGCATTGTCCCTGGAGAGAAAGCAAAGCACGGAGGCTGGATGCGAGTCAGACCTACTTGGGATACTCACAGCAGATTGCAGGGGAGCTGTAGCGTGGCTAGAAGCCTGAGCGAGCATTCCCGGAGAAGACCCTGGAGGGGGGCTACAGGGCCAGTTACCCTGGGACTGTCAGAGCTGCTGCCCCTCTGCCAGTCTGTTTCCCAGCTTCTCCATTAGTCTCCTGGCCCCAGCTTCCACATCTGCCTTCTGCCTGGCTTTCCTTTCCCAACCACTCCCAGGCTGTGAGTCCTGCTCCCTGGCCTCCATCTCACACTCTCCTCACCCCATCCAAGGCCTGGGGCTGCCTCCAGGCCCAGCATCTCCCTTGCTCTTTACCTGTGACAATTCCTTGGCCAATGCAGAATCGGTACCTTGGCCTTGCCTCCTGGCAGTCACCTACAGCTGCTGGCTGCTCCTCAGAGCTCCTCTCTCCCACGGGGCTGAGCCTGGACCCACCACTGTCCCCATTGCCAAACGGCCTGCAGGGATATTGTCACGGGCACAGCACCAGAAGAGTTACAGCCCCTGGGATTGACTAGCACCCTTCTTCCCTGGAGCCCCGACCCTTCTGACGAATCAATGGCCTTTGGAGAGCCCCGGGCCGGGCCAGGCTAGTGTTGGTCCGGCCATGTCAGGTGGTGGGGAGAGAAGCGAGGGAGCAGAGAGGGGCAGTGCGATTGTTCTGCTCATTCCCACGTTCTCCATGAGAACTCTTGGCAGGTAGGGAATGCAGAGGGGTTGGCCCTGGGCAGTTTTCTAGCTAGGCTCAACTCTAAGCCTCCAGGAGAACAACATTGAGTTAATTTATTTTCATATTTAAAGTGCGCTCAGCCTGAGGACACATACCAATGTAACAATTATAGAAGGACGCAGCTCTAGTCCCTCCGTATCCCCTACACACTTTGCCCCACCCAACTGCTTGTCTCCTTCAACTCTCTCCCACCCCCTCCAGAAAAAAAAAGAGGCCGAGAGGGGAAAAAAACTAAGATTTTCAATTGACCCCCGGATAAGGTGGAGAAAAGGAGGGAAGTGAATTCTACATCCCAGGATAAACCCTGGCCTAGGGTGACCAGATGTCCCAATTTTATAGGGACAGTCCTGATTTTGGGGTCTTTTTCTTATATAGGCTACTATTGCCCCCCACCCCCTGTCCCGATTTTTTACATTTGCTGTCTGGTCACCCTACCCTGGCCAAAGCCCCACCACTGTGAAATGAGGGGAGCAGCAGGGAAAAGTGTTAGCCAGGACACCTCGGGATATGTCCACTGCTGTGGTATCACACAGAGGGGGGGCAATCCACGGGAAGCAGTACCCTAATCACACAATTTGTCATCATTTGCATGGCATTACATTCATTCTTGGCGACAGGTGTTACTAATGGAAATGGATTATTTTATTTCTCTGTAATTTATATTCATTATTACACCAGTCCAATTTCGGCTCTGTCAGAAAAAATATATATATATGTATGTAATTTTATGAAGTTGGTGAATTTGCATATTCCTGTGTTCAGTTTAATGAATAGCACTGGCTGGTGACCTCTGGTTTCTGGTGTTTGCAGCTAGTATAGAATTAATATCCAGAGTTGGGTGACATTTTGTCAGCCCATGAAGGAGAAGAGAAGGGTGCCTGCATTGTTGGTGTAAAGCCCGTCCCAGCTCTTCGAGTAGTTTCATCCAGCTAACAGACTTCCCATAAAAATCTAGGCAGCCTGCACTATGGGGGAGTGAGTTACACCAGCATGTTGGACTCTAACTCCCCCATGTAAACCCTTCTGGAGTGCTCTCAGGTATTCTGTGTTAAACAGGACTAGATCAATGCGCACTAAGAACAGTCAGTGCACACCAGCAGGATCCACACAGGTGAGTTAGAGAGCAGAGTCCTGATGAGCTCTCCAGATCACAGCCCTGCAGGCCGAACTCCAGTGCAGCAACCCAGCAAAACCTCACGTACAGGTGTAGAACCGCTTGGTCATGTTCACGAGGCACTGGAGTGGCAAGGTCTTGTGGAAGCTGGCACGTGTCCGGATGAGGGGAAAGGGCACTGAAGAGTGCTAAGAGAAGCTAGGTACTGAGGAATGTACATAAGTGTAATTACCAGTGTGGTTTAGCTTTAGTTATTTCTATTTTAAGAACTTTTGCTGAACGTTGTGGCCCAGGCCAAATGGCCAGGTATTGGCTCAGGACTGCTCTATGAAATGACTTTGACACTCCTGCTCAACAGCACCAGAGGTGAGCAATTCAGCCAGTGAATGAGAGCACTGAAAGGGATCCAGCAGAAGAACCAGGCCAGGAATCCTGGTAGGTGACTCAAGAAGCTGGTCCAGCTAAAGAAAGCAAGCCAGTGTGCTGCTTCCGCTCAGTGCCAAGGCAAAGCAAAGCCGAAGAACAGGGCTGGGTATCCTGACACATGCCTGGGAATTCCCACAGCCTGCATGCAGCTCATAGGGGCAGGGGGAGAACCAGCACTGACAGGGAGATTCAATATAATTGACAATGATTTTGGATCATGGAGGAGAGAACAGGCGATTGTCTCTGGAGCCATATTACAAGATGGTCATAATAACAACTCCAGCTACTATATTACAGATGGGGAAACTTAGGCACAGATAGGGGCAATGACTTGCCCAGGGTCACCCAGCAGGCCAAGAGCAAGGCCAGGAGTCCCAGTCCAAAACCATACTGCCTCCTTGAATAAGTGTTTACACACATAGAAAGGTTAAAAGGAGTGCAAGCGAGAATGCAGAGCCTTGAATGAATGAAATGAGGCAAATACATTAATTACGTGACTGTCTGAGAGATTCAACTTCTAAAAAATCTGTCCAGAAGGTTAAATGAAAAAGAAAGAAGCCTGGACAATGAGGAAGTCAAAAAGCCTTGTAACAACAGCTACTGTAGCAACAAGAGCAGGGGCGGGATATGTGGAAAAGGATAGGGCCAACTGCACTGCTGGTGTAACTCCACTGAAGTCAATGACCCAACTTCTGTTGAAGTCAATGGGGTTACACCAGGGACAAGAAATCTCTCCTACAGGGTTTGGTACAATTGCTGCTGAAGTGAAGGAGAGTCTTTCCATTGATTGGGATCAGGCCCATGCCAATCAGATGATTCAGTGTTTGCAGGAGTGGGGCCCAGTATCATCCCTGGGGGGTGGGGGGGAATATTCAGAGCCTGATGTTCAGCGCACAGGCATGCTGGAAAGCAGCAATGCAGGAAGAGGCTTTGGGGAGACAGAGAGCAGCAATCTAGACATGCGTTTGCAATGCTGTCTTCATAGGCAGCCTGAGACTGAGCGGTGCTATTGTGGTCGTTCACTGGTGCAAACACCAACGGCATACTGTGGTCAGTTCTCCTGCACCGTGCTAACAACGCATGCGATGTTCGGGCTGAAATCTGGCTCTGTTGAAGTCAGTGAGGTTTTGCTTGTTGCCTGGGGATGGGGAGCAGGTGGCATTCTGCCTGGACATGTCTTCCAGGGGAGCTCTGGAGTTGTGGCTGAAAATCAGGTGGCTCTGTTGCCTTGTGAGTCACAGCTCCTGTCTCCAGACCGACGTGAACGGCTGCTCCAGCATGGGTGGGTTGGGGAAGAGCTGGAGAAGTAAGTGGCAGAAAGCAGTGGTGAGTAACCAGGGCAGGGGGGTACCCAGACAGGGAGGGGGGACCCTCAAGTTAATAGTGTGTTTCCTACTGCTCATCTCTTGGGGTGGGACAGGAATCTCTGCCTGTGCTAGGGCATGATCTGACCGATGGCTGGTCACCCAGCTGACGGCAGATGGGGGAAGTGAAAACTCCATGAGCCCCCACCACACTGGGGTAGCACGTCTGGCCGGTCTCATCTGTTGCTATGGTGTACATCTCGTCCAGGGCAGGGCCTTAACCGGAATGAGCAGTCAGCAAATAAGCATCAGTTAGAATCTGAACCTAAACCTCATGAATGCTGCGAAGGAAAGGAGCCCGAGCTCCAGTCTGTCTTCACCTGGAAATGAAGCTGCCAAATACGATTCACGGTGTCCTAGGAAACTGGTGAACCCAGCCTAAAAGAGGCCTGGCCAGCTGCTAGCACTCCCCTGCCTCAGCACTTCCCCTCCTCCCCGCTTTAGCAATGGCCCCTGCCCAGCCTTGCCGCATGGGGGAATATAAACATGGCCCTTTCTGGCTCAGTTGCTCTGCTCTGCTCTGGGTGGGTGTGTTCAGGGCTGTCTTTGCTGAGGCTAGTGTCTGCGATAAAGCTGGCCTCCGCTGCTGGGCTCCCACTAGCCTTGCACAGCGAGAGCTGGGGCGGGGCTCTGTTTCTCCCAGACAAACTGAGTGTGGACAGTGGAATGGCATCGGTGTGACTGAGAGCATCATTTGAAGCTAACGGGGCTGTAGTTGAGGCTAATCTGAAGGGCAGAGTTTTAATGCCTGGGGATAATACAGGAGAAGGAAGAAATGCACCTCAACTCTCGCAATCCCAAAAGAGTTTGCGGGGCAGGCGGTTAGCAAAACTCCCATTAATTTCAGTGGGGCCAGAATTTCACCCACCGTGATTGTACATGTAAATTGAGCAGAACTGACAGAGCCACGTGTGAAGGATGCCCCTGGTGCCATTTTTAGGGTCATTCTCCAGAGCAGGGCAAGAAAAATGGAGTCTTCTAAAAATAACGTGTCATTTAAAATGATTGCGTCTTTCTCTTCCCTTTCCCCACCTGGTCTGATCCTTGGAGCACACTCCCTCCCTCCCACAGCCAAGTGCTCTCTCCATTGCAAGTGGTACATTGCCAACATTTTGGAAATTCAGCCATTTGGGGTGGGAGAGGGGCTGTGACTTGTATTGTGTTTCACTACATTTCCCAGGCCTGGGAGTTTGCTCAGAGGCTGGGCTGGGAAGAGAAGGGGCCAGAGATCTGGGTGACTTGCACCGTCTTGGGTTTGTTCATTTTGATACAGATCAGAGTCTCCTTTATTAAAACCGCTAAAGATTCAGTACCCTCCTTTTTCCCCTGTGAGATTTGTTAAAAGTGTGTCTACAAAGCATTCATATCTTTCACAGCTGCAAACAGAAAAGGGCTCATAAATTATCTGAAGCCCCCAGAGTTTGCAACGAAACAGAACGCGTACCCCATCAATACAGACTTCCGGCTATTATAGCCTCGTCTTTCTTTGAGACAACAATTTGATTTTCTTTGTGGCTCGCATGCAGATGTAGCCTTTGGAAACAGAAAGGCTCGCGTCTGAATAGGAGGATAAAGTGTGACGTTAGCCATGTGCAAAACAAGATGCTGAATGAGCTATTTAAAAAATAGAGCCCCCCCAAAAGAGACCGCCTCAAACCCCCACAGCTCATCCATAAAACATTGGCTCGCTACTGTAAGTTGTTTTATAGCTCAGCATTTCCATAGGCGCAAGGTAGCTGTGATGTATTCATCTTTTTGAAAAATGCATATTTAAAAGAATTACCTGCCATGGGAAGCATGCTAGAGCAAGATCTTGCCCTCTGTGAAATCCTGCAATTAAATCTCTGGAAATAAGAAACAAAATGTCTGGCTTAATTACTGGGGATAGTGAGGCTTAGCTGAAGGGAGGGAAATCTAGGCAGGCCCTCTTTACAGAAGGGGAGGGCTCCAGCCCCGCTGAGGAGCCATCTGGACTACAATGACATTCTTTGGCCTGTGCTATGCAAGAGGTGAGACAAGATAGTCATAAGGGTCCCGTCTGGCCCTGCAGTCTGTGAATGAAATGGGGCTATGTGTGGGTGTATGGGTCTGCTCGTGCAAAGCAGCTTGCGGGATTGGGTCACGTTCAAATCCCATTGAAGTAAATGGGATCCGTCTATTGCATTTCATACTAGGCATTGGATCTGGGCCTAGCTCAGGGGAAATTTTGAACCTCGATTTTTGCCTTTATCATTGGCACCAGCTCAGTCCATGGGCCCCTCATGATGCACCACCTCAATCCATGGGAGTCTCGGGCTGCCCTGAGGTGGCTCAGAGGAGGGGAGATCCTGGTGTCTTGTGGGAGATGCAGGCCAGTCAGGTAGCCTGACCCAAGTGAGGAGAATGGGGAGGGTGAGGGCAGTACAAGGTACTAGAACTACAACTGCCATGATGCACTGTGGTAGCATTTCTGAATCAAAAATTTTCATCGGAAAATGTTCAGTTTTTCACGGTTAAGTTGCATTTCCATGGAAAATGTGGATGAAAATGTTTTGTTTGTTGTTGTGGAGATTTTCCACTGGACCCTTTTCCCCATTTTCTGTCCACCCGGTTGGGAGATCTGAGCTCTGAACGCCACTTCTTTCAGGACAAAGCTCAAGAAGATGATTTAATGAAGCCAGGGCCTACACCCTTCAACATTTTAAAGCCCACCAGAGACCAGTTAAAGTCATGAGCAGCCCATGTAAGGAATGCAGAGTAAGTGTAATATGAGCACAGTGGCTCAAAGCACTGAGCAAAGAGGCCATTGCATTCTGAACAAGATGCTAGCAATAAAAAAATCTTCCTGAAAGGCCCTGCTAGGATAGAAGTGCAATAAACAACCTTCATCATCTGAAGGACATGTGCTGCTGTCGTGATGGTGTCAGAAGACACATAAAGACTCAGCCCTGAAAAAAAATGTACAACAAAAAATAACCCTCTGCCCTTTTCACATCCCAAGTGATAAGTGGCTTTCCATGGAAGAAAGCAGAGTCACAAATGATTAGAGCTTATTGAAAATTTGGAATTTCTGTCCCAAGGGAAATTCCAATACTTTGACATCTTTTTTTACCTAAAATTGGGAGGAAAAGTTGAAATACCTAAATTTTTCCAGAACCAAAAGTTCCAAAACATTTCCATTCGGAAACATCAAAATACTTAGTTTTAAGTCAGTTCAGAATTGAAGTACATCTCTGTGCGCTCTGACTTCCATGATGCACTGTTGCAGTTCAGCCAGAGGGGAGACTATGGTGCTTCATGGGCGATGTAGTCCAGCCATAGACCCCAGCCCAGGGAGGAGAATGCTTGCATTGATTTTGCAGAAACTGCATTTTTGTTGAAAAATCATTTGGATGGATAATTCCCAGCTAGCTCTACAAATGACACCATGGTTCTGAGCCGGACTCCCTCCCTCTGATCATGTCCCCTACAGCCTGTAAGTGAGCACACAGAGTAAGAGGGAGTCTCCTCTTATCCGTGGACTGCTATGAGATTTCTGTTCTGCTGTGCCCAAAGTAGCTACTGTTCATCCAGCTGGCCATGGCATCCCACGTTCTTCCAGATTCAAGACCAAACTTGCAGGATCACAGTCCAGGAGGTATAATTGTAAAACATTAAAATGAAATCTCTGAGGTGTCTGAGAACAATAAAGGAATGAAAAAAAACCCATTCCTCTTGTTCTCATCCTATTTCCAAGCTTTTATGGAACAAACAGCCTGGTTAATGAGGAAACATCCCGCATTTAACGAGTATCACTTTACATTATTACAGAGTATGGGATTCAGAACATCACGAACGACTCCCAGATTTGCTGGAGAGCTTGGAAAACATTTAACATTAACAAACTGCAAACTCAGACTGAGAACAATTAATTACCCTTTCCACTGGAGGACAAAGAAGAAAAGATCAGGTCCTTCTGAATAGTCAAATTACTCATTACACTTTTCAAGAAAAACTGTCAAAGGAATTATCTCTGGTATTAGCATCCCACCGCTAATGGAAGAGGGATGTGTAGAGTCGGTAGTCAGGCACATTTTCTTAATGAACTATTCAACAAAACTGGAGCAATTAGAGCATACTCATATTAAGCTCTTCAAACTAGGCAATGTTCAGCTTACCTCAAGTTCTTACTTAAGGCCTAGTCTACACCAGAAAAGCTCCAGCAGTATACAGCAGCTATGCTGACATACCCTCTACTGGAGATACAGCTTGCACGGGCAAAAAGGTTATTTTGCTGGTGTAGCTTGTGCCAGTTCCCTGAATATAATAAACTATATTGGCCAAAATTCATTTTCTTTCTTTCTTTCTTGCCGGTATAACGACATCTACATTAGGGCTTTTGCCATATAAAAATGTAATTAGAAATCCCACCTCTAGCAGATATTGCTAGACCAACCAAAGTTTATACTGTAGACCTGGCTTTAGTAAAATCCACAGGGAACTGACTGACTGGGCACCCTCAGAGATCAGGAGGTCAAGACACTGGTTTATATTCATTCCTTCTCAAGGAGGTTTGACATTGAGATTGGTTTACAGGACAGCTAGGTGCTAGATACAGGTCCATCAGTTTGGCTCCAGCAATTATCCTATGGGATTTCTCCAAGGGCGTTGTAAGAACAGAAGAGCGGCCACACTGGATCAGATCAAAGGTCCATCTAGTCCAGTGTCCTATCTGCCATGAGCGGCCAATGCCAGGTGCTTCAGAGGGAATGAATAGAACAGGGCAATTATGGAGTCATCTATCCCCTATTGTCCAGTCCCACCTTCAGGCAGTCAGAGGTTTAGGGACACCCAGAACATGGGTTTACATCCCTGACCATCTTGGCTAATAGCTCTTGATGGACCTGTCCTCCATGAACTTATCTTTTTCTTTTTTGAACCCAGTAACAATTATACTTTTGGCCTTCACAACATCCCCTTGCGAGGAGTTCCACAGGTTGACTGTGCGTTGTGTGAAGAAATACTTCCTCTTGTTTGGTTTAAACCTGCTGCCTATTAATTTCATTGGGTGACTACTGGCATTGCCTGACCTTTGAGTGCTTGATGTTGCCACTTTCATGTTCTTTAAAATCATTGTTTGGATGTAACATTTATTATAGGCGGACCACGTTCAATGTTAAACGCCTCCTTTACACTGACTGACTGTATCTCAAAACTGCCCCGTATGCCTGTGTGGAAAAATCAGCTGGTTATTCTATTATTTTAATTAAGACACACACCCATATAGCATCTCAGCGTCAGGTCTCGTCTGGGTCCTTACCTCTCCACATACAAGTGGTGTATTAAACAGATATGAATGTTGGAGTCTCTTAATAAGAATAAAGGTCTTTAGACTTCAGCGGAAAAACCGATTTAGGCCAGGCTTTCACACATTAGACTTTTGCTGGTGTTGTTTTTTCCCTGACATTTCTAGGCTGGCTAACACCCTGCTGTAGACACAGTTCTACCCAGCTCTGGTGGGAATTGGTTTTCCCATCCTGCAAAAATCTGTGGTTTCAAAAATGTTCCCATTCGGCACTGGGACAAAAGTGAGACCTTTCAAAAAATGTCTTGCTCTCTCATTCTGAGCAGAAATTCCATCCTGGACCTGAGACACCTTTCTGAGTAAAGTTTTCTAGAAACTCAGACTTTGCCACAAAAAGTTTCTGTTTTGATAGACTGGTATTTCTCCTCTCACACCCCCCGCCCCAAGAAAAGGTTTGTTGAAAAATCCCTGTTCAGCTGTAGTTATTACCAGTATGGCTTATCTCACTCCAGCACTCCTTTGCCGGCATAAGCTGCACCTACCTCAGGAGTGTTTGCTGGTTTAGGTACAGCCAACCTGTTCCGCTATAGATGAGGCCTGGTTCAGCTGGCACATCCCCTAGTGTGGCTGCAGTTATGTAGGTAATCAAGGTCTTTATATCGAAATCGGGCCATACTGGGACAAACTCCTTTATACCAGTATAATGGCATCCACTGATTTGAACCAAGTAGGTTTTTCAAGGGCTTTAGTAAAAATCAGTACAAAACCCATGCCCTTTACCTGTCACCTGGTTTGCCCCAAGTCAGAGACGACCCGGGCCTGCCGATAGTGGGGAGGCCGAGTGAGGGCTGCCGGCTTCGCAGTGTTACTGAGCGTGTTCTGTACAAGCCAAGCAGCAAATCTAGGGGGAGCACCTGGCCGCGTGTGCCTCCCAGCCCATCGCCTCTGCCTCAAGTTCAGTGGGGTGATTGCTGTATTTGCCAAGGACGTTCAACCTAATGAGGCTGTTTCTGCATACGCATGCCAGAGAGGACAGTAACAATGCTAGACTTTGCCCTAGGCCTGCAAGCTCTTTCCTTACATAGTGGCCTAAAATTGGACTAGTGCAGTGGAGGGGGGAGGGATAGCTCAGTGGTTTGAGCATTAGCCTGCTAAACCCAGGGGTTGTGAGTTCAATCCCTGAGGGGGCCATTTAGGGAACCGGGGTAAAAATCTTTCTGGAGATTGGTCCTGCTTTAAGCAGGGGGGTGGACTAGATGACCTGCTGAGGTCCCTTCCAACCCTATGATTCTAAGAGCTGTTAGTAAGGGCTGGGAAGGTAATGTGTTGGGCTGCACCAGCCCATCTAGGCAGCATTTCCTAAGGGGTAGTGCACAGGTTGGGGACTCAGGAGGTCTGGCTTGTGGTCCTGGCTTTGCTACTAAGTGACCTTGGGCAACTCACTTTCCCCATTTAAATTGGGGGTCATGATACTGACCTCCTTTGTAAAGTGCTTTGAGATCTGCTGATGGGAAGTGCCAGGTAAGCACTGGGCATCACAAAGTCTTGGAGGGAACAGAGCAGCAGAAAATGTGCTGCTTTAGCTGAGAGTCTTTCAGAGGGTTGAGAAGAGCCCATCATTGCTGCTGATTCTCCTAGACTGCCCAGGGAGTTCCCAGCCACTGGTGGTTTGTAGGGAGAGGGTGTAGCAGAGGATGGATGCTCCTCATGGTCTCCATGGGGAAATACCTGTGGGAATTAAGGGCCTTATTTTCAGACCTGGAGTCCATGGGGGCTGAGGGTGTTCAGCATCTGAGAACCAGGCCCAAATTCGGCCCCTATCACCACTGAATCCCCTCAGTGTGAACCTCTTCTTTTGCGGGGGGAAGTGGCTTGGAGCCAGGCCAGGTGATAGCCACAAGGCTCCAATGAGAATAAGCCCTCCCTGCCCTGCCCCGCAATCTCCCACAATGGAGCTCAATCTGTCTGCAGCATCGGAGAGCCACTGTGCTCACTCTCCAAGCAGACACACCCCGTTCCTCCCCTGGTGAGTCTTCGGCAGCTCTTTGAGCTTTCTGCCAGTGGAGTTTTCCCAACTGACTTTACCCCCACACGGGGGACATGATCTATACTCCAGCTCCAACAGAATGAGACTTGTCTGTCTTAAAGTGTCAGCTCTCTGGGGCAGGGACTGCCCTTTTTAGTCTGCATTTGTACAGCACCTAGCGCAGCGGGGCCCTGCTCAATGAGTGCAGCTCCTCAGCACTGCCACAATAAAATAAATCCTGCAAATAGCGAAAGAGGTGCTTGCAAGTGGGCACTGTCCCGTCTGCAAAGAGTGTGTGTGTCCAACCACAGGGTTTATGTATTTCAAAGCTGAGCTCATTTGACTGCCTTGTCCATTTAGAACAATGGAAATTAAACTAAACCAGATTTCTTCTCTTTTTTAATCCCTTAAAAATCAGTTTCATTCCAGCTCACCAGTCAGCAGATGGGCCTGCAACTGTTTCCCACAAGCACCATGAGAGCTGCAACCGTGTTAGTTTCACATCAACACCTCCCGATTACGAATGCCGGTGTCCCTGCATAGCTAACTGGAATCTAATTGAAAACCTCATACGATGGCATTGGAGCTTGGAGGTGAATCATGGTTAGTTACATATTTCCAGCAAAGACATGTTTTGGTTTGCGGTGACCTGTGAAAACGGGTTATTTCCAAGGTAAAAGTGGATATTTAATTTTGCTGTATACCATGTCGTGCAGCACGCATAGAAATCTTCCGTCCAACGCGCTCCCTACTAAACAGCAAGCCAGAGTCAGTCGCCTGGGTTTGGCTCCTGCGTTTATTCCTAGTTTGCTTTTGTTTTAAGAAGGCTGTTCAACATGGCGGCAGATTGCTTTGCCCGCTAGAGCCATGCACAGGGAGATGGTAAGAGCCCAAGTTCTGTCTCACTCCAAGCTAATGACTCAGTTTTAATGTGGATAAGTCACCTGACCTCTGCGTGTCATAAACTTTCTGACCGCTAAATAAAAGAAAGGCAGATTTCCCCTGAAAACCACATGCTGCAGCTGGCCTGAGCTTGCTTAGGTATATAAACGGCAGACTGGGAAATTTAAGGAGCCAAAGTGTCCGCCGAGTTACACCTGCATCGCTTCCATTGATTTCAGCATGAGGTGATGTCTGCACAGGTTAGCTCGCTGTAGAAAGCAGTTCTGGGGGAACAGTTCTAGGGGCACAGGAGCCAGACACTGGTAACTTCAAGGAATCCTGCCTCTACCTGTAACTAGGCTGACCAGACAGCAAGTGTGAAAAATTGGGACAGTGGGTGGGAGGAAATAGGAACCTATATAAGAAAAAGCCCCCAAAATCGGGACTATCCCTATAAAATCAGGACTTCCGGTCACCCTACCCTTAACACAATGAAGGCAGGTGTTCTCCGGCATGGGAGTGCTACAGAGCAGGCAAGTTCTTAAGAGTGCTTCCCCTTTCCGAATGGCATCGCCTCCGTCTTCGTGGGCTCAGCTCTAGCCAGCTGTTCTTCATCTGGGTGCTGCTCTCCGCCGGGCACCCAGCCAGCGGGGAGGTGGTGCAGTTTGTGTTTGAGGGAAAGGGTCTGCTGTTATCTGCATGAGGCTGGCATGTCAGCTCAGATCTCCTCACCAGCTTCCTACAGGCGGGTGAACAATACTGGGGAGAGGACTGGGCCTTGTGGATTGTGTAGCGGGAGAAGCAATTACTCAGAGGGTCTTTCCGTTCACCTCTGCAGCTCCTGGGAGGCATTTCCTTCTCTGATCCTCTCCCAGTGGAGAAATCGAATCCAGGCTTTTAAAGCTCCGTGTTTGTGAAGTGTCCTGTGCAGCAGAGGTGGGTGGAAGGAGTGCACCCTGCTCTGGGAATGGGCACGGGCCTGGTCTGCGGTGGCTCGGACAGCCTGCAGCAGTTCCCCAGAGAGAGATCTTTGTGCTGCACCCAGCTGCTTCACCTCTGGGGTAGACTGTGGATTTGGTGGCAGCTGTCTTGGCTCTGAGCATGGCAAATCCAGGTCCAAGTCAGGGCTGAGACCCTGAACTGCCTGTGGTGTCCCGGGGGGCGGGGAGGCCTTGTTCGCAGAAGCCAGCTCTGATGTGCTTGCAGTCATAGGCCTAGGAGCCAGGGATGGGGGGCACCAGGCCATGGCCCAACCACTTTAACTAGGGACCGTGTCTTGGCTGGCGCCCAGGTCCCGCTCTGCGTGTGCACATTGCAGTGTGCCGGCCGCTGGGCTTCTCTCAGTGCTGGGGACTGGCCAGGAAGTTGGACAGACCCATCAGCAGAGGACAAGGCTGGCCAGCAGGGAGTGGTGAGGGATGGAGTGCGGTGAGGAGGTACCTGGGATGAGTTGTAGGGGCCCATGCTTCAGGCTGCTGGTGTGTGGCCAGAGACACCTGAAAGGGGACAAGGAGGGGCTGGGGGCATTCTGTGCCTCTCTGAAGCTTTCCAGCCCATGCTCACAGTAGCTGTCCCTGTCCGGGGTCGATTGCTTTAGCCCTGAAGTGCCCACTGCCTCCTCGGCTCACCTCGGTTCTCAGCTGGGCTGGGCCAGAGAAAGCAGGCAGGAAAGAAATGGGAGCGCTGGTGTGGGACATAGGGTGACCAGACAGCAAGTGTGAAAAATTGGGACAGGGGGTGGGGGTAATAGGAGCCTATATAAGAAAAAGACCCAAAAATCAGGACTGTCCCTATAAAATCAGGACATCTGGTCACCCTAGTGGGAGAGCACCTTGCTACAGACAGACTCCGCTTTCTCTCCAGTCTCACTCAGCATCTACGTGTGCAGCCACTCCCCACTTCTGACTGTCCTTGCTCAGGAGCAGCAGGTTTGATACCAGGCAGTAGCTGGTAGGTTCTCTGCTCCAGGAACGGTTTCTTCAGAGTTGGCAGGACAACTGCTTGTTCTAAGGAGAGAGAAAGTGCTCAAACTTGCATTCCGTCTTATTTCACCAGCACAAAGAAAAGTGAGTGACAAGAAAATCAGGGTCTGGTAAGTGGCTGGGGCTGAGTACACTGCTAACTCTCTGACCCCCACCACTGTTCTCCAACCAAGTCACCATTCAGACCAGTCCATCTCTCACTGAAATCAGAGGCAAAGCTCTCACTGGCTTCAATGGCAGCAGGAAAGGGCCCCTTGTACAACCTCAGGCAGGAGAACAGAGCTTATTGAAATCAGTTGGCAAATTGGTTATGAAGCATAAATTCAGAGATTTAAGGCCAGAAGGGACCATTATGATGGTCTAGTCTGACCTTCTGCATAGCACAGGTGATAAAATTTCACCAAGTGATTCCTACATCAAGCCCATATCTTATGGATGAGCTAGAGCATTTAGTTTAGAAACAGATACCAAGCTTGATTTAAAGACTCCAAGTGATCAAGAATCCACCACATCCCTAGGTAAGTTGTTTCTATGGTTAATCCCCCTGATTGTTAAAAATGTGCACCGTATTTCTAGTCTGAAACTCGTCTAGCTTCCAATTCCAGCCACAGGATTTTGTTCTGCCTTTATCTGCTAGACTAAAGAGCTCTCTGCTCTCAAAACTCTTCCCCATGTAGGTAATGTAGACCAGGGGTAGGCAACCTATGACACGCATGCCGAAGGCGGCACACAAGCTGATTTTCAGTGGCACTCACACTGCCCGGGTTCTGGCCCCCAGTTAGAGGGGCTCTGCATTTTAATTTAATTTTAAATGAAGCCTCTTAAACATTTTAAAAACCTAATTTATTTTACACCACAATAGTTTAGTTATATATTATAGACTTAGAGAAAGAGACCTTCTAAAAACATTAATGTGTATTATTGGCACGAGAAATCTTAAATCAGAGTGAATAAAAGAAGGCTCAGCACAGCACTTCTGAAAGGTTGCCGACCTCTGCTGTAGACTGATCAAGTCACCACTAACTCTTCTCTTGGATAAACAGATAGATTGAGCTTCTTTACTCTCTCACCGTAAAGCAGCTTTTCCAGAATGCGACTTATTCCTGTTGCTCTTCTCGGAACCCTTCCTGATTTGTCACCCTCTTTTCTGAAGAGTGGATACCATAACCGGACACAGTATCCAGCAGCAGTCTCTCCAGTGCTCACCTAAGCAGGATCGCTCAAATATCCCAATGCTAGAAGTAAGTTGAGCTTCCCAGGGCAAACAAATTGCCAAACAAGTGAAGAGGAAAGAGAAAACCACAAAGTAATGGGATGTGGGGAAGGTCCATATACAGGCAGCAAAGTGATTCCAGAGCCCTTCTCCGCTGTGCTAGGAGAGACGATGGGGCCCCAGCTCCAGCCCCTTTGGGCTGATCCACACATCAGGAATAGGAGCTGGCCTCCAAGTGCCTATGACGCCAGCATACCCTGCTCTAAGCCGGGCCCATGCTCACATGCAAGAAAGCAGAGCCAGAGCACACTCTAGTCCAGCTGGTCCCTACCAGGCAACCTTGCTAGCTGGTGTCACTTAGAGCTGCCCTTAAGCACAGCCCCAGCACGGCTGAGGCTCAGCGCCACCTTCCCCATGTGTCAAAGGCAGCTGGGCTGGTCCCGGGGATCTGGGTCGATATGTCATGTGGCGACTAATCTGAGCGTTAGGTAGGGAGAGAAACTATCAGTTTTCATTATGGAAATAGGAAAATTCTTGACAAGTCTGGTCCCATGCACGCCGCAAGGCACCGGCAGATAGCATCAGTGCATTCTGCAGGACGCCAGTGCCCGGGCGAGGATAGCTTTCCACACCTCTGCACTGGGAAAACAAGCCTGGGGTTGAAAGCAGGGGATGGGGGCTGGAGGGGATGGGGAGGATGCGAGCCCCCATAACTTCACCTTCCCCTGAGGCCTTCAGTACACCCAAGCCCTCCTCCTCTTCCCAGGAAATCCAGACCACTGTCCTCCAGTCAAACAGGCCCTGCGCCAGACCCCTTCTCCCACAATTCACAGGGGAATCCCCGGGAAAGAGAGCCACAGTCAGCAAATACATATAAACCCCAAGCCAATTCCCTCCTCGGTGCAAAAGACTTCCCTGGTGCATGGCCAGATGTGGAAATCCCGGAATGAGGGAATAAGAAGGAAACTAAATGGTAGAGAAAAATGGACCATGGCCAGGCCATGTCCACGAGAGTCCAAAGATCAAATAAATGGATCCTCAGCTGTATATTGGTGCTGCTCCACTGATTGCAATGGAGATAGAGCCAATTTACACCCGCGTGGGTCTGGCCCCACTGACTGCAATGGAGAGAGGTAGATTCACACTCACTGGGATCTGGCCCCACTGACTGCAATGGAGAGAGATAGATTTACACCCGTGGGGATCTGACCCCACTGACTGCAATGGGGAGAGGTAGATTCACACTCACCAGGGATCTGGCCCCACTGACTGCAATGGAGAGAGGTAGATTTACACCCGTTGGGGATCTGGCCCCACTGACTGCAATGGAGAGATAGATTTACACCCACGGGGATCTGACCCCACTGATTGCAACGGAAAGAGGTAGATTTACACCCGTTGGGGATCTGGCCCCACTGACTCAATGGGGCAAGCTGGATTTACACCAGTTGGGGATCTGGCCCTGTGTTTTTATATAACCACAAAACAAAAAAGGCTCCACTGGGAATAAAACAGAGCCAGTGTCTCTGGGCTTTCCTCCTGCCCCTGGTGCACTGTCTCAATGCTGTTCTTTATTGTCTCCCATGCTACAACAGGGAGCTCCTGCAGTGCACATGCTGGTTTAACCCTGCAGCTCCTGTTTGGACTCTCTGTAGAAGGGTGTTAAGGCCTTGTCTGATGATGCTAGGGTGGGTTTCTGCCCCCACCACAGTAAGAGTCATTTGGCATTTGCTTACCCTTACCAGGAAGTGTCTAACATGTAGTACATCTGGTAGAAGAAAAGTTTGCCTCCGAAGAGTGGAAAGAGATTTCACCCACAGGCCTCATTGGGCCCCCAGCAAAGAAGCAGAGGTGACGGACATTGTGGCTCCAGATATTCTAGTCACCAGCAGAGAAAGCGACACACCAGAATGTCTGTGTGATTTGGCCTGCTGAGGAATTCACAATCCTAGGTTTGTTTTATAGGCCATCAACTTGACACTGAAGTTGCTTCTTGTCCTTAATTAGGCCATTAATATGTCTTGAGACAATGGTGTACTTTCTGAGCGGACCTTGCTATCCGATGTTTCATTCCATTAGTGTCAAGGAGAGGTTCATTGCTCCCGATTTAGGCAAAGTCCACCAGCGTTTAACAATCGTATCTTTTCAGTGTGACATGTCCGAACCTGGTCATGTTGGGAAGATTTTGCAATGGGCTGGCCACTATCTTTAGCCTAGGTCCAGGGAAGTTTAAATGAACTTGACTAGAGGGGATCTGGGTTTGTACATGCTTGGAGCTCATTATAAGCACAGAAGGAACTTATGAACTCAAACCTTGGTGAAAAGGCCAACTTCTCCGAAATGAGATGAAAAGTGTGTAACAGATCTGGAAGCCACAGGTCCTAATCCCACAAACACTCACGTGCTTAATTTGCATAGTACTACTGGAGCAACTCACGGATGTGAAGTAAAGCCTGGGGTATAGTAAGTCTTTGAAGCATCAGGGCCTTAGTGAATCAGCTTCCATAAAACAAAGCCGTTTAAGATTTGATCTCCCTGCACAACATGCTCTGTGCATTCTAACAGAAGATGGCTTGGCCTGTTAACATATAATAGACCTGTCATGATCCCCAGGGCCAGCCTTGACAGTGAATATTAACAGAGAGAGATAAAAGCAAGTCACCGATGTGATAGAGATATTTAAGGAGGTCATGCACTTTTCCCAGGAAAATGTAAATGCTCTCATTCCACAGTACTTTGTTCTTTATCTCAAGTCAGCCTGAGTGATGGCTGCTGTAACTGACCAAGGCAACAAAGATGATATTTGCCAAGTCTCTTGAGAAGATTTGTGTAATGGTGCATTAAATATCCTAGTCACTTATATTAAAAAATTGCCTTATGAATAATCATTGAAGGTCTAATTTTGCTTTGATAACTTTTGTGATTCAGCTGCACCCCTATCCAAATTCCAACTGCATGTACTAATACTGTACTCTGCTCAGGCACAACAGGCCTCGCTGTGGTTTGCCTAAAAGGAAAGTTAAAGCATATGAAGATGAGGCATGTTTTTCCTCCAGTTTGGATGCCCAGATGTTGCAATGGCAACGTCATGAGTGGCTCGGAATGTTTACTGCCCAATGACAGGAAGCATGCTCTTCCCATTTTTTATCGTTAATTCTTTGCACTTAGACACTGCCTTCCCACTCGAAGGGTACGTCCTGACTACCCGCCGGATCAGCGGGTAGCAATCGATTTCTCAGGGATCGATATATCGCGTCTTGTCTAGACATGATATATTGATCCTCGATTGCGCTCCCGTTGACTCCGGAACTCCACCAGAGCGAGTGGCAGTAGCGGAGTTGAAGGGGAAGCTGCGGCCATCGATCCCGCGCCGTGAGGACGGGAGGGAAGTTGAAATAAGATACGTCAACTTCAGCTACAGTATTCCCGTAGCTGAAGTTGCGTATCTTACATAGAACCCCCCGGCCCCCCAGTGTAGACCAGGCCAAAGTGCTTTGCAGCACATTAAGGGCTTTTGGCTCCCACTGGGGAGATGGTAAATATAGGCCCTGATTTTCAGAGGTGCTATGCCCGCCACTCTACTTGCCTTCCGCTGAACTGGTCTACGGTTGGCACCTTGGGAAACTAGGCCCAAAGGGCCAGATTTTCCAAAGAGCTGTGCAGCTCCCATCTCCCATTTTGGCACAAAGTGAAGTGGCTTTTGAAAGGCACTCACCTCCCTCCTAGGCACCGAACAATGGGAGCTCCTGGGTACTGACTGCTTCTGAAAATCTGACCCTGCCTAGGGGTTGAAAGTTGGATGTTCCCATGGAGGAACCCAAAGTTAGTGGACACCTTTGAAAATTCTGTCTTAACTTCCCAGGTCACACAAGAAATGTCTGGACTAGCAAAGAACAGAACACGGGTCTCCTGATGCCCAGGCCTGGGCCAAAACTACAGGACTACCCTTCTGTATCTTTAACAGCTTCGTCATGAAAATCAAGGAAGTGGTTACCAATATTATACTACACTAAACTCTTCATGGAAAGCTGCTAGTCTACAAACGGATGGTGACTCAGCCATTTAATCGGCAATAAACTGCCAACTATAAAGGGACAAATCCACCTCTCTTTGCAGGAAACTCAGGGTTGGATCACAAGCTCTCCGCAGATTGACTCTGTTCGTGAGTGGTGTGAATGAGGCAGGGACACACATTGAACAGATTGGATAACAAAGAAATAATGAACTACTGCCTTGTTCCCTGAGCACCGTATTGGCTGCAGCCTGAATGATGCAGGATGTGACGGGGCAGCTGTCCCTTACTGGCTGGCAAAGGGTTAAGAGCAGCCCTTGTAGTGGCTACGCAGAACCCAGCCAATAAGAGGAAGGCTTAGAAGCAGCCAATCAGGGCCAGGCTGGGCCCTATAAGAAGGGCTGCAGGGCAGAGAGGAGCCAGTCTCTCCCTGGAGCTTGAGGGAGAAGGGTCAGGGTCAGGGTCAGGGTCAGGGTCAGGGTCAGGGTAGCAAGCGGAGCTCCAGTCTGGCTGGCTTCCAGACTGAGGCCTTGATATAAGAGTCAAGTAGATGCTGGGGCTATGGGGAAGTGGCCCAGGGAAAGCAGGTCGTGGCAGAAGAGAAGGAGAGGCAGTGAGCAGCTGCCAGCTATAGGTTGGGGCTCAGATGGTGGGTGGGCCTGGGCCCCCCACTTTGCCCCACTGGCTGCTGAGGGAAGTGGCCGGCCAAAGGACTGCAATTTGCCACTGCAGCGAGAGGCTGGGTGAAGAACTGCAGGTTCCCTCCAGAAAGGAAGAGACAAGGGAGTTGGGGCACACTGGGAGGGCTGTGCCCTGAAGAGGACACCCTGGTCCGAGAGCGATGCAGGTCCCCACAGACAGTGGAGACGGTGGAGAAGCAGTGATGGAGAGTAAGACACCACATGAGTGGAGCACCCTGTTGATGGACAGAGGTAATTCCCGGAGCACCAGCAATAGGTTCCACGGTGATGAGCACAACCCGTTACACAGGAGTTCTGCAGAAAAAATACTCCGTGACCATGTCTTTAAAAAGCTGCATCATAAGGCAGACTCACAAGGGGGCTGAATGAAAGCTCCCCAAGCATTTTCTAAGTTTTTAGTGCTTCATGGAGCAATAAATTTATATAAATAATAAATTATGGAGATATATCTAACTCATAGAACTGGAAGGGACCCTGCCTTCACTAGCAGGACCAAGGACCAGTCCTAACATTTATTTAAGGTGGGGAGTTTTCATATGGGATTTCCTTTACAAATGGATAAAACAAAGACATTTCATCAAATGCTGTTATTTAAGATGCTCTGTCCTGTAAAGTGGGTGCACAATTTGATGCACATGCCTGTCTCACTGCATGCACAAAGATCATCATTGTTTCCTCCAGAAACTGAGAAAGAAGGAAACTCCAAGTACATTAAAAACAGAGTGTGATGCTTTGGAAATTCCTGTGTTTATGAATAAGGCTACAGTTTTGGAGTGGAGGTCACACTGTTCAGTCACCTTGAATCTGAATCAAATCCAGGACTCCTGCAGTGGTGGTTCCTTTCCCCCTCAGGCATTACAACCTGGCTCATGTGGTCACAGCTCCCCTGGGGTTTGGCATGTCCGGCCCTCTGCCTCCATCTGTGGTGGGGTGGATGCTCCAAACCTGAGCAGCACTGCGACCAGGTGGGCTAGGTCACAACGCAGGGAGCTGGGCCGAGCTCTGCAGGACAGCAACTGCTGCTGTGGGGTGAGTGTAGGTTGGGCTGGCTCTCCAGTCCTCCTCCCCAGCCTGGGACAGGCTCCTCTAGCACCTTGCTGGCCCCCTTTGCATGACACGGCCTTGTTTTCCCACATCTCCGCTCTGAAACGGAGGACAATTTTCCAGGGGAAAAACTGCAGCCGTGTTGAAGAAGCCCAGCCTGCGCCCAAAGGGAGAAACCTCATGCGGTGATTATTGCAATCCTGTCTGTGCTCCCACCCTTTCACCTCAGGCTCGCCCTGGTTGCTAGAAACCCCCTGTGCTCTTTGTTACTGCAGGCAGCACTTCTGTTCATTGTGACAGGAATATTCCCTGCACCGTCCCCTCACCTAACCCGTCTCATGGCTCTTCCTGGCCACTGCTTGGCTCCAGCAATGTGACAGAGCAAAGGGACTTTGCAGTGCAGTGGCTGAGAAACAGGCCTACGTTTCAATGGCTATTAGAGGGCAGGGACTTGCAAAAGAAACAAAAGTGGCCCATGACTGCCCAGCATTCCCCAGTTACCATTGGCCAGGGCAATTCCATTTCACTTTAATGGGCGATGCATCTAGCAAGCACTATCGCTGAGTACAACCGGCCCTTGGCAGCTTATGCAATCACAAGGTATCTGAGTCCTAAAGGAAGAGGAAGACCCCAGGAAAGAGAAGAGTTAATCTTCCTCTTTTCCTTCTGCGAGCCCGCTCCGAGCTTTGCATTCTCCTCTCTGATCTTTGCCAGAAGCCAAGTAACTGACGCAGATCCCAGGAAACATAATGTCTGATTTTTGCTCATCCCTTTCCCTAGTTTGGAACAACTCAGAAAAGGTGCCTGAGGAAAGCTCCACAACATTTTGCTCCATGGGCAAAAGGTTTGTTTTTCCCTGTTAAAGGGCAAAGACTGTGGTTTTCCTGCCTGTTTATTTTCAGGGCTTGAGTCCTTGTAACACCACTTCCAGATCCCCAAGAGCTGTGAGTCTTTAACGTTTTCCCAGGCACAAAGTGTCATCCCCAACACGTGGGTCTGATAGTTTGACAAGAAAAGTTTCCACAAGTTCAAAAATATCCATCTCTCTCCCCTGCATGACCTCAGCAAGCTCAGTTGTTGCCATGGGATTGGTTTCTAGAGGAATGCTGAGTCCCACCAAGGTGGTGGTGGTGGTGGTGGAATTGTTACTCTTCTTCCCTGGAAAGAGAGGGAAGGTGACCTCAGGGTGAAAGCACTGCAGTGGGACCCCGGAGACCTGGGTTTAGTTCCTGGCTCCATCACAGACCCCCTGGCTGAGCTGGTGGGCCGGATTTTCACTGGGCTGTAGCTGCCCAAAGAGGCAGACAGGCGCTTAGTGAGATTTACAAAGCGCCTGAGCAGGGTGGGTTGCTCACGTAGGCACCGCTGAAAAATCTGCTGGTGGGAGCTGTGGCTGGAGAAGCCAGGGTGTGTGCATGTGAGCTCATTGGAGGCGCACATGGCCAGCATAAGACAAGCCAGGCCCCTTGGGGCCTGCTGCAAAACTCCCACTGGCCTTGGCTTGGGGCCTGGACCCCCGTATACCTGGGCTGTGCAGGGACCCTCGGAATAGTAGCACAGCTGTGGAACAACTAGCTAGGCCCCCCTTGCATGGCTGGGGTGGCCACTGGCTCCCCTATCACCCCAGCGGACAATGGGTCTTGGACTGCTATCACTGTGTAAAAGGCAGGCCTCCCGCCCACACAGCATGGACTGGCCCTCCCGAGCCTGCCTGTGACTCTCCTGCACAGAGCTGTTTATATCTCACACAGGGAGAGAAGGGGATTTCCGCTTTGCTCCTGCCCGTCATCCGTATAGCAGACCTGTCTGAATCAATTGGTTGGGATACAGGAAGCCTCTCACCATCACTACAAGGTGCTTTTGTGGGTCACGCAGACAACATTGGGCTTGGCACAGCCCCACTGGTCCACCTGGCTGGCAGAGGCGCCCATGGCTGTGTTGCTGTTGCCTAGGCTGGCTGCAGGGGGAAGGCCTGGGAAAGCACTGATTATTGTGGCAA
Source organism: Gopherus flavomarginatus (assembly GCF_025201925.1). Taxonomy (NCBI): domain Eukaryota; kingdom Metazoa; phylum Chordata; order Testudines; family Testudinidae; genus Gopherus; species Gopherus flavomarginatus. The sequence goes on from NC_066619.1 coordinate 125,065,162, forward strand.
TAACCAGGAATCACAGTGAAAACTGAATGTAGGGGGTTGGGAGGGATTCGTTCCCCTAATGGTGAGAGAATATAGCAGGAAGCACCCCAGGGATTATGATAATAACCCCTAGCTCTTGTAGCTCTTCTAGTCATTAATTTCAAGGGCGTCACAAAGGCAGTCAGTATTATAGCCCAATTTTACAGATGGGGAAATTGAGGCACATAGTGACTTGCCTAAGGTCACCCAGGATGCCAGTGGCAAGGACCAAGTTCTCCTGAGACCCAGTCCAGTGCACTATCCACTAGGCACCACTGCTTTCAAGCTGTATAACATGGTAACAGTACTGGAGCAAACTCTGCTGGGAGCCAAAACCACAATGGAGATTGCGGGTGAGTGAGCATTGCAGGTTCTGTCCCTTCGGCACACAGCACCACGCAGAGGTTCCTAATGCGGCCGGATGCTTTTACCTGGTGTTGCAGTCAGGCATTTGCCTACAAAGCAACAAGGGTTTGGTTCACACTGCAGTCATGCTTTTTCTCGGGGAGGCTGTGGTGTGAATTCGGATGCTTTCAGCATGCTGCAATTCATGTGCCAACGAATGAGGCATTAAAGGCTCCACCCCACCCTAATGACCATCAAAAACATCCTTGATGGCAAGTGGTGGAACGTGAACAACTCCTCGGGATCCAGCCCCTTGAGCTGGCAGGTTGATTTTACAGTCTTCTTTCTCACCAGGGGGCTGATCCAAAACAGACTCCGACCCTGAGGAGACCTCTAGACTTTGAGCTGGCGGTGTACGTTTGAACTTCTCGCTCAAGGACACATACCCACCCTAGCGTCATTAGAAGCACAGCACAGCAGGAGGGGTTAGCCTCCCCTAGGATGATGCTAGGCACGTCTTCTGGTGGCTAGGTTCTCCCTCTGCATGTGCTGTGTGGGCAGCATTGCTGTTTTTAGTGTGCTGGCTTGACCAGTGTTAGCTTGGGTTGTGACAATTCTCAGGGCACCCAGGACTGAGAGTCACCCTCCAGCAAGAGGAAAGTAGATGAAGACACTTCAAAAACTCATGTGGGGACATAATGGGGCTGTGCTGGCTTGCATCATCTAGGGATCTGGCCCAGGCTTTTTTAACTAATCATTAATCTTGCTGAGGTTTCGGAATTCAGCCACTTTATCCAAAGAAAGCACATCAGCTACTCTTTGTTTATCATGTTTCAATATGGGCTGACAAGGTAATGCAATTCTCCATGTTGCTAATGGAGACGTGCATAGCCAAGACTTGTTACACAATTTAAAACTTTAACTAAGTTGTCAATATACTTTCATAATAAGAATGATTGGAGATATACCTATCTCCTAGAACTGGAAGGGACCTTGAAAGGTCACAGAGTCCAGCCCCTGCCTTCACTAGCAGGACCAAGTACTGATTTTTACCCCAGGTCTGTAAGTGGCCCTCTCAAGGATTGAACTCACAATCTTGGGTTTAGCAGGCCAATGCACAAAGCACTGAACCAAACCCTCCTCTCTAAGGAATTATCACAACTCTTCTTATAAATTCAGTCTAGGACCCCTGAAGGCGAGGAAGGTTTTACTTCTTTCCCAGAGTGGAAATGACAAAATGTCAGTGGGAAATTCTTTCCCATTCAGTTGGACTGGATCATACGTCATGTGTCAGGAAATCAGGTTACGTTAGAATAGTTCTTATTAAGAGCTCATGACAAAGCCCCCCTGTGTCCCACAGGTTAGGGCCGTGGGGCTGCCAACCACTTTACCTACGTGTCATAGGTGACGTTGAGCACCAATGCTACCTCCTGCCTCTATCTTTCTTTACCTTAAATTAAAGAGTTTTCTTTCTTCCCTCTTATCCTGAGCTGTTTTGCTTTGTATGGATTTTTGCTGGAAAAGGCCTTGATCCTACTAAAATACCCCATGGGAGGTAGTAGTGCTTACTACTATGAGTAAATAATCTTCTTCATGTCTATGGAACTACTCCTGGTAGTAAGCACTACACGCAGTAGGGCATGATTGCAGGACTGGGCCCTCAGTAATTGAGAACACAGATTTTCTTCATCTCTTATAGATGTTAGGAGGGTGAGGAGTGGGTGAGAATCTCTCTGACATGCCCTGGATCCATTACATCTGGCTCAGTATTTATCCCATGCCCGGGAGTGATGCCAGGGTTTCTGGTGCCCTAGGCAGAATTTGAGGGGTGGCATTTTGTGTGCTCCCCATGGGGCGCGTGGGAGCTTCTGGTTCCACTCCCATCGCACTGCCGAAGAAGGACCCTTTGCCGAAATGCCGCAGGCGACAGCGGCAGTCATTGAGCTGCTCAATTGCCTACCGCTGTTTTCCACGGCACGTGGGCAGAAGGTCCTTCGGCGGCACGATGGGAGCTGAACTGGAAGCTCCCGTGCGCCCTGTGGGGAGCACACAAAATGCCGCCCCCCAAATCCTGGCACCCTAGGCAACCGCCTTAGCCTAGGGTTGCCTAATGGAAGCGCCGGCCCTGCCTATGCCTGTCCTCCTATGGGAACCTGCTTTCAAGCTGGGAACCCTGATCCTTCTTGAGACTCTTGGTCTGGTTCTGAGATCTGCCTTGCTGTGTTAGGAGACTGCGCCCAGAGGGAGGGATTGTTGGACACTGACGTGAATAGGAGTGCCAGACCAAGCCGTTAGGCCCTGATCCTGGTTCCATTATGACAAATGTGTGAGTTTTCCCCTGCGTTCAGTGGAGGCAGCCTTGGGGAAAACCCAGTCCCTTTCTCCCTAGCCAAGGGAGACAGAGACAGAGACGTTCCAGTGTGTGGCTGGGAGGTGGGGCTGGATGCAGAATGACTGCAGAGAGGGTATTCATGCCCAGCAGTGCAGAGCTCAGATCTGTGGGCTGCCATGCGTGCTAGGGCACTGGGGTGGGTAGCAGGACAGGGCAGCAGAACTGCTGCTATGCAGATCTGTCCCCTCACTTCTAGCAGGGGAGCAGCTGCACACTGGAGTGACTCCACTGGTGAGCGGCAGCTCGCAGAGTGGGGGCAGGATTCCTGCCCCTTGCCAAGGGGTCCAGCACAAAGCCCATTACTGGGAGACACCCTTGGAGTCACTGGGTTGGGGCATTGCTTCACATTGCCAGGCCCGCCAGCTTTTCCTCCTGTGGATGGTTCACAGAGTTGCCTCTTCTCTCCATGATGGGAGCTTTTGCATTCAGCCTTCTGAGACTGACTGAAAGTCTACACTGCCTAAATGTGCAGGAAAACATACTGGCACATTTCCCCTTCAGTGCAATAGGTCAGGAGACCCAACAGCCAGGAAGCATATTTCTTTAGGGCCGCCTCGTAACCGGCTTACTCCTAAAATGCCACTCTATCGAGCTGTGACATGGACCCAGCAGAAGACCATTATCCCAGCGTTTGGGGCTTAGCGTTCATGTGAACTCCTGATTCTAGTCCCTAGGCTGTGGTCTGAGAATTACAGCTCATGTCATCTCTAACATGTCTCCCTGAGAAGCATGTTCCATGAAGCTACTTGAATCAAAGTACGGAGCTGTCATTACAATGCTTAACTAGCATTGATTTTTCACTAATGACACTAGTGGTGACCAAATATTTATGCTCACATAGAATGCCAATAGCCAGGAGACAATTCTCTCCCTCTCATCAGCTCACACATGCAGCTGCTGCTTTCCTAACATGAATTATTGACATCGAAAAGGGAAGCACTCTCTCCGGGGAAGTATTCGATTATGAGATTTTTTTTCTTTCACAAGAAATTCAGGTATTTCAAAATTACTTTCTGTTCCAAATCATAGTGAACAGTCAAAATATTCCAAAAAGTTTTGAACCGGATCAGAAAATATCAACATGTTTTGATGGAAATGAAAGGATTCAATAGGTCAAAATGAATGTTCTCCTCTCAAATTGTCAATTTGAGATGGAATCTTTCGTTTTGAAGTGCCAGTCCAAGCCAAAAATTTATATTCTCCCAAGCAGAATTTTTTTAACAAAAAAAAAAGTTAGTCTAAATCAATATTTTCCCATGACAGGTTTCTATTTCAAAACAATCACATTTTCTGATGGGAAAATGTTTTGGTCAAGTAATTTCTATCAGCTCTAAAAAGTCATATCTTTTGATATGGGGGATTCTAAATCTGAACATTTACACAGTTACATTTTAAAGGCGCAAAACATTCTTTAGTCCATCCAGCCTAGATTTTTGGTATTACAGAGGACATACAAAACAGGAAGATAGGAATTGCCAGACTGGATCAGACCGTGGTCCATCTAGTCTAGTATCCAACCTCTGCTAGTGGCCAGTACCAGCTGCTTCAGAGGAAGGTGCAAAAACTCCTACAATAGGCAGTTATGGGCTAACCTGCCCCAGGGGCAATCTCCTCCTCAACCCCCCCTAGTTAGAGGTCGACTGCTGCATTAACTCATGGGGTTTATGTCCATGCCAACGTTGTTTAATTTAAAAACTTTGCTATTATAATTCTAGACCTGTTTTATTCCTATAAATGTTTGATGCTGCTAAGCTTTTTTACATTGATAATATCCTGGTGCAATGAGTTCCAAAGGCCAATTTTCCATTGTTTGGGGGAAAATATCCCCATTAAACATATCAGTCTTATTTCTCTGTTTCTGCTATATCCTTTCTGAGACCTCTGTGAGCAGAACTGATGTGTGACCTCCAGTAGAACTCTGGACTAAGCAATATGGGGAGGATTGAAACTTGTTCTGACACTTATTTAAGCTAAAAGCCCCTACAAATCGAAAAGGTGATGAAAGGTTGTTTCCCCGCCCCCCCAGGTATTAAAACACAACAAGAAAGCAGGAGGAGAAGATGCTGATTCATGAGACCTTGTGAAAACTAGATAAGATGGTGAGAAGATTGTGTTGACCAAAGGCATGAAAGAGGCATGAGTCACAGAAGAGGTGAGAAGCTGTTTGAGTTATACACCCTGCCCCTCCATTGCCAAAGATAACAGCAGGACTTGTTAATAAAGCTGATTTGTTAGAGATCAGGTCACTTCTTCCCCTTTGCCTCACTGAGATCCGCGCCAAGGCTGCGGAGTGAAGATTTATGGGTAGGATTTGCAGCCTGGTAATATGACCGTCTTTCTCTCACACTCCATTTATTGCACCTATTTATCCACCCTGCTAGCTGAAGAACATTCCTGCCAGCCCTAACTTTCACAGTTACACAACAGGTATCTAAAGTCGCTCATAAGGGGTGGGTTTTGGAATACAAAGAAGAAACCTGCAGAATGGGAGAAACCACTACTAGAATCAGAGTGAGGTAGGTTTAGCTTATGGAAATCTTTCCTTAGTGGCCCATAGAGAGTGGCCATGTGGTGCATTTCCCTAAACCCATGGCTATCCTGTGACCCACAAGGGTCTCTGATTATCCACAGACACAGGGGCCTAGATTCACACAGGTACTTGAAGTTCCTGTTTTAGGCTCCACTATGACTCACAAAATTGCCCCTGAATTCTGCCAGTGCCTAAACTCCTGCGGCTCCCTCTAGGGGCCTGGGTTCCGCTCCACCACCTGAGGGCCAGGGCGAGGCACGATCTGGGGAGGATAGGCCCACGGAACTCATGTGCGGGGTGCAATCTGGTAGGAGTGCTCAGATAGGGACCTGCACGCGAACTCACGCCAAACAGCTGGAGGAGGAGCTCCCTTATAACGTTTAGCCCAGTGGTTAGCCCCCAGAAGGTGGGAGACTCTTGGCTCAAGTCACTCCTCTTCCTGAGGGGAAGAGGATTGAACAGGGATCTAGTCCCTCCCAAGTGAGTGCCTGATCCATGGAGCAAGGGGCTAGTTTGCCAGGAGACTCCCTCAGTCTCTCCTGTGGAAGCTGCTGGATAGGGGCTATAGAATTAAAGAGTTAGTGGAGCAGAGGGACTGAATCTGGAAACTTCTGTTAGTTGTCTGAAGAAAACCTCATCTACCTCATCCTGCTGGTCTGGTTACCTATAGCAGACGCCTGCCACAACATCACCCTTGTTGCTCTCACCTGTAGTCTTAATCCAAAGACTCTCAACAGGCTTTTCTCCAGCCTCATATTGGAGCTCTGAGCAATCATACTGCTCTCTTACATATGGTGCAACTCCTCCACCTTTTCTCCCACACCTGTCCTTCCTGAACAGTTTATACTCATCCATGACAGTGCTTCAGTCATGTGAGTTACCCCACCAAGTCTCTGTTATTCCAATCACATCATAGTTCCTTGACTGTGCCAGGACTTCCAATTCTCCCTGCTTGTTTCTCAGACTTCTTGCATTTGTGTACAGGCACCTAAAATAACTAGCCGATTGCCCTACTTTCTCAGTATGAATCAGGAGGCCTCCCCTGTTGCACCCTCCTCCTTGTGTTTCCTCCCGGTATCCCACTTCCCCACTTACCTCAGGGCTTAGGTCTCCACCCTCCGGCAAACCTAGTTTAAAGCCTTCCTCACTAGGTTAGCAAGACTGCCTGCGAAGATGCTCTTCCCTCTCTTTGTTAGATGGATCCCATCTCTTCCTAGCAATCCTTCTTCCTGGAACAACACCCCATGGTCAAAGAATCTAAAGCCATCTCTGCGACACCACCCGTGTAACCATGCATTTACCTCCACAATTTGATGGTCCCCACGTGGGCCTTTTCCTTTAACAGGGAGAATGAATGAGAACACGACTTGAGCCTCAAACTCCTTTATCCTTCTTCCCAGAGTCACATAATGTTCAGTGACCCACTCAAGGTTATTCTGGGCAGTATCATTGGTACCCACGTGGAGAAGTAGGAAGGGATAGCAGTCCGAGGGCTTGATCAGTCTCGGCAGACACTCCGTCACATCCTGAATTCTAGCTCCAGGCAAGCAGCACACGTCTCGAGTTTCCCGGTCAGGAAGGCAGATGGATGTCTCTGTCCCCCTTAGGAGGGAGTCCCCAACCACCACCACCCGTCTCCTTCTCTTGGGAGTGGTGGTCGTGGAACCCCCATCCCTAGGACAATGCATCCCAGGCCTTCCAATCGATGGGGTCTCTCTCTGATCCCTTCCCTCAGATAACTCTTCCAAACCATTCTCTGCCATACTACCTGTGCAGAGAGCCCGAAACCCATTTCTTAGCTCTATCTGCACTGGGGGTACATGGGCTCTCCTCTTTCTTCTTCTAGAGGTCACATGCTTCCAATTTTCTTCCCTGTTCTACATTCCCTCTCTGATTCTTCAGCCTGCTGTGCCTGCAGTACCAAACGCTGACTTCTGTCCAGAAAATCTTCATGTTCTCTGATGCAATGCAGGGTTGATATTGGGTCTCTAGTCCTTTAACCTTCTCTTCCAGCTTGCATTTAGAGGGTTTCCAGTTTGGCTCAATGGCTCTCAGCACCCCTACTGCATAAATTGTTCCAGCACCCCTAGTGGGAGGGGCAGGGCATGGCACACCCTCCGCCATGTTGGTATCTTCTATTGGCTAGGTTGGGTGGCACCCCATTTAGCATGCTGCCTTTTGTCACCTGATCGGGTGTCTCTCTCTCCCCAGGTACCTAACTCAGGGCTTGTGAATCATGACACATGCATGTGATTTTCTAGGCACCTAGGAGATAGGCAGTGGCGCTGGAATACTTTTACTAGTGGGGTGCTGAAAACAGCCCCCTTACCCTGGCCCGCGCTCTGGGGCCGGGAGCGGGGACCCAGCCAGAGGTAAGAGGGCTGGGGTGGGATCGGAGTCCCGAGTGTGGGGCAGTAGCCGGGCCCCTGTGTGAGGGGCCAGAAGCGGGACCCCAAATGAGGAGTCAGGAGCAGAGTTGGGGCTGCAGCCAAGACCCTGCATGTGGGGCTGGAAGCAGAGCCTAGGGCACAGAGCTGGGATCCCACACGCAGGGCCAGAAGTGGAGCCCTGGGCTCAGGGCTGGCAGCCGGGACCCCGTGTTAAGGGCCAGAAGCAGTGCTCCAGCCATGGATCTGCGACCTCACATGCAGGGCCAAGAGCAGAGTGCTGTGTAAAACCTGAGGGTGCTGCAGCATCCCGCCTCACCCTTAGTCCCCGCGCCTATGGAGTTAGACGCTGTGACACTGAACATTGCAACACTAAGTACCTTTGTGAATCTAGGCTAGGATCATTCTGCCCAGCTGCCTATGCTATCCCATCCTGCACTGCAACACAGATCCATGTGCTCCCTGCTGTTCCATACCCCCATGCCGCCCTCAAAGAAGGGAATTCCGCTGACATCAGCACTATCTGTTGTGGGCAATCCTGGCTGCATTGGTATAGGCCAGAGAGGCTGGCTCTAGCCCAGCTTCGGGCCACCTCCTTCTCAGTCCAAGGAGCCCATATCCCAGGAGACTGCTGCAGTACTGGAGCCAGAGCAGGTGAGAAGAAGGTTGGAAGCTCAAAGACGGGTTGGAGCCTCTGTCTGACAGAGGGAGCTGCTGGGGCGTGTCTGAGACAGAGAGGCTCTGGAGGGGAAATGCGTAGGAACAACCATGACTGGTATGCAAGTTGTGTTTAGCTGTGTTTGAGTTACAAGTAAAGCCAGACCCCAGGAAGAGAGGAAGGCAGCTCTCTACAGCGAGTGAATCTCATTTATTAGGAGCACCTATAAAACGCTGGCCCTGACAAAGCAAGTTCATTTGTTTCAGCTAACAAATCAGATCTTTTAGCTAGAGGAGCTCAGTCCTTACTCTTAAGATGAGCTCACAGCGCGAGGGGTGGATATTTAGACTGGATAGCTTCACCATTGCTCATGTGAGCTGCCTTTTCACATTATATCACCAGCATGGGTTTTCTTTGCATTAATGCAATTGATATGGCTAAGCATGCAGACAGGCTTTCGAGTTGTTAAAGAAAGCAGCCTCGAGAACACCCTGAGTAATTGGAGTGGTGAATTATTGGAGTTACTGGATAGGCAAATCCCCCTGTGTTGCATCTCAGGAAATTCTTTTAAATGTTAATCTGCACCTGCTGAGGGCAGAGGGAAGAGAGGTGATGGATATGTGTGGGAAGACAATCGATAGGCCATGGGGACCTACACAAGAGGCATATTCTGGTTTCATATCTGTGTGAATCAGGAGCAGCCCCACTGGATCCAATGGACTAATGCTGGTGTATGCGAGGAGAAAATCAAGCCCCTAGTGACGTTTCTGTCTAATCCCTCTAGGTATTTATTCCATGTTCATTGCCATGGTATCCAAGCCCCTGTGCCGCATGTGAGTTTGAGGCTCCCTTGGGCTGTGTCCTTGTCAGATTGGAGCTGACTCTGCCCACATGTGTGAGATTCAGTTCTTCAGATATGTTGGAGAATAACACCTGCATTATGGACACAGAGTCGCTCATACATTTCCCATCGCTGGGTCATTTCTTGCTCAGGATATGAGAGAACTCAGGAATGTTCATTTGTCTCTTCTCTCTCTCTCTCGTTGTACTCCAGCGCCATGTCTGCACAGTAGCACCAGGAGACCTTGCTTTGCTGTTTTAGAGCACATGCGCAAACTCTGTGTTCCAGATTTAGAACAAAAACACAAGAATCTGAGGCTCGGAAAAACGTGAGCTACCGTATGGCCGTGATTTCCTCCCCACTGATGTCACTGCAAAGAGAGTGGAGCCCATATTTGGAAACTGGATTTTCGTTGAAAAAGAGAAGGGTTTAATTAAGGGGAAAGATTGAAAGTAACAAGCATAACCCAAACTATGTGCTAGAGATGCCACAGAGCAAAGCACCCCAACGGGTTTTCATTGCTGAGCAGAGCACTCGTAACCCAGTAGTATATATCATTTGGGTTCAAGTAGTCCCCAGAGACACCAGCAAAGATCAGGGCCCCACTGGAACAGCGGTTGGCTAGAGCCATTGCAACTCTGGACTGCATAGGGGGTCATCCCCCACTAGCCAGCAGCATGGGCCTTTTGCTGGGGTCTGTGTGCAGGGTTTTTCTCCATTTGGTTGATTTTTCCCTGGGAGCCCAACAGGGAGTCTCTGCACCTGCTCTTGGCTGGGTGTGGCCTAGCAGCTTTCCTCCTCTTTTGGCAATGGCCTGCACTAGCCATGCGGTGGGCTGTGGCTTCCTGGGACTTGGCCCTCTGGCCAGGTCACTTTTAGTCTGGCACCTTCTGTCTAGGGACAGCCGAGTCCAGCACACCACTGGTCTGGCAGCGTCATGCCAGAGCTTAGGCCCAACTTCAGGCTTTTGGAGCTGCCAGTCCTTGGCCCCGGGGCCTTCATGCCCTGCCCTAGGTGGGCCGGTGGGTTCCAGCCCAGGTACCTTCTGTGAAGTCTTCTGAAGTATCCCTGGGCTGCTTCCTGCCGAGCCCTCACAGGCCTGTCCAAAAGAGGAACCAAACTAGTTATGGGGGGCAAAAGAGAAAAGACACAAGCTAATCCCTCACCAGGCCTACGGGCCCTAAGTGGGCTCCAACATCTAGGAGTCTCTGCTTAGGTCCTGGCCCCAGCTGGGCCTGCTTTCATAGGGCTGAGCTGGGCTTTTCCTCTTCTAACCCTCCCTCCAGGCTCCGCTGCTCTCGCAGGTGGGGTGACTGGGCCCATAGGCTCTCGTTAACCACTTCCTGGCCATCGTGGGGCCTGTACATCCCATCACAGACACCTTGCTGCCACGGCCAGGTCAGGAGGAGCCTTCCACTTGGATGGAGGATCTGAGCCGGTGAGTGATGCCTATGTCCCCGCAGGTACAGGTGCGCTGTGGGGCGGCCCTACAGCCATCTGGAAGCTGGCGCCGCAGGCTAAGTGGCGTATCTTGCTGCGGTGCTTGGGACCTGGGCTCTGGGATCTGCACTGCTGCCTCTGGGGTTCCATGGGGAGTTTCAGGAGCTGTTTTTGACCTGTAAAGCTGTAAGTGGCTTTGGCCCTGCATACCTGCTGGTGCCTCTCTCCCCAGGGACACACCACAGCTGGGATCAGCAGGGGGGCTGCGGCTGGAGCGGCACTGGCAGATTGAGAGGGGGCTGGGGGCTGGCTGGGAGGGCCTTGTGGGGTGGGACTTCACTCCCAGCCCCTCTCTGAAATATCCGTGGTCCGACGCCCATTGGGGCTCACTGCCACATTCCTCTTTTCCGCAGCCTTTTGGAAGTGGAGGATCATGAAAGGGGGCAGCTGAGGGGGTGAGAGGTCCCACTGCCGTTGCACTGTAGTTATGTTGGGGTGTTTGTGAGGTATTGGTTGGTTATGTGCACGGCACCTGGCTAGCTGCTCGCCATCAGTGTGTCTATACACCTAGGATAAATACAGGAAAGTCACTCTACTGGGGATGTCCAAACCCAGCTAGCAGCCAGTCAGTCCCTGCCCCAAAGAGCTTGCAGTCTGGGACCCCGACCCTGCCATGGCACCCACTGGGAGGGGACCTAAAATGCAGCAAGGCGCTCTCTCAGAGTCACTGTGCTGCTGGGTCAATGTGCGTGGCACAGCTACAGATGGGTCCACACGGGCGTGGCTCTGCCCAGACACGAAGGAGGCAGGAAGTTCTCCTGAGAGGAGGGTCAGAGTGGGAGTGCACTGGAGGGTGGGATGGGAGGGGTAGAAGGCAGGTGAAAGCATTAGAGGCAGAATAGGAGCGTCCTCTGGCCCCTCTTCCAGTGACTAACACCCATTCTGTTGCGTACCGAGCTCTGTGTCGTTGCTCTTGTGCTGACCCACCAAGAGTCTTTCCCTAAGACATTTTGGATTTGCAATTTGCAGCAGCAGTGCCTAGAACCACAAACAAGCGCCACTTCCACTTATGTACAAATCCAAAGAACATAACTAATTTTGCTACCAGGACATGGTCCCCTGATACTCTGTCTGTATTTCCCCGTCTTAGTTCCATCCCATGTGTTCTAGTTATTACCCAAGTAGCACACTAATTAAGTAATTAGTCAAGTTTATCGCTGCAGTGCCTAAGGGCCACCCAAGAACGGAGTCCCATGGTGCTAGGGGCTGTACAGACCTGAGTAACACAGGGTCAGGGAAGAGCTGGGACACACAAGCAGAGCGAATAGTGTGACAGTGGCAAATGGCATGTTAGTGCCACTGTTTTATTTTGAGTGAGTTTGGTTAGGTGGGGATCAGCTCAATAGAAAGGGAAAGGAAGGGGGATGAGGGGTACAGGGCAAGGGGAAGAGAGGCAGGTGTGGACACTACCAGGGAGTGGGAAGACTCAAGGTTGGCGCAAACAACCAATCAGCACAAGGCAGAGAAAGTCCAGTCAAAGTCCAAGTCCAGAGGAGGAGGGACTCATCGGGGTCCCAGTGCCCCCAGAGTGTGCATGGGGTCTCCCTTGCTGTCCTCCTTGGTGGTTACCACCCTTCAAATACCGGTAGCATGGTGTTGTGTCCCCTCCTCCCAGCACACACCCTTGTTTAGTCAAGCTATGCATATTTAGGTGAAAATGAATGAAATCCAGGAGCACAAGGGACTTTCATAACCACAGCCAGACACTGCCGCCCCCAACACAATGATCATTGTTTTGATCCACCCATCTCATGAACTGTGCACGTCTTCCCAATGCAACGCACACTTCTCTGTGAGACATCGGCAGCCCGGTGAGCCGCAGTGCTGAGGCCCTCTCGGAGTTACCTGTGAGCTGTATCACTGCTGGAGGCCACCCACTGGGGGGGTTCTTGGCAATGAAGGTACTTAAAAGACTCACACGTAGAGTGGGCCCCCATCAATGCTGGTCATTCATGAGTTTCCCTACGTGGTATGTTCAGCTCACCTTGAATTTTAATATCCTAACTCCTTGCATATAATTGAGGGTCCTTTCTTTCTGCTGCACGAACGCTACCTACCCTGGAAAATACAGATGAGTTTGAGGCTATCCTAGCTTCCCCATTAAGCTGTAGTGAGATACTGTATGTTTTAAAATAGTGTACGAAAGACAAAGTATAATATGATCCCAAACAAAATAATGACTCCCACTCTGTAGCAGCTGGCTCCTCTCTATTCCATCCCCAGAACTGATGACACCCAGAAGTATATTTTGTTAGCATTCAAAGTAATCAAAATAATTTCTAATGTGAAAATCATTATCCAGAATTGCTGCTATGCTTAATTGCCTACTATGCTGTATAACTCTACCTCTGTCTAATGTGTGAGATGTTGTTGTCTGTCAAATTTCAAAATACGAAATTTAAAAGAAGAACTCCCTTGACACAAGCAGTGCAGAACATTTTACTTCAGTCGGCCCTTTGTATTCTTTGCAGCTCGTCCCCTACCACCTGCTTTTTGAAGCTGCAGGACTCTGGTGATGGTTTCTCAGTATATAGATTAAGGAACAGAGGATTTTACATTCAAATAATGGAAGGTGGTCTCATTTAAACTCAGAGAAACAAAGCAGGCTCACAGTCCATCTGTACATTACCCATGTGGCATAACTCAGAGTTCTCCTTCATTGCTTTGAATACCTTGCTGTCCAACCCGATCCATTGTTATTGGCCCCAGCTGAAACCAGGGCCCCATTGTGTTAGGGGCTGCACATAAATAATAAGAGCTAATCCCCGCCCCAAAGAGCTTATGATCTACATAGACAAGACAGACTAGTGTAGAGAAAGGGAAAATCATTATTCACTTTGTATGGATGGGGGAATGAGAGATCAAGTGGTTTGCCCAAGGTCACACAAGAAGTCACAAGATTGGGAACTGGCCCCTGATCTCCTGATTCCTGGCCCAGTGCCTTCATGACAAGAGTTGTTCGTGTGTTTTTCTGCCCACAGCCTCATCAGTCATGGATAAGGCTGCGAGTCTGTCATGGAAGTTGCAGAGTTCATGGATTCTGTGACTTTCCACGACCTCCATGACTTCTGCAAGGGCCAGTGAGGCTGACACCAAGGCCGCCCAAGCAGCTGGCCCTGAGACTAGCCATGCCGTCTGCTGCTGAAGTGGCCCGGGGGACAGCCACACAAGCAACTGCTCGGATGGCCCCAGGCAGCTGGCTCTGGGCCTGCCCGAGCAGCAGCCAATGGGGCTGTTGCTGGGGTCCCCCAGAGCAGCGGTGCCCTGGAGGCCCTCCAGCTAAGATTTAGTCAGGGATATTTATAGGAAAGGTCATGGACAGGTCACGGGCCATGAATTTTTTTTTATTGCCCGTGACTCGTCCATGACTTTTACTAAAAATAACCATGACTAAATCTTAGCCTTAGTCATGGATTGAGCTATTCCAGAGTGATCTTTAGTCTAGCCAAGAGATAACTGTATCCAAGGGCTTCTCGATGGGCGGGAGACGATCCCTCCTGACGGGGTTAACAGTTTCAGAGCAAACACTTTCTACACTTTCATAGAGCAAAAACTTCAGCATTACTTTATATATAGTCTGTGAGACAAATGCTAGAAGCGAGATTCATGCATGCAGTGACTGACAAGCATTTCATAAAGTCTAAACACTAAATGCACGGTTACAAGTTCAACACCTGTCTTAGCCATACTAACATACAGGGGAAATAGACTAGGCCATCAATCAATTTGTCAGTGCTTGGCTGAGGCCTAAAATCTTGGCCAGAGTTGGCACCTGGTCTGCCAGCGTCACACCTTCCTTCTAGATTGCACTTGTAACCTGAAAAGTGATCTAGTATCCTTGGAATTGGTCCATATAGGTTGAATCAAATTCACTGAGTTAGAAAGTGATCAGATACATTATCCTATCCTGTAAAGTCACCCACACTGGCCAGCCAAGCTGGGTTCTTCTTATCTCACAAGCCCTAACCAGCACTAAAGTTTCTACAGGCCAAATTATGTTCTGGGTGACACCTGAACTCTCCCACTCCCCCTGCCAAAACCCGTCTTCCAATTATGTCTTCGGTGATGCCTATGAAATGCCCGGGTTACATAGGTGAAGACTAATGGGAGTAGCATCGGTGTCAGTGAGGGCATAACATGGCCTGGAGAACCTTTATTGCCAGTTATGAGGTGAGATGAACCAGCTGGACTGTCCGAGCCCAGGGTGAGCTCAACAGAATAACATCATGCGCAGCAGTTCATTGACCCTTCCCCTCCCAGGCCACGTCAGTCTGTTTCAGCCACGAGGAGCAGCCTGCCCTCAGACTAGACTGGGAGCTCTCACTGGTGTGTATAGTGCCCAGCACAAGGCAGGCCGTATCCATGACAGGGCCTCGAGGTGCTACTACAATACACATGATAGATAACAGCCATTAAGTAATGCTCGGATACTAGAAAGCTGATGCAGCAGGAATTTCAAGTAAATCGATTTAACCTCATCGAAACAATTGTACAACTGTACAACTACCTACAGCCCCCAAATTCCTCTTGCTGTGATGCGGGAATATTCTTATTTTTAGCAATTAAAGAAACTGGGTTAGGGTCTGTGGCTTGCAGCCATGAATGACTTTTAGCACTACAGCTGCAAAACCAAATCTTTTTCTATTTTAAAGGAAGCTATTGATCCCGAGCTCTGGTATCAACACGGATAACTCAGTTTTATCACTTAACTGCCAGAGGATGAGGCCTTCCATTAGAACAGACACATAAAATATATTCTGCTCATAAACCCCAATGGCCCAGTGCTTCAGAGCATGGCATTTTAGTGTGGAAGAGGAAGTTATGTTATTAAGACCATTACCCACGTGGAGAGTACTTTTATAAATTCAGCTGCTACTGCTAGAGGTATTATCACAGGACTCTGCTGGCTTGTGTTTCCTAACCAGAGCCACCTCTCTCCTGTTTTCAGCCCAGCAAAACCCTTAGGGTGAAATGCTGACAAAAGTCCCAGCGATGTCAATAGGAGCAGGATTTCAACGGTAGGGGCTGACCCAGCACACTGGGCTGTCTGTAGAAATTTGACCATTGCCATCTCTCCTTTGTCTGTTTTCATGTGTCAGCATCAATCATATCTACATGAAAGAAGAGACGTGGGTTTCTGCCTTGACTCTGAATGTTCCTGATGCTGTACTTTTAAATTCGATGCTTAACAATACTAGCTAGTTTGAGGGCTGAAGTCCAGGATTCCAGCCCAGGTGTGGAAGCCCTAGAATCCTTAGAAAAACAGCTTCCAATCCCTGGAGTGGTTTGTCAGCTCTTTTCGGGAGGGAGGATACAGTGAGGGTTATGCACTTTAACTTGAGGAGCCCTCTTTTATAAGCTTCTGCAAAACCTCTTAAAGATCCCTTGGCATTTTTTGCTAGATTAAGGCATTTGACCCAATGTACTTGGTCAACTCCCCACCCCTCCAGTTCAGTGGGGATCAGATATTGCAAATTGAGATTGTGTCCTCTCAAAGAACTGCCTGGTCTCTACAGTCAAAGGCACTTTGGGTGGAATCTGAGTGATTTTCTCCACAACACACCTAGAAATCTTCTCCCAGTAGAAGGAATTCTAATCAACTATTGAGTGGCTGGATTAATCCGGCTGTCCACCACCCAGAACAAATCTGCTGATTTCAGATTGCATGGATGATGTGGCAAGCCAGAGACCCTCCTCTTTGTCTCCTGCAAATCACAACATAGGAACTCAGAAACAGAAGTGACAATCTGTAGGTGGAGACTTGCACCCCACAAGCTCCAGCTATCACCCATCCAAGGTCATCTGGCAACCAATCCCAGGAATGGGACTCCTGGTATCTATAACAGGGGTCGGCAACCTTTCAGAAGTGGAGTGCCGAGTCTTCATCTATTCAGTCTAACGTAAGGTTTTGCGTGCCGGTAATACATTTTAATGTTTTTAGAAGGTCTCTTTCTCTAAGTCTATAATATATAACTAAACTATTGTTGTATGTAAAGTAAATAAGGTTTTAAAAACATTTAAGAAGCTTCATTTAAAATTAAATTAAAATGCAGAGCCCCCCGGACTGGTGGCCAGGACCCGGGCAGAGTGAGTGCCACTGAAAATCAGCTCGCCTGCCGCCTTCGGCACGCGTGCCATAGGTTGCCTACCTCTGATCTATAAGAAAGAACAAAGGACTGTGATAAAAACCTTCTGAATTAGTACAGACAGACTGGCCTTCCAGAGCAAGATTCTTCTCCCTCAGAAACATTCCCATTCTCTTAGACCATGCAAGAAGGAAGGTTTTCCTGACCTCCATCCACAGGAGGGAGCACCCAGACATCCTGCTCATATAATAGCCTATTTGCCCCTCTACAAACTCCACCTCAAATGCTAGAACAACAGTATGGCCAACTGCATCTGTTCAGTGTCAGCCTGTGAGGCCAGAAGGGACCATTCTGACCTCCTGCATAACACAGGCCAGAGAACCTCACCCAGATTTTTGCATCAAACCCACCACTTCTTGCTGAGCTGTCGCAGATCTTCAACACCAGTAGCCAGTAGTCCCACGGCAGCCATGAAATCCTGAATGAACTTAGAAGATTTGTCATCAATATGCAGGTTTTAGTCACCAAGTATTATCAGCCTCAACCCTCAAACTTCAGCTGAGCAAGGACATTGTAGTGCTTCAGTGCAACTTTATCCACCCCGAGTCATCCCATAGTCTATATGGGACTTAGACACAGGGCATTCAGTCCTGTTTTGAGATGAGAGGCTACAGGAGAACAGCTAAAGAAGAGAGACAACAAAACAATCAAAGCAGCAAAGAATCCTGTGGCACCTTATAGACTAACAGACGTTTTGGAGCATGAGCTTTCGTGGGTGAATACCCACTTCCTCAGATGCATCTGAGGAAGTGGGTATTCACCCACGAAAGCTCATGCTCCAAAACGTCTGTTAGTCTATAAGGTGCCACAGGATTCTTTGCTGCTTTTACAGATCCAGACTAACACGGCTACCCCTCTGATACAAAACAATCAAAACGCAGAAGAACTGGCAGTTTTCTCTGGGAGGTCTGGAAGTGAAAATTCTGGCCATATGTTGTGAAAAATGTGCTCAGTGAAATAAATTCCAACAAAAATCCAGGGAGTATGAGAAGATGTTCACAGTCTGAAGGACAGACAGGGACCTGCCGTTCTTATTTGCAGGGTGGGTGAGGCGAGAGAAGAAACAAGTTGCAGAATCCTCTTTTCTGTTCCATGCTGGGAACTTTACAAAATGCCAGCAGGGCTTTGTGGGAGCAGACTGAGTCCTGAGCAGTTTCTCCCCTGACACTCAGAATGGGTGTTCTCTGAATGATTTACGGAAGCTGACAACACAATGCGGCAGCACTGCTTGGCTGTAGAACTTTTGAAGGTGATTAAGCTCTCACCTTCAGACAAGCAAGTCTGGTTTAATACAATTGTGATAAGCAGAACATAGTGTAATTGGATTTATCTCACTTCTGATTATATGAGTTTCTGCTTAAGTGACTAATGAACATCAAAGCACAGGAGGAGATGCATTAAATAATAAAGGCCTAGTCAATTAGAGAGGAAGAATGGGCTTGTGCTTAATCATGGAATCATAGAAATGTAGGGCTGGAAGGGACTTCAAGAACTCATCAGGTCCATCCCCCTTCACTGAGGCAGGGGCAAGTAACCCTGGAGTAGGAGCATTGCCAGCAGACTGAGGGAAGTGATTATTCCCCTCTATTCGGCACTGGTGAGGCCACATCTGGAGTGTTGTGTCCAGTTTTGGGGCCCCCACTACAGAAAGGATGTGAACAAATTGGAGAGAGTCCAGCGGAGGGCAATGAAAATGATTGGGGGCTGGGGCACATGACTTATGAGGAGAGGCTGAGGGAACTCGGCTTATTTAATCTGCAGAAGAGAAGAATGAGGGGGGATTTGATAGCAGCCTTCAACTACCTGAAGAGGAGTTCCAAAGAGGATGGAGCTTGGCTGTTCTCAGTGGTGGCAGATGACAGAACAAGGAGTAACGGTCTCAAGTTGCAGTGGGGAAGGTCTTGGCTGGCTATTAAGGGAACTATATTATTTCACTAGAAGGGTGATGAAGCACTGGAATGGGTTACCTAGGGAGGTGGTGGAATCACCATCCTGAGAGGTTTTTAAAGCCTGGCTTGACAAAGCTCTGGCTGGGATGATTTAATTGAGGTTGGTCCTGCTTTGAGCAGGGGGTTGGACTAGATGACCTCCTGAGGTCTCTTCCAATCCTAATCTTCAATGATTCTATTATTCTTCAATGAAATGAGGCCTCATTAGTGCAAAGTAGAGCAGGACAATTACCTCCCATGTCTTACATACAACGCTGTTAATACACCTAGAATGATATTAGCCTTTTTTGCAATTGCATCACATTTTTGACTCATATTTCAATTTGTGAGCCACTATAACCCCCAGATCCTTTTCAGCAGCACTCCATCGAGCCACTTATTCCTCATTTTGTAGTCGTGCATTTGATTTTTCTTTCTTAAATGCAGTACTTTACATTTGTCTTTACTGAATTTCATCTTGCTGATTTCAGACCAGTTCTCCAATGCGTGAAGGAGATTTTGAATTTTAAACCTGTCCTCCCAAGTGCTTGCAACCCCTCCCAGCTTGGTGTCATCCGCACATTTCATTAGCATACTCTCCATTCCATTATCCAAGTCATTAGTGAAAATATTGACTAGTATGGAATGTTCTAAACTGGGACTAATAAAACCTGGGTCTAGTGCCTGGCTCTGGTGCAGATTCCCCAAATGACCTCAGTCAAGTCATTTAATCTCTGGGGTCCTCTGTTTTCCATCTATAAAATGGAGATAATACTACTTTGTTGGTTCACAACTGCAACACCAGCTCTTGAAGGCCAGGGCTGTATAGCACAACTGGGCCACGCTCTTGACCGGAGCCTGCAGGTGCCACTGTCATATCAATAATCATAAGTCAAGGGCTTTTCATGAAGTAGAGAAAAAAAGAATAGCGAGGAAGGAGCCACAGCTCTGTCCCTTTTTGCAGGGATAGTAAACCTCCCGCTTCAGAGTTTAACCCAGTCTCTAGCTATTAGAGACTAGGATGAGACCTAATGTGCAGGCAGATTATCCATATGTCTGTTAAAAAGTTCTTACACCTTTCTCTGAACCATCCTGCACTGACCGCTGTCAGAGACAGCCCTCGCTCTGATCCACTCGAATGACTCCTATGTGCCCAACTGCTTTCATAGAAGAAATTCCTCTCAGCTAGATTACACCAATTCTTCCCACAACAGTAAAAAACTTTGGTCTCGGTCTTATAGTCCTTACTTTGGCAAAACACCCTTTTGAAATCAATTGGATATTTACCTGAGTGAGAATTGCAAGAATGGGTCTATGGTCTGACTCACAGTTTTAAACAACATTGAACCAATGTTTATAACCATGTAACAGAAGAACATAAGAACAGCCCTACTGGGTCAGACCAAAGGTCCATCTAGCCCAGTATCCTATCTTCTGACAGTGACTAGTGCCAGATGCCCCAGAGGGAATGAGCAGAACAGGTCATCATCAAGTGATCCATCCCTTGTCACTCATTCCCAGCCTCTGGCAAACAGAAGCTGGGGACACCATCCCTGCCCATGCTGGCTAATAGCCATCGATGGACCTGTCCTCCATGAATTTATCTAGTTCTTTTTTGAACCCTGTTATGGTCTTGGCTTTCACAACATTCTCTGGCAAGGAGTTCCACAGGTTGACGGTGTATTGTGTGAAGAAAGACTTCCTTTTATTTGTTTTAAACCTGCTGCCTGTTAATTTCATTTGGTGACCCCTAGTTCTTGTGCTATGAGAAGTAGTAAACAATACTTCCTTATCTGCTTTCTCTACACCGGTCATGTAGAAAAGGAACTTTGTATTACTGGCTGAGAAGATACGGAATTGCCAAAACAAAGCAAACCAGCTAGTCAAGCATCCCATCTCTGACACTAGCCCCACGTCCGTCAGAGGAATGTGAAACATCCCCTGCACCTGGACAATTATGCAATTCCAGCCCACCTGGGGGTGTACTTCTTCTTCGCCTCAGCTGGCAAAGACATTGTGCCCTGAGGCAGGAAGTCTCATCGTATTTATTATTACTCTTGTAACTGTTTCCATATTAGACTATCTTGTACTACAGTGGAGAAAAATCTAACCCATTAGGCATTGCAGCAGGGTATTTTACAATGTCTTTACAACGGCCAAACTGGACAGCCACTCTGTAAAAGGATCAATGGACACAAGTCAGATATTCAGAATGGCAATATACAAAAACCTGTAGGAGAGCACTTCAACCTCCCTGGATACACCATAGCACATTTAAAGGTAGCCATCCTGCAGCAAAAAAAACTTCAGGACCAGACTTCAAAGAGAAACTGCTGAATGTCAGTTCATCTGCAAATTTGACACCATCAGCTCAGGTTTAAACAAAGAATGTGAATGGCTCGCCAACTACAAAAGCAGTTTCTCCTCCCCTGGTGTTCACACCTCAACTGCTTGAAGAAAGCCTCATCTTCCTTGATTGAACTAATCTCGTTATCTCTAGACTGATTCTTACCTGCATATTTATACCTGCCTCTGGAAATTTCCACTACATGCATCTGACGAAGTGGGTATTCACCCACGAAAGCTCATGCTCCAATACGTGTGTTAGTCTATAAGGTGCCATAGGACTCTTTGCCGCTTTTTACAGATCCAGACTAACACAGCTACCCCTCTGATACAATGTCTTGTCTGGCTTAGGATAATGCCTACAATGGGAACTGATAGGGCAGCCGCTCACTGAGGCCCTCTAAAAGATGGTTCCTGTATATCAGGGGCAGGCAATCTATGGCGGCACGTGAGCTGATTTTCAGTGGCACTCACAGTGCCCGGGTCCTGGCCACCGGTCCAGGGGGCTCTGCATTTTAATTTAATTTTAAATTAAGCTTCTTAAACATTTTTAAAACCTTATTTACTTTACATACAACAATAGTTTAGTTATATATTATAGACATAGAAAGAGACCTTCTAAAAACATTAATATGTATTATTGGCACACGAAACCTTGAAGCAGAGTGAATAAATGAAGACTCGGCACAGCACTTCTGAAAATTTGCCGACCCCTGCTGTATATTAAATGCAAGTATTGTTTTAGTATTCGAATCTCATTTTACATGAGATTAAAGTATAATTCTAAAAAAATGTACTAAACTCCTCTGAGGTTAAATGGAAAGCAGAAGTAGAAGACGGGATCAAATAAAGCTTTTTCTTAGCAGGGTTATGAACATTCCTTGAAAAAATAGTGTTAATTCTTTCCATTGTGAGCACCTCAGGGCAGTGGGCTTATCTGCCAATGTATTTGTACAGCACCTACCATGGCGGGACCCTTACTCTGAATTGGGAGCTTCCACATTGCAGCTCATAAATAGTGAATACAATAGTAAGATTTGAAAAGTCAGGCTCTACAATGATAGAGCTAAGGATGAAAGCTCAACCTCAAAGCTCCTCCTTTTGGCATATGCCTTAAAATGTCTCTTTATAAGATCTCAGTCAAGTAATATAATACAAACAGGAATTTCTTTTGCAGCCTGCCACGCAGCAAGTTGCTGTCCATGATGTACTGTAAGAGTTCAGCGAGACCGTGACTGCACAGTTGCATCTGTGCAAATGCACACCTGTGTTGCACTACTAGGTCTGGGTATGCAAATCCCTGGTATTGCACGTGCACAAGGCTAGCTAGACCGGTGCCAGCAGTCCTTCGCTGCCGACCGGACTTGCTATGTGCGTTTCCATCCCATTGCCAAGTGAAGCCAAGTCTGAAGAAAACCAGTTGAATCAGTTTAAAGGTCCAAGCTGTGAAAGCTGAAGAGG
Organism: Gopherus flavomarginatus; assembly: GCF_025201925.1. Classification (NCBI taxonomy): domain Eukaryota; kingdom Metazoa; phylum Chordata; order Testudines; family Testudinidae; genus Gopherus; species Gopherus flavomarginatus. Next base: position 125,087,714 of record NC_066619.1, read on the forward strand.
CCTGTGCGCAAAATTGACACATATTGGTAAAGCATTTGTGTGTCACTAAATCTGCACTTCTTTTGCCCTCTCCCACCCTCTTGAAAATAGTTTTGTGTGAAAAATTCCAACCAGCTCTCCTTGGAAGACCATGACCTCTGCTTTTCCTCTGGCCTTCCCTCTGCTCACACTGGCCCCTCAGAGAGTCTTTCCTCTTGTCTGGGGAGAACACACATAAAGGGACAAGCTGCATGTCCCTGGGAAATATGTGGTCTGTGTAAAGCCCCACTCAACAGATCTCTGTGGTAGATCGACTGGGAGGGAGAACGTCCCTGCAGGTGGGATGAGCAATGTTCTTGCCAGGAATGCTCTTCCAGGCTTTTCCGGAGCAGAGCTGGCCTCAGAGCTGGGAGACAATCTGAGCTAGCTGGGCATTTTGTATGAGCCCTGACTCCCTCCCTGTGGTGGAAATTTGCTCCTATGGGAAGCCAGCACAAAGCCTAGAACCACTCAAGTCCTATTCAGTGACAGCTCATGCTGACCCTCCGCATAGGGCCGGTATGCTTTGCAATTGAATACCACCAGACCTCCCCCTCAGTCTGAGTCTCTCTCAGTAATTCTGCTAGGGGGTTGGAGTCCCAGAATATGAACTGTTGAATGCAAAATTTTACTGGCAACAATAAAGGCCCAGCCATGAATCTGCATGCTGTATCCCTCCTGGAGAAATCTTGTTTCACTTCCCAGAAAGTCTGTCTATCTGTGCTTGATTATTAGGGCCAGAATAGTCTCAGATTCCCCCTCAAACAAATTAATTTACCTTCCTAGACTCTTTCAATATAGGCCTATCTTGCCCCACTGGTGGTACTGCCCAGGCCAAGTGGCAGCCTGTGCCTGTGCTAGCTAATTTCTACAGAAACACTACTGGGATAAAGCAGCTTCTTGCTGATGAGGATGAATTTTGACCCCATGGTTGCCTCCATGCCCATGGCTCTCAAGTCTTGTTCTAACATAAGTCCCAGTTCTGGTAGCTTTAATCGAGGGCGGAGTTTATCCCTCAGAGGGACAAATTTTCAAACCATTATGCCATCAGCTTCTGCAATGGTGCATGTAGACGCTGCACATACCGTATCTGCATTCATGTAAACTGAGGGTGTGCACAACAGCTGCACAGACACTTTCAGAAGCTGTGCTTTAGAATTTGTCTCTAATTGTCTACTGCTGTGATAGCCTCCTGTGCCACACACATTTACTGTGACGGGTTCCCCGTGGGATGCCACCTGGAACTGGAGTACCACTGAGCCCCCTAACCCACCAGCCTGGGCTCCCTCTGAAACTGTACTGCTGTGAGAAGCTGCAAAGCCCTCCAGGCTGCACTTTCACCAGCATTCACACAGGTAGGGACACATCCAGCTGCAGTTACATGCAGGCTCTGACCAGCCGCGGCATAGGAAGGCTACAGCTAGGGCAACTCCCAGCTCCCCAGGCACATACCCCCTCAGGAATACAAACCCAAAATTATATCATCTTGTGTTGCAGAGGGAACTGTACAGCGTAAACTCATGAAATTCACCTCCTCCCTCAATGTGGAGAGGAATATGCAACAGCCTTTTGCCCCTGAGCTGAGATTCCCACACTGGTTTAGATAAAGCAAAAACAAGTTTATTAGCTACAAAATATAGCTTTTAAGTGATTATAAGTGCTAGCAAACAGACCAAAGCGGATTGCCGAGCAAATAAACAAAAAACCTAAACTAAGCATAATATACTAAATAAATGGCCTATGAATTAGCATTCTAAGAGATGATACAAACAGGCTGCAGATTCTTAAGGGGCAAGCTGCATTTGCTTTATAGCTTGGAATCCACAGGTGTTTCAGAGAAAAAACAAGCCAAAAATTACTTGGCCTTGGTCTACACTACAAGTTTAGGTTGAATTTAGCAGCATTACATCGATTTAACTCTGCACCCATCCACACAATGAAGCTGTTTTTTTCAACTTAAAGGGCTCTTAAAATCAATTTCTGTACTCCTCCTCTAACGAAGGGATTAGTGCTCAAATTGACATCGCCGGGTCAAATTTGGGGGAGTGCAGACGCAATTTGACGGTATTGGCCTCCTGGAGCTATCCCAGAGTGTTCCATTGTGACTGCTCTGGACAGCACTTTGAACTCAGATGCACTAGCCAGGTACACAGGAAAAGCCCCGGGAACTTCTGAATTTCATTTGCTGTTTGGCCAGCATGGCGAACTCAGTAGCACTCAGCAGCACAGGTGACCATGCAGTCCCCCTAGAATGTTTCTATGTTCTCCCTATCATCTCCATCCCTGAGGTTATCGCAGATAAGGAGCAAAAAAAATGCACTCGCGATGACATGTTTTCCAAGTTCATGCAGTCCTCCCGCACTGATCGGGCACAGCGTAATGCATGGAGGCATTCAGTGGCAGAGGCCAAGAAAGAATTGCTGTGTTTGCTTAACAGCAAAAATACCAGGCCTCGCTAGTGATCCCGCCCGAGCCAGATCACTGTGTCAGCCTTGGGTGGGGGCATGACCGCTTTGTGAGCAGGAAGGCCACAGATATAGACATTGCATTAAGTAGCTTCTGTAGCTAGAGAAAAAGTTCCTGTGCATTCGGCAGAGTCCATGGCAAAAAAAGAGAAGCCCTGTACTGTAGTGGTGATCACGTTCACCTAACACACGAAACCTCCCCATTCGAAACCTGGTGGAAACAGGTCACTGTTCCTTTTTCTGACTCCCCTCCTGCATTTTTAGTCTTAGAACAGACCGCGTTGTGAAATTTTACTTTGAATTATATCAATTATGAGTTAAATAATATGGAAGCTCTCTCTCAGTTATTGTCCCGGGTTCCTGACCCTTTCAGCTGCTCAATAAATTAACATTTTTGTTAGGGGAGGGGGAAAATTTTCATGAAGCCTTTTATAGGGACTAAATGCTATCTAGGACTCTGAAATAATCTTAATGTGACCCATACTGTGCAAGCCTTCATTCTGGATTTGTCATTCTACAAGTTGAACTGCTCCTTACTACTGTCCAGGCTTCATGACCATGGGAGCAAGGGACAGGCTGGGGTAGGTGCGACCGAGCGGTAATGCCGGCTGGGAGAGCAGCCTGAAGCAGAAGCCTGCAGCTCACATGATATTCCTGGCAGGACTGAATCTCCATGAGACGAAACTTGGGTTTGTTCAGTCTGGAGAAGAGAAGACTGAGAGGGGACATGATAACCGTTTTCAAGTACGTAAAAGGTTGTTACAAGGCGGAGGGAGAAAAATTGTTCTTCTTAACCTCTGAAGATAGGATAAGAAAGCAATGGGCTTAAATTGCAGCAAGGGCAGTTTAGGTTGGACATTAGGAAAAACTTCATGTCAGGGTGATTAAACACTGGAATAAATTGCCTAGGGAGGTTGTGGAAGCTCCGTCATTGGGGATTTTTAAGAGAAGGTTGGTCAAACACCTGGGGATGGTCTAGATAATACCAGTCCTGCCAAGAGTGCAGGGGACTGGACTAGATGATCTCTTGAGGTCCCTTCCAGTCCTATGATTCTATGATTCCCAGGCTAGAAATCCCTTTAGCCTGGGTCCAGCACTTACCCCAGTTCAGTCTTTGTTCCTCAGGTATTTCCAGGAGTCTTCTTGTGTGGGGAATGAATAACACCACATGATGTCACTCCTCCCCACCCTTATATAGCTTTTGCATATGGCGGGAACCCTTTGTTTCAAATCTTGGTTCCCAGACCAGTCTATGAAAAAATACTGACATCCCAAAATGGAGTCCAAAGACATGTGGTCTTGTCACATGACCTTGTAGAGTCATAGCAGCCATTACTCGGAGGCTATATATCTCTAGCATTCTCAGGAAGGCTCCCCAGGTGGGAGATAAGCTTCTCCTAAGGCCTATTGTTTTTTCCTAATGGCTCATTGCCCTGAATAGGCCCTTCACCACCCACTATCTAGACTGAAAGCATCTTTTGTCTAGTGGGCATTACCCAGGTGTAACTGCATTTGAAATACCGATACAGTCAATATTCCTAACTTCAGATACAAAAACGATACATGCCTACAAATAGAATAATCATATTCGGCAAATCATAACTTTTCCAGTGACACCTCACGTGACTTCTCTTGCATAAAGTACAACATAATTGTGTCAATCATATCATAATAATATCACTGTGAAGAATATAGGCTCCAGTGTCACAAGCTTCCTGTGCCACATACATTTTTTCACATAGTTCCTGTAATGCTGTGTGTAGCTGCATCAGCAGGAATGCAAACATTTTTTGCAGCGTTTGCATGGCTTGGGTTTCAACTGCATTTCTGCAAGTAATTTTACATATCAACTTTTTATTACCAGCAGAATTGCCGGCAGTTCAATTTATTTTCTGGCATGGGTATTAAAAGAGAGTGATAGATATAAAAGATCAGGAATAGCTACTGCAGAACGTAGGCTATGAACTAAGGCGAATTTGCATATTGCTATTATAGTAAGTTATAGCAATGATTTTATTTAATCATTTCATCTCATTCGACCCATCTTTCCTCAACTAGTTCAGCTGTTAATCCAGCACATTAAGTCATTTCATTTCCCTGTGTGCTTTTATTCTAGGAAACTTTATTTTTATGGCTGGCATTTGTTTTTGCAGCCTTCCTGATGAAACCCAGGCCTTGGCAGCAGGCCTAGTTATTCAGAGCAGGACTTTATCTTTGTCTAATTGTGGCAGAGGCCAAAGGGAAATCTTGTTTGCTTTTGCCAGCAGCAGTTGAGAAGATGAAGATGCAATATCTTATACTCACCCTTGGGTAGCAAAGCTGTACAAATGCTTAGAGAAAATACAGCAGTGCAGCTCTGGTGGAGTACCAGCTGTCTCTGCCAAACAGGTAGATCTGACTGGTCATTACTTAAGGACAACAAGAAGTGAGTGACATTAACATGTGGGTGACTGCAGGCTTTAAGGGGCTGACGGCTTAGCAGGGTGCTTAGAAAAGCCCTAACCTCCGAGCCAGACCTGAGAGCAGGGCCTTGTCCCTCAGGCACTCTCCCCCTGCACTGCTCCTTCAGCACGTTTAATAAAGCTGTCACTCAACACTGACTCCAGCAACTTCTCTTCCTCAAAGAGAGAGCCAAGGTCACGTCTTCATTTAAACAGGCTGCACAGCCGACCGGAGTGGACTACCCAGGCAGGAGGATGCCCCACAATCAGTCAATGAACATTTCATCAGCACCTCTGCTCTGCAGAGCTGTCCAGGGCCTGTTTCATGCTCCGCCTTGGCCTTGGGGAAGGCCAAATTCAGCCCTGATGCAATGAGGGAGTTCTCCATGGGAGTCAGTGGACCTGAACTGCTTAAAGCAGGGCTAAATTTGTCCCAGTGCCTTTAAATGGGTGTCGCCGTCCTGAACCATGGGGCTGGGACAGGCCACCAAGCCAGAAGGAACGTTCATGAGCTACATGCATCATTTAAGCTGATGAACTATGACAAGAGAGAGAACCGGCACTGAAAAGCTTGTTAAAGACAGAAACGCTGAATGCAGCAGAACCCAGAAGTCACTGAAATGACGCCGCCTGCGGGGCAGTGGATGCTGCTTGCCTGGCTGAGAGAGATTAGGCTGCAGCATTGGGATAGCACCTAGCAATGGGGCCTTTGAACCAGTGCAGTAACCCAACTGGTATTTGTTTATCTGTCTACGGTCGACTATGGTCCCCACACCCTTCCTACCCGGGCTGCCAGGAGCTCTCCTCTGGGTCAGATTTTCCACCTTTCCCCCGCACTGATTGCCATGTCCCCATATCTCCGATCAGGCATTTTCATTCCGCCCCTTATGGTCCTGTCCAGGGCACCATCCAGATTTCATGTCCTCAAAGAGCTGATCATTTTCTCATGCATGGAATCATTCAGTCCCCACTGGGCTGGTTTAGTTACTCCCCTCTGGGAAGGGGAAAAGAAACTTGTTCAATATTCTCCCTCTGGCAAGCCGGAGATTCGTTCCTGTCCCGTCCGTTGTCACTAACAGGAGCGCTTTGTGGGAGCCTTCACCTGTTTTTCATCAGCTTGGCGTAGGTCCCTGTTACAAGTCTTTCTCCCTGAAAACCGGCTCCATCAATAGGTTGTCATGTACCCTTTGGACAGGCACCAAGACAAGGCCACACTCTCCTTTTGATCAAAAGCTGCTACTATTTACCCCCTCTCGCCTTCTGCATACACAACACAAAACAGCTTCCCCTGAGCGAGCTTCCCCCGAGCAGGGCAGCTAACACCCAGCCCCAGGGATTCCCCTGGGCCCAGCTAACTCCACAAACCACCTGAATTACTATTACCCTGCTATCAGGCACAGACTCAGGAGGACGTCACACAGTGAATGGCACCAGGCAGGGGAGAATCAGCAGTGCACAGAATGGAGTGTGGGATGGAAGCAGAGTGAAGGGTGTCAAAAGAACGTTAAATTCAGCGTTTTCACACACGCACACACATCGGGATTTTAAGTGCCCTGAGTTTGACATTCCCTGGCCAGCATTTGGTGTTGGAAAAGGGCCAGATCCTAAGAGTGCTGTATACTCGGGTGTGGGGGTAAATGAGACTTGCAGGAGCTCTGCACCTTCCACATTAGGCCCAAGCACTCACTCCCATGGAAATTACAGCTCAGGCTCAGAACCATAACTCCTTCTTCCGGGTGCTTTTTTGTCTGCAGACACTGCTGCGTGCAGGAGGTGCATCGCAGGAGATAAGGTCCCGGAGAAACTAAACACAATACGCGAGTGTTTGGGCTGCCTCCAGCACGTCCAGCAAAACCGGTCAATATCATTTCACGGCAGCAATTTCACACCAGATAGCCTATTGACAGCTCAGAGGAAGCCGGGAGAAAAATGAATCCATAAAATTGCCCCATCCCCCGCCTTGCTCCTGGGAGAGATCTCCCTTTGAACACATTTATTCAGGTAGAGGAAATTCCATTTTGATGATCACAGAGGGATTGGAAGGACAGCCTCTGAAAAGCAATGCCTCTGCGTGGTTTTCGCATCAGGAGTTACCTCGTCATGGGTAGCCACACTAGACTGGCCCCCTCTGCAATCCACAATCCTATCTTCCCAATTCATTCTTACTCTCCTGCTCTGTCAGGCAGAGAGGGAGCTCTGCGGGATGGATTCAGATCCTTGAACTTCGGCACCGCATTCAAAACACCGGCAGTATTTAGACAGGCAGTCAGCCAAGGACTTTGTGTGTGGGAAGTAGGTGCACAAAAGCTGCAACAGGCAGACTGGCACTGCTCAAGCAATGCTCTACGGCTGGTTGCATTGTGCTTTTGAATGGATTTTAACAGTCTAACACACAAACAGCACCAGTGACATGTAAGCAGGTATGTTTTCTAGCCTCTCCGTTCTTGGTACTTAAGAGGAGTAATGGGCCAGAAAGAAATCAATATGCATCAGACAAAAATTAATAAATAAAATAAAATAAAAACTCCTGGCAAATGTTCAATTATTTTGAGGAGCGCTCAGGTAGCGCGCGCTGTGTTCTGTGCTGGCAAATGAGACAGCCCTGGCAGCAAATAACAGCAACAGAGCAACGCCCAGCAGAGATGGGCATGCAGTACCCCATGCTACTAGAGAGAGAACAGGAGGCTGCGTATACACGTCCTCCTGGGTGAGTATCCCAAGGGGGCTCTTTGCTGAAGAAGGTGCCCCTCAGGGTGTGGCTGGCTGGGTTTTTTTGCTGGGTTACGATTCTGAGAGGGCTCAGCATTCTAACACAACCGTCCCTGTCATCACCCTAGCCCTCATGGCTTTGCACTGACAGACAGTAGCTGAGTCACTGATCCTGGAGGGTGTGTTATCGCAGCTGTTCCAGTGAACTAGGCTGTGCTGAGGAACGGGGGTTTGTCACCAACATTCCTTTGGCTCTCTAAGAACAGCCATACTAGGTCAGACCAATGGTCCATCTTGCCCAGTATCCTGTTTGCTGACAGTGGCCAATGCCAGATGCTTCAGAGGGAATGAACACAACAGGGCAATTATCAAGAGATCCATCCCCTGTCACCCAGTCCCAGCTTCTGGCAGTCAGAGGGTTAGGGACACCCAGAGCATGGTGTTGTGTCCCTGATCATGTTGGCTAATGGCCGTTGAAGGATCTGTCCACCACAAATACAGGGTCTCTTTTCATTGTTACTGGAGTCTTAGTCAAGATCAAAAGTTAGCAGAGAAAAGGCCTGATCCAAAGCCCAGGGAAGTCAATGGAAGAACTCCTGCTGTCTTTCATGGGCTCTACACAAACCCTTTGGTTAGAGGGTGGATTCTCAGAGCCTCTGAATGTGGGGCATGCCCAGTAGAGTTTTGTTGTGGAAGGCCCGGGGAGACTGTGAATTAGGGTTTAGTTAACTCTTTACTTTCAACTGTATTAGTAAGTATCTCTGACCAGGGCTGCTCGAAAACTAAGGAAAAGTTGACTAAATTCTGCTGAATTTTTCTTCTCTTCTTGTGAGAAGTTGCGTACTGTTTCTTTAAATCTGGAGCGGGAAGTCAGATGAGAGGGGCTAGGCAGAAACTCTACAGTGAAGTAGTGTGTGTGGGTGTGTGGGTGGGAGAGAGTAGTTCTAGGGACAGTACTTATTCTCATAAAGTTCCTTGTTTAGTGTCAGAGGAAGTGACCATTTCTGTGATTCTGTGCATGACAATGGCACTGTACAGAACTTTCTCAGGAGTTTTATTTAAAGCAAATTCACTGTGAATACAAACATGCATAAACCGGGCTCCGTTCTGCAACCCTTACTCATATGGCTAATCCATAGGCCCATGAGTAGGTGAATAAAGTCAGATAGGACCATTCTGACCATCTAGCCTGACCACCTGTATAATCCAGGCCATGGAATTCCACCCAGTGAATCTGAAAGCGCATCTGTTAGAGACATCCAGTCTTGGTTCAAAGACGTCTCATGATAGAGAATCCACTTCATCCCTTGGTGAGTTGTTCCAATGATTAGTTCCTTTCACTGTTAAAAATGTGCACCTTTCTTCTAGCCTGAACTGTCTAGCATCAGCTTCCAGCCTTTGGACCTGCTTCTGCCTTTTTCTGCTAGATAAAACAGCCCTCTGCTATCAGAAACCTATTCCTGTGTAGGTACTTATGGACCATGATCAAGCCACTTCCTAAGGTCTCTAGGCTAAACAAATAGATTGAGTTCCTTAACTCGCTCACCGGAAGGCAGGTTTTCCAGACCTTGAATCATTCTTGTAGTTGCTCTCTGAACCCTTTTTCAATTGGTCAACCTCCTTTTTGAAGTGTGGACACTTACAGCTGGGCACAGAAGCCATCAATGGTCTCATGATGCCATATACAGAGGTGATATTCTGCTTGATATTCCCCTATTTATACACCCAAGGATTCCATTAGCTCTCTTAGCCATTGCATCACCTTGGATATTTATGGTTAGTGCCGGTGAAATGTTTCGTGTCACTATTCGCCCAAAATGCAGCAGTCGGGTCATTTTGTGAATTTGGGTTGATTCTGGCAAATGGTTTCAGTCATAAAAAGAAAAAGAATGTTTCAGAAACGTCTAAATGCTTTGTTTTGGCATTTGCAAAATGAAATATTTTAACTCTTTGTTTTGGAAAGATGTTTGGTTTTGGTATTTCCCTACATTTTATTTTAAAACCCCACTAAAAATGTTTAAAGAACCTAAAAACTAAACAAAACATGCATTCCACTGGCAATGAAATATTTTGTCCTTTTTTGGTTCACTGAGAAATCTTTGTTTCTGGTTCAGTCCAAAACGTTTTTTTTAATTTAATTTTTTGGTTTGGTGGCTGAACTGAAAAACCAGTGGCTCACCAGCTCTGTTCGCATTCAGCTGGTTGCCCTGTGACCACTCGTGCTAGATTGTAGGGTAGGGCCCTAGTACAGTAAGGGCATGTCTATACTGGCAAAGTTACAGTGCTGTTCAGAGAGCACCGAAGGAAAACCACTGTTATGTGTTCACGCTGTCAGCTGCCTGCACAATAGCGTGTTCACACTTGTGGCACTAGCAGCGCTATTTGGAATGGAGCACTCTGGGCAGCTATCCCACAGAGCATCCCTTCCTTGTCTGTCGCTAAGACTTGTGGGAAGGCAGAAGGGGTCGCGGGGCATCCTGGGTCCAGTCTCAATGCCCCATGATGCATTGCTTCACATCCCAGCAATCCCTGTGCTTCCATCTGCATTTGACGCCATCTTTCAATGGTTTGTGTACTGCGCGCCCTGCCTCTTCGTGCTGCGAGAATGGATCCCTAACCATTGTGACGTGTTGGTCCAAGTGAGAAGCATACTGGTCAAGTGGCAGGGGAGTTATTCTTTAAACTACAAAGGCCAGAGGAGCGTGGCATTGATCTTGCCACACATAGCAGCTATGACATTCACGAAGCTGCTGACCACAGTGGAACGCTGCTTTTGGGCTCGGGAAACAAGCCCTTATGGTGGGATCACATCGTGATGCACGTCTGGGATGACGAGCAGTGGCTGCAGAGCTTTCGGATGAGGAAAGTCACATTCATGGGACTGTGTGATGAGCTCATCCCAGCCCTGCGGTGCAAGGACACAAGAATGAAAGCTGCCCTGCAACTGGAGAAGCGCATAGTGATTGCACTGTGGAAGTTGGCTACTCCAGACTGCTACCCATCGGTCTCTAGCCAGTTCGGAGTGGGAAAATCAACCATTGGGTTCGCGTTGATGGAAATGTGCAGGGCCATTAATCTTATCCTGCTCCAAAAGACCATGACTCTGGGCAACATGCATGACATTGTGGATGGCTTTGCACAAATGGGCTTCCCTAACTACGGAGGGGAGATAGATGGCACGCATATTCTAATTCTGGAACCAGACCACCTAGCCACCAAGTACATTAATCGTAAGGGGTATTTCTCAATGGTTCTCCAAGTGCTTGTGGGGATCACCGTGGGTGTTTCATGGCCTTTAACACAGGCTGGTCCGGGAAGGTGCATGACGCATGCATCTTTGGGAACACTGGCATGTTCAAGAAGTTGCAAGCAGGGACTTTCTTCCTGGACCAGAAGATCACCATAGGGGAAGTTGAAGTGCTCATTGTGACCCTGGGAGACCCCGCCTACCCCTTAATGCTGTGGTTTATGAAGCCATACACAGGGCAACTTGACAGCAAGCAAGGAGACGTTCAACAACAGGCTGAGCAAGTGCAGAATGACAGTGGAAGGAGCATTTGGCTGTTTAAAAGCCCGCTGGAGATGCATGGATGGGAAGCTGGATATGGCCAATGACAATATTCCTATGCTTATAACCACGTGCTGTACGCTTCATAATATTTGTGAAGGGAAGAGTGAAAGCTTCACTCAGGGCTGGACCACAGAGGCTCAGTGCCTGGAGGCTGAGTTTGAACAGTCAGAGACCAGGGCTATTAGATGGGCACAGCACTGAAGAATGATGTAAATTACATAGGCCATTCCACTGAAATAAATGCAGTGACACCACTTTACAACTAGTGAAAGACAGGCCAGAATCACGCCCTCAGCATCAGCATTAGCCTCCTACAGCAATACAGTTGACCTAGGACTCAGCTCCCAATGTAAAGCCACGGCAGTTTGCTTCTATCCCCATTCAGAGAGTGGGCTTAGTTTCAAGATCAGGTTTCTCCTAAAATCTCAAGGAGTTTTGTCTTTCAGCGGATACCCCCGCCCCATGCCACCCTCGTCTGCATTCATCACACATAACAATAGAATTGTTCAAAGGTACCCAGGGCTCAATTCCACCCCAGGCTGGATCATCACAGTGGCTGGAAGACACCCAGTTACCTTGGTGGATTTTGATCAGGATCCAAGTTACAATTGAATCACCTCCTTCCCCCTAAGTGTGTTGAGACCTGAATTCCATCCACCGGTGTCGCTCATGAAAGCTGCAAGCCCCACAGCCTGAGCTGGCTGAGTTCATACCTCCATCAGGCCTCAATTTTCTCTCCTAATGGAACCAGCGCTATTGTCCTCATGGTCCCATGGACAACACAGCCGGGGTGCTGATACTCTCACCATACGCGGAGGCCGTGGCAGGCCTGGATTATCTTGAGAGTGGAGGATGACTCACTGGGAGAGGATCATTCCTCACCTGAGCCATGTGGTAACCAAGACAACTAACAGTGTGTGTCGCAGATGCCATGGAAACAGGACTTGGGAAGACTTGGGCCCAGTTGCTCCTTGGTGAGCACTGTTGCCACCAGTGGCCTTACACCGGGGGTTTCTGTCCCATGGAGCCAGTGACTAGTTCAGCTTTCTGCAGGCAATACCCACAGGTGACTCTGCCGCCTCGTCATAAGTGAATCCTTCCACTAGTAACTGGGCTGGATGATGAAAACAGCCTTATCCACCTCTGCTCTCTGTAGCCTTGACTACCTCTGTGCAAGAGCTGGCAAAGCCTGTTAGCCGTGACTGCTTCTGTGTGTGCGATCTCCAACGGCACCAGACTGGCTGGCTGGGGTGGAGTTAATTAACCCCCAGACTGTCCCAAGAGCTTCAGCACAGATGGTTTTTAATATTTGTATTGATGCTCAAAGTAGGCAAGAGATCAGCAGGTCTAGCTGGAGCCAGGCCAGTGCAGGCTGGTGGTGGGCAAGCTTCTCCGTTCAGCCTGGCCAATGCTCCCTACCAAGGAGCTGCAAGGGGGAACAACCAGGGGTGACCTGGGCTTGATTCCTTCTGATGTAAACAAATCACAAGCTAGGAAGCAGGGCTGGTCTGGAACACAGCCCTGCTGGATTCCGGCCAGCTCAGCTCGAAGGCTGCTGGGCTTTCAGCGCATGTGGCTGCCACGTGGTCTGCCTCAGGGCCAGGGCACCTGGAGCTTCTACCCTCCTCGCTGTACAACTGGGAGTTGGGAGCCCCAGCTCCAGCTGGGCTCTCAGGATTCCCAGACTCTCTGCCATGGGAGTTGGGAGCCAGGAAGTCCTGGATCCAGGGTCCACAGCTCTGAGGCAGTCCCACCATGGAGACTGCCATGAGTTGGAGATCCCACCACCCCAGGGGTCCTGCAACCCAGGAATTCTGCATTTAAGCCAGCTCTACTGGGCTACTGTATTACAGCCAGTGGCAGAAATGGCACCATCTCTCCCTAGGACGTCCCACACAAGAAGAATGAATTGCTCTGGATGGGAAATGAATAGTTACCATTTTTCCACCAATGCTGCATGTGACAGAGCGAATAGTTGAGGTGCTCAGAGCGTAAACGATTGCCAACAGCTGTTAGACCTGTGACGCCCAGGTTCTTGCACTAACCCCTAGGCATTGCTGCCTGCACTACCACCTGTAAGGCTGGGCTAGTTCTATAGGAATTCAGTGAAAAAGAATCAAGCCAAGGAAACTGAAATCACAAGGTTTCTTGTGTGTGTGCCTTTCACAGCTTTCCAACCTCTCCTGACCCACCATCCCTGGGCGAGTGATTGCTCTGGATGGGATTGTACCATCTCTTTGGGGTATTTTGTATCATTTATCATCATTGTGGTCATGGCAAAGGACAGGTGAGTAGAACTGCATGCCTGGGCTGGTGCATTTTCATGACAGTTGTGCATGGGCACAGGATCAATTCTTGTCACAAGCTCAAAGGCCGTTCTCAGAGCCAGAAACTTGGCTTAGGATCAAATCCTCCCCTGTCTGAAGTCAATGAGAATGTCGCCATTGACTTTAGGGAACCAGACCTGGCTCCTTCTGCCTGGATAGCCGGTGAGACAAACACAGGCCTGAAGATAAAACTCTAGCATGGCGTTGGATCACCCAAATCTCCTTGCTTCTCCCTGCGCAGCCCAACACATCTCAGTAAAATGCAACACAGCAAAAAGATAACCAATTCCTGAACAACAGTCTCCCCAAGCAGCACCTGCCCAAAGAGACAGGCAAGTCTGCTTTCCATCTTTGCTGTGTTGCATCCTGATTAAAGCACAAGACCCATATTCAAAGTGTCAGAGTTGTCTATTTTTGATGCACAAGGAGAAGATTCATAGAAACACCCGAACAATTTCACCTTTTTGAGGCTAGTCTAAAACTGATATTGGCTAGTTACAGCTGCAGTGTGAAAATGCTTTCAAGGGACTGTAACCCTTTACCTAAAAAGAAGCTACTTTCAAAGGTTACAGCAACTTAAAGAGTCAAGAGACACTGTTTTCAGCAGCTAAATCAGATGCAAATTAGCATTGGGGCCAGCCCCCGGCCACGTGTGGGATGCAGTGTGTAGAAAACAAGCTCCTAGTATGGAGATTTTATTATTTGACTATAGGTAGTGTGACAGGTTGGGTCACAGAGACCCCCTGGGGACTACCACCTTATGTGCTGAGACTACCTCTGAGCCCGTTTTCCCTGCCAGCTTGGGACTTCAGTACCCTGTCATCTTGGGCCAGACACACTTGCCTGCTGCAAACACAGACCCAGGTCTGAACCATGTCTCAGTTAAGCTACAGGCTTAACTGAAAACAGCTTAAGAAGTGCTCCTGTCTCTAGCACCCAGATACCCAGTTCCCAATGGGATCCAAACCCCATATAAATCTGTTTTATTCTGTATAAAGCTTATACAGGGTAAACTCATAAATTGTTTGTCCTCTATGACACTGATAGGGAGGTATGCACAGCTGTTTGCGCTCCCAGGTATTAATTGCTTGCTCTGAGTTAATTAATAAGTAAAAGTGATTTTATTAAATATAAAAGATAGGATTTAAGTGATTCCAAGTAATAACAGACAGAACAAAATAAATTACCAAACAAAATAAAACAAATACACGCAAGTCTAAGCCTAATATAGTAGGAAACTAATTTCAGGTAAATCTGACCCTCAGAGATGTTCCAATAAGCTTCTTTGACAGACTAGACTCCTTCCTAGTCTGGGTCCAGCAATCACTCACATCCCCATAGTTACTGTTCTTTGTTCCAATTTCTTTCAGGCTCTCTTTAGGGTGGAGAGGCTACGTTTTGAGCCAGTTGAAGACCAAATGGAGGGGTTTCCAAGGCCTTTTATATTCTGTCTCTTGTGGGCGGAAACCCCATTTGTTCTCCTGTGCAGAATCACAGCTACAAGATGGAGTTTTGGAGTCACATGGACAAGTCACATGTCCATGCACAACTCAGTTCTTTACAGGCCAAAGTCATTGTTTACATGTTAGTTTGAACATTCCCAAGAAAGCTCAGATGTAGATTGACGTCTCCCAAAGCTCATTGTCAGGTAAGTGTTTCTTGATTGGGCACTTACTGAGAATAGTCCTCTCTCATGAAGCTGACCAAATGCTTCACTGAGGTTACTTAGAATCAAAACACATTGAGATACAAGTACATACCAAATTCATAACTTCAGCTACAAAAATGATGCACACATAATCATAACCAGCAATTCATAACTTTTCCATAGACACCTCACACAACAACCTTTGTACAATATTTGCTGCAAATATATAACGGTGGTTGCAACAATGATCTATATGGTCACAGTTAATAGCTTCAATAACATCACAAGTAGTCTGTGTGTTTTGTGCTGCACGAGGCACATGACAGTCACTGGCACAGGTGACAGCCCAGATGGAAAAGGTAATGGAAAATAGATTGCATTTCTTTAAGTGCATATAATATTTTCAATAACCTCAGTGTCATGCCTCTGCTTTGCATTTCTAAGGTGAGTTATTTGCATGAATTAAAAATAAAAATCCCTAGCTCTGAGATGGTCCTTCTCATTAGTAGGTCTCAGAGCACTTTACAAAGTAGGTCAAGGTCATTATTTCCATTTTATAGATGGGGAAACTGAGGTACAGAGCAGTGACGTGACCTGCCCATGTTCACCTATCCCTAGTGCTCTAACCACTAAGACAGATTGCCTCTCTAGTTAGAGAATAGTGAGCAAGTGCCAGATTTCCAGACGGCACAAGTATGGGATTGGGTTGAGTTGAGGCCCAGCTTTAAGGAGGAGGGAGGGATAAGAAGTATGTGTCTACCCAGGGCTGGCTCCAGGCACCAGCATTCCAAGCTGGTGCTAAGGGCGGCATTCTGCAAGGGGCGGCAGTCCCTGTTGTTTTGCCCCCAGCAGTGCGCCGAATTGCCGCCGCGGACGGTGGGGGGAGTCCGTGTGCCCTTAGGGAGGCAGGCGCGTTTCCGCAGTGGTGGCAATTCGGCAGCAGCTTCTATGTTTAGCTGTCCATGGCGGCTTCACATGGACTGCCCCCGCTGCCCACGGCGGCAATTCAGTGCACTGCTTGGGGTGGCGAAAACTGTAGTCAGCCCTGTATCCACCCTTTTCCCATCAGTGGTGCACAGCGGCCTGCCGTGATTCCCTGGCATTGGCAGTGCTTGCTTCCTTTGCATAGACCATCATAATGTTCTTTCCAAACCAGCCGTTTCCTTGAAGCCAATGGAACCAGTCAGGGAAGGTGCTGAATGACAGAGGAGTTCTGGCTAGCAATTTCCGTGCAGAGGGGAACTCCTCCACTGCTGTCACTCAGTGCAGCGCTACTGATGCCCGTGGGACTATGCACAGTTACAGCACATGAGGGGCCGGCCCCATATCCTGGTCTGATTAATGGGTCTAGCCATAGGTGTTGGAGCCTGACCCTCAAACCCTGCTCAGCTGTTGTGTGACTAGCGCAGCAGAACCATATCAAACTTGGGCAGCGGCCACCTTGTTATTCTCTAAGGTGCCGCACGTACCCCTCGTTCTTTCTCCTGCTCCATGGACCCTTCTCTGCAGAGTTCTCCTCAGAGCTCTGGTTTGCTCCCACGATCCGCCAGCTGAAACTCCGCTGCCCCGACTGCTAATAGCCCTGGCTACAGTCAGCCAGGGGACAGAGTGAGCCAGCGTTGTCTGACCTGGTCCCTCCAGGAACTGGATCTAGCTCCATATGGCTGTGTGTGCTGCCTGGGTGTGTCTCTAGACCCCCATCCAGCATCCCCAGCCATTGCTCACACATGCTGGCACCAGCAGCCTTCAGCTTTTAACCCTTCCCCTAATTCTGGAGCTTGCAACCTGGCAAGTGAGTGCTTCATAGGTACAGCCATCATAACCCTGGGCCAGGTCTTCATAGGCCTCCGCGCTCACCATCCCCAGAATGAAGGTCTGAAATATGCAGGTATAGAGTCGAAGGGGACCCTTCACCTGCCCCCTTCCCAGGAACGGTGCTGCCGGCCCAGAACTGAGAACAGTGTATTAGGGACCTGTAGTGCAAGACTCAGCCATTTCTTCTGTCTCCTGGGCTCTCTTCCCTCATGGCTCAGTCCCGCCAGGGGATCGGTAATAGCTGCATATGGCAGTGCAGCTGGGAAAGCCACTGCTAGCTTGTCTGTGCACTGCCATGCGAATGCACCATTTGCTTCCAGCACCTTCTAGTTTTATGCACCAAAGGCAAAGCTGTTGCGTGGTTGTCAGACAACGAGGCTGCCCCGCCATGCAGACCGAGGGTGCCACGAAGCCAGTCAGATTTCGCAGATGCTCATTTATGAGCCATCTGCTTCGCTTCCCGTCTGCAGGGCCCGGCTGAGCTGCACCATGAGATTCACGTTTCAGAAGATGCGAGAGCAGTTTTCCAGCACCATTCAAAGGCTCCATAGATTCTGCTGTGTTCAGCCTGCTCTGTGGACGGGCAGCAAGAGCTGTGTCCCATGGGGCAGAACCATGTGCTGAGACGCTAGAAAGCCCGGGTAAAGTGACAGTGTGTCTCCTCCTGACTGCTCTCAGCACCACTAGCTCATTATGAGCATCCACCTTTTGGAGGGGCACATTTCATAGCACCCAAGGCCATAAGTGCTGTATTGGAAAGGGTTCCTGTGCTCAGCACATGCGTTCTTTTCCCCCGCGGATGGGCAAGCAGGACTGCCCCCTTCCCCCACCCCCCGCAGTCCCATTAATTGTTAATTGTATTCCACAGCGGAGATGATCCCCATTGGGCGAGGTGCAGAGCATTCACAGGGAGAGACAGGGGCCCGGAAGAGAGAGATCCATTTAAATGGACAAGCCAGAGGACACATTATCTGCATTTTGCAGATGGAATCTGAGAGACTCAGGCCCAGATGCCAACAGCCGCTTTAGGCTCCTAAGTCCACCATTTAGGGGCCAGGAACATTTTCAAAACAGCTGCTCGGCTGCGGCCTAGCCCCAGAGGTGCCTACGTCCCCGCTGGGCAGCATTTGCAGAATCTTTGCTCATGCTGGGGCTCAGGGGACCCCAAGGCTGGATTCTCAAACTCTGTGGGAGGATGCCTATCTCGCTATCAGGGCCCGATCCTGGCACCTGTCACACCTGGCAGCTGTCAGGCAGGCCTCCAATTGGGGGCGGGGGGAGAGAGGCACAGCCCAGGGAAACAGGGCAAGCAGCCGGGCATGAGTTAGCCAGCTGCTGACCTGGCTCAGGCGCCTAAGTCCAGGAGAGGGTCTGTGGCTGCAGATTGCAAGCAGAGGGAGGCCCCAGGGTGCCTAAGCCCTGCTCAGCTCCTCACCATTCTGTTCCTGGCTGACTCCCTGCTCAGCTTGCTGCCCGCTGCCCGTGCATTGTGTGGGGAGCTTGGGCACCTCGCTCCCAGCTGGGGATCTCACGAGGCCTGGGCTCACCGGCCAGCCTGAGTCCCCCCAAGGCAATGCACTGGGCTAGCCTAGCCAAGAGCTCTTTTTACCTGCGCACCAGCACGGGGAGTGGGGATTTCCCCAGCCGCTGGGGCAGCGCAGAAGGCACCTCCTCCTCATGCATGGCCGGCTGCGGCTTGCCCAGGCAGAAGGGGCTGCTGGGAGCGAGTGGAATCCCGTGGGTGGTTTGGAGCAACTTCCAGCAGGCTCTTTGTTAGCTGCCTAACTAGAAAACATCAGGAGCGAGTCGGAAGGAGCTTGTTCCTCAGAGTCGAATTCTTTGGCAGAGGCCTGGCTGCCGGTCTAATTAGGGCACTGCCGTTGTTGTTACACGTTCCCTCTATCTCATCTCACTGTCTGGAGACTCTCAGTCCTCCTTGGAGCAGGATCCTCCAGCCCGTAGATTAGGACATAAACAATGACTGCTTCCCTCCCTCTCTGCACTGAGCCTCCTCCTCCGCTGGCTCCTGTTAGCTCATTGCAAGGCAGGGAGACAGAGAACTGTTTAGAGACACAGCGGAGAAAGGGCCCATCCACCCTGCAGCTTTTTAATGAGTCTGTAAGCAGGGGACGATGTGGTTGGCTCCTGCCATGGCTCATCCCCAGAACTGAGCTCGGCAGGAGGGAAACCCTGGGGCGGGGGGACCCAGGTGACGTAGTGTGTTTGTGAGCAGTATGCCAGCCAGGGCAGAAGGGCCCAGGCTCATCCCCCTCTGGTCTGTCACCAGGAGCCAAGGTAGGATGGGATGGCTGCAAAGTGGCGCTGGTGAAACCAGACCCTTTCCCACGCCCAGGGCCTGAGAAGCTGCGTGGGCGACTGTGCTCGAGCTGCTGGGAGATTTGTTCTGATATTCAGCCTCACGTTTGCTATAGCAGGGGTTAGTGGACCTGGGTTCTGTCCCTGGCACTGCCAGAGACCTTGGCAAGTCTTGTCATCTCCATGCCTCAGACTAGGAGCTCTTTTCTCACTTACTTGCTGTGTAAACAGCTCCCAGCACAACTGACCCCAGATCTCAGTGGGGCCTCTAGGTTCAAGTATAGTATAAATGATCAAATACCGATGGCCGTGGGCTTAATTCAGACGGATCACTCAGGTAGCCAGCAGCTTTTCTCATTCCTCAGACATCAGTTGGCCAAATTCATTCCTGGTGTAATTCCTCCTACATCAATGAAGCTACTCCTAGAGAAGGATCTGGCCCAGTGTCTACAGTTCTTTGATAATTGTTGGCATTCTCCCTAAATTTCCTCAGTACTTGAGCCCAAGTAACACCTGGCACCTCAGGCTTGGAGAAGGTGGAAACAACATCTGACAATTAATCCTGAGAGAAAAATCAATGTCCCTTAGATAATCTATTCCCATACAATACATACAGTGTGTACACACACACAGACATCCCACACACACCAGCATGTTCTCTTTTCTGGTAATTTCGGCTGCATGCAATCATGGCCCATCATCTTCAGAAGTGACTCATGGTGGGGTGCCGGCCTTCCACAGGCCTGGCTTTTGGAGAGTGAGCCCTCAGAGAAGATTTGCCCTTCTAGGTGTCTCAAATCGGGTTTCCAAAATCACTGGTCACCCTTGAAAATCTTTGCCACGCTGATTAAAAAGTTCCCACCTGGAGGCGGAAAGCCTGATTACTAACCCAGAGGTGTATGTGCTTTATAGGGTTCCCCTCTGTACCTGATCCCGAAGGACACTAAGACAGCAGCCACCCCAATTGCTTGTCCTCCCTCTTCCTTTTCAGGCTGTTCTGGTTCTGATCCCAGCCTGAGATGTGGAAGGGCCTTTAGAGTAGCAGTAAAATGTTATTGCATCACAGCCGAGAGACAGTGACTCACAAGTTGGTGCAATGTATTCTAAAATTTAAGAGCAAACTAAGATCCCTGGGGTGATTTTCAGATCCTTTGAAAGGGCCAGATAAACCTCCTTGTGATAAAAAAAAGACCTTCCAAGGTGTTTGCCTGGCTTTCATCACTCCTAGCTGGAGGATGGTTTTCCAGGAGAACATCTTGTGTAGAGAAGCTGCAAAGTGTGGGTTACATTTATTGACCAAATTGCATACCACACATTTCACAGGCAGTTAAAAACAATTATTTGCCTCTTCATAAATTAACCTTTATCAAGAGTGTCAGGAGTTAAGTGAATTACCAGGTTCCTTTCACTGAATTACATGGCATTTCTTCTTATCTTGAATTGCTCTGATAATAGCATCAATTTTGTTGTTTCTCGTCACTTAAATTGATACAAGCCCTGGTAAAGCACCTGAGACATTCAATTAAATGCTGCACAACAGATCACATTACCCAAAGGTTATAGGTCCTTCTTTGCCAAAGAGGAGACATGAACTTTGGTCACCTTTGAACACAGAAGTCACCCATTCGTTCCCTGCTGAAAACAGGTCTCAGCCCACTGTCAGTCCTTGCTGTTGAAATGCTTGTGTCAGAGACAAAAAGTCACTGACCTTTGCAGAAGTTTTCCGAAGCTCCTGGACAAGTTACAGTCAATTTGCATTGAGCCAGCAACAATTACCAGAGAGTTTAAGCAAATAAAGACTTTCTCCAAATCCCACCTAGGTCAGTCGTTTGCTTCCTGACTCTCAGGAGAGTTGTTCTTCAGTTGTTTGTCTATTTAACCTACGATTTCAGCCTTTATTTTTAACGTGATTTTACAAAATGACACTTTTGGTTTTAAAACATTCGTGATTAATTTGAAACTAAAAAAGGCTTGTAGGGGGAGAAAGAAACTTCTGATTATCATCCCCCCTGCGTCATTGTTCTTAAAAAGTGAATTTTAGCATGAGTAGGGAGTCAGCCTGCTGGGTGAGGGAGATTTAAGTCCTGTATTGGAAAGGAGGGAGCATGGTCTAGTGGTTAGGATGAGCTTTCTGTTCCCATATTTGCTACTAAATTGTGTGCTGTGGGGCAAGCTCTCTAACTTGTCTTTGTTTAGTATACTCAGCTGTAAAAGGAGTTCGCTTTTCTCACAAGACAATGCTGTGGCTTACAGCCCTGATCCTACAAACACTTATGCACGGTCTGTAGCAATCTATCGACATTGTCTAGCACCACTGAACTATAACACTTGAGTCAGTGCAGCCTAGTGGACAGAGAACTGGGCTGAGTCCCACTGGCCTGCTGGGTGTTCTTGGGTAAGTCATGTCACCACTCTGTGCCTCAGTTTCCCCATCTGTGACATGGGAATAAGACCACCTCCTTTGTAAAGTGAATTGAGATCTACTGATGAGAAGTGCTACATAGGAGCTAGGGATTAGTACTGGGAGGATTCTGTATTCCAAATCTGAGCTTTTTTAATGGGACATACAGGCCCTGTGGCTTCCAGGTTCAATGAGCCTCATCTTGTAATCAGGCATTTGGCGCAATTACAAAACTGACGTTAGCTTTCCATGCAACATCCAGATATGTTTCTCTCTTGTAGGACTTGTCTTCACTAGTGAATTATAGCTCCAGGGCTCTCTCAGCCTCCCCTCCAGACACAACCACCCCATCCCGCATGTGCAGTGGTGCCTGTCCTAGGCATTGGTTGGCACTGCTGAGGGGACAGGGCAGAGCTGCTTACTTGAGCAGTGTGGAAGCCGGCTTAGCACTGGGCTATGAGATAACTGCCTGCAAGGAGTGAACGGCAGTGCATTGTAGCACCGGCCTGGAGCAGCTGGGCTTTGGTGCTGCTTGGGGGAGGAAGTAAATTATGCCAGACCTTTACCCCGTACAGCTCCATGGGCTACTGCCAGCAGTTCAGGGAGGGAGTAGCTGCAGTGCAGAGTCTGCTTCCACTCCTGCCCAGATGCTTACGGTGGGCACTGTGCATGCCCCTACTCCCCTGTGCCTTCACACTCCCTGGCCCTTAGTGCCTGGAATCTCCCTGGCTACTATCTCCGTGGGAAGCATCTGAGCTTAGGCAAAGGATTTAAAGAGCAGAAAGCATACATGTGGGCGATTGGTTCCATGTTCACCCAGAGCTAGTATTTGAGTCTGTTGTCCTACCGTAGTGGCTAGTTACGATGCGGCAAGCAAACATCACACTGCGTAGTTCTACCCTACAGAGCCACCCGGGACCCACCCACAGAGAAGCGCTAACGGACTGGGGCTGCCAGGCCTCACAACTGCAACTAAAACCAGTCATTCTGGATGCACTTGGGTTTTTGGGGGGTTTTTTTTCTCTGTTCTCTTTTCACAGTTTGGCTTTTCTCCTGTGCCACTCTGTGGATTTGACCTGGAGTCCCTGTTAGATTTCAACACCCAATCCTCTGCCTCTGTTTGTACTGGCCTTTCCTTAATATGTCCTGATCTGTGAAGCACTCAGAGATACCATGTCAGGCCTGGGACCTACAGAAATGCCAGGGACTGGGCAATTAATAGCTTTAATGACGACTCTCACCCGCATTGGTATGTTCTATGGAGGAGTTCACCTCTCTAAAATCACATCCGTGCTTTGCATAGCTGGGCCAAGGGAGATGCAGTCTAGAACGATAGCGTAAAAGCCGCGCAATTGTTTCCCACTCCCCCCTTCCTTCCAACACCCCATGTCTTTAAATGTATTATGCAACCAAATGTCGGTATTGCATTGGATCAGGTCAGTTCACATGTTCTTGATCACATGATGCAAACCACGGTGCTATCACTCAGCACCGTGAGTAATGCTGCATCAGAATGAAAGGAAATGAAAGCAGATCCCAGTGTATGATTAACTGGGCAAATAAATATTTTGCCATTGCCTATTCCCCGAGACATAAACCTTGAGTAACCAGGAATTTCATTTATATTCTAACAACGGATGCTAGGAGTGGATGCAGTACTCATGTACCTCTCCACCCACTCCCAGGCACCTATCTGTACGTTGCCCCCAGCTGTTCACCCTTTGGCTTGCTTCCAGCAAAGGCTCTCGTAGTTGGTATTGGCAAGATCTCTTCTCCCACCCCTCCCCCAGCCATTCCAAAGTTTTACCAGGGCCCTCTCACCCCAACTTTGGTGGCCCGTGACTCCCCTAGAAGTACGAGCCAGTTGTGTTAGGCCCTGGCTCAACAAGGTACTTAAGCAAGTGACAAACTATAAACTTTTGCGGAAGCCCCGCTCATGCTTAAGTATCTTGCTGAACTAGGGCCTGGGAGAAGAGAAGGCCCAGTGGGAAGGGGACAGGTTTTGCAAAAGCCTACCGGATGCCAGTATTAGAAAGGTAGTGGGGCTCTGCCAGCTAACAGCCAATCCCTGGACTGCAGCATGTTCGAGTTGTACCAGTGCTCCTGGCCAGCTCACCTCTCTGGAGCACAGCACGGTTCCTAGGCAGCAGTGGACACAGGGGTACATGAAGAGGGCGAGATTAGCATAACCACTGGCCCTTGGAGCAGTGTGGTAACTTAAGAGAGGGCAATTTCACATTTTGGCACCTCTGAGGAGAAGGCAAAGCACAGCTGCTGGCCTGTTTAGGCAGTCTGGCTTGTTGGGAATATCACACTGCAGGCAGGGAACTGTGAAGCCTGGAAATACCCTGATGAAGAAGGAAAGAAAGAGTTGTAAGTCTCCATGACTGAGGTGACAGCTGAGGAACTGGACCCCAGAGTGGGCCTGCCTCAGCAGACTGTAGAGGGGGAATGCAGCTGAACGTGACCACCCATGAGAGCTGGCTGTGGCCATTGAGGAGTGGAGTTTTGTCTGCTAAGCTCTGCACGGAGGCCAGCACACGTTTTAATGGAAAGAACTGAACCATCAGCCCTGCCAAGTCCTGTTGGGGCTGGATTTGCACCAGGCACTGGGGACACATTCTGTGCCAGACTCACCAGCCTGGAGCACCTCCCAGCACGACCCAGAGCAGCAGCCCTTCCCCACGATGAGCTGGAGCCTGCTCTCACCAGAGGGGGGATTGGGCCCTCCAGCCACAGCGCTAAAGCCCTCACCCCTTCCAGGAAAAGCACAACCACCAGACTCTTCACCCCAGCTGGGCCCAGCATCCAGCCCCCATCCTTACCAGCAGGGCCCAGCTGCAGTGGCCCACCTCAGCACCCACTAACAGGTACCTGGGCTCTGCTCAGCCCAGGGAGCCAGTCTAAACCCACCCTCCTACAGGGAACTCTGGCCAGGCTCAGTACTCCAGATAGCACCTGGGCCTCAGCCAGGCTTCCTGCCCCAGGTGGAAGCAGCCTGTCGCTTTTCCTCCCCAGCAGGGCTGGGCTTTCCTCTTCAGTGCCAAGCTCCCCCCAGCCCCCAAGTCTCTGGCCCCCCTCAGGCTCAGCCTGCACATGCCTCACCAGCTTCCTCCTGAGCCAGGCACCCCAGTTTCTGGAGCTAGGCTCTCCCCACCCAGCAGAACACTCTCACTCTCCTCCCCTATCAGCCCTGCAGGGCTGCGCTTTCCTCCTTTTCAGTCCTACAGCCTGCACAGGTGTCACAGGGTGGGGCTAATTGGATAGGGCAAACTGGCCATTAAGGGGCAGACCACAGAGCACCCTATTACAGATTTACATTGGCTGAGGGGTGGGTGGTGTGTTTGCAAATCCCCCACCTTCCATTGCTTCCTGAGGCCTGTAAGCGCCTTCCTCCCACTAGCTCCTTGCTTGCATGCCTTGAGGCTGGATCAGCAGAGGCTCCTTGAACCACACTGGCTGCACCAGAAGGCTCCTTCTCCCCAAACCCTGATTCCCAGCTCTCTGGCTCACTCCCCAGGGCTATGTGGTGGCCCACCTGCACTTACAGGGTGACTTTCCAGGAGACACATTAGCATGGCTGACACTGCAAGGAGGGGGGCTTTCAGGATTGGCAGGAGCTGGGACTAATGATGAGAATTTTGAGGATATTTTGGAGCCAAAAGGTATAGATGGGAGTGTAGGAGGATTTTCCAAAGCACACAGGGCCCCTTAGCACATGTGAGATCCCCCTTAGGCACTCATGGGTGCCTAGTAGTAGGGCTGGGCCTGGCCAGGAAACCAGATTTTCAGTTTGTGAAAAACATCCAGGGCTCAGCATTTGTTTTTGTTCTGGTGCAGAAGACACCCAGGACCCTTTGACATTGTTTGTGAAAAGGCCCCAGGGTCCCAGCTGGTGTGGAGGGCTGCCAGAGAGCCAGGTTTGAACCCTGGCTTTCCCTGAGTCAGATCGGAGACTTGAGCCTCGCTCTGCTGGCTGCTAACAAAGGGCTCTGCCCACCAGGCTATATTGCCAGTGGCTAACCAGGGCTCTCGCTCTGGCCTGAGAGAAACTCAATAGCAGTGGTCAGGACACTCTGCTGGGATGTGGTTCAAGTTCCCTGTCTGAGCCAAGCAGAGCAGAGATTTAGATGTGGTTCTTTCCCATCCCAGGTGGGCTGGGGACTGCTGCCTTCATTCTGAAGAAACCAGTGACTCTGAGGACACTGTTGTAACAACTGGGGCCTAACTAGATGGTCCAGCCCGGACTGGAGTTCTCAAAAAGTTCTCAGCAGCTCTACACTATGACTACCTGGGGCACATCTGTCTGAACCGTAACCCAGAGCAAATGGGATGGGACGGGCCCCGTGAAATGGTACGAGGCTCTGTGATTCTCCCTTTCCATTGTGAGCTCTTCCCTGGAATAGCCTCTCACTAGTACAAAGCTGTGGCACACACACATATCACACTGACTCGGTGATGGCAGAGAGAAAGTGAATGCCTTAAAGGGTTCCTTTCCCTCCCTCGTGTGTACAAGTTATCTCACTTACACCGGGAGAAAGACGTGTCATTTGTTCATCCATTTTTAGCATCAGGATAAAACCTCTTCATGTTTCTCCTCTTCATGTCTTTTGCTAATCACTGAAGCTGTGAGCAACCGCGGCTCGTGATGGTTTGAGATGGAGATAACACTTTGCTGGCTCTTGCAGTGGAAGTCAATCACCAGGGGGCAGAAGGGCCCATGAGCATTAGAAATCAATGCCCAGCTGATTGATGTGTTTTCTGGAGGAACATTATTAATAGAGCGCTGGGCTGCACTCGGAGGTTTGACTTGTAATAACTCTCTCACAGCCTGAGATACTTTATCACCTGGGTCATTCTCCTTTCCCGAGGACCTAGGGCAGCACTGGTCATGTGTATCCTGGCGTAGGTTATTTATAGATCTTGTAACTAAAACTTTCAGTGTTGATTTTATTCTCCTTTCCTGTTTAGAGATAATTTGCTTTTAGGAGGTAGACACGGGAAAGCAGATTTGCTGCCCCTAGAAAGGGGCCTTTCCTCCTCTGGGTTGGTAGCAAATCCATGCAGCAATAGTGTGAGAGGAATTGGTTAGGAATTTTTCAGTTAGACATTTTTTCCGCCAGAAATGTTGATTCAGTGAAACCAAAATTCTTTGAAGAAGCAGGTCAGGTTTGGTGAATTTCTTGACTCAGAAAACGGTAGGAAAAAAATCTTGAAATTGTCTAAACCTCCTGTTCTGACCTTTTCAAGGTGAAAAGTTTCAGTTTTTTTCCTAAATGTAACTTAACTGATATTTTAAAAAGGATAAATGGGGGAAGAGATCAACATCAGCTAAATATGAGTCAACAGTGTCATGCTGTTGCAAAAAAAGCAAACGTGTTTCTGGGATGCATTAACAAGTGTGTTGTGAGCAAGACACGAAAAATCATTCTTCTGCTCTACTCTGCACTGGTTAGGCCTCAACGGGAGTATTGTGTCCAGTTCTGGGCACCACATTTCAAGAAAGATGTGGAGAAATTGGAGAGGGTCCAGAGAAGAGCAACAAGAATGATTAAAGGTCTAGAGAACATGACCTATGAAGGAAGGCTAAAAGAATTGGGTTTGTTTAGTTTGGAAAAGAGAAGACCGAGAGGGGACATGATAGCAGTTTTCAGGTATCTAAAAGGGTGTCATCAGGAGGAGGAGAAAACTTGTTCACCTTAGCCTCTAAGGATAGAACAAGAAGCAATGGGCTTAAACTGCAGCAAGGGGGGTTTAGGTTGGACATTAGGAAAAAGTTCCTAACTGTCAGGGTGGTTAAACACTGGAATAAATTGCCGAGGGAGGTTGTGGAATCTCCATGTCTGGAGATATTTAAGAGTAGGTTAGATAAATGTCTATCAGGGATGGTCTAGACAGTATTTGGTCCTGCCATGAGGGCAGGGGACTGGACTCGATGACCTCTCGAGGTCCCTTCCAGTCCTAGAGTCTATGAATCAAAAATAAATGTTTTGAAATTATCAAAACATCATGTTTTGATTGACCTGAACCATGTTCCCCCCCCACCTTCTCCCCATCCCCCAGTCTGTTGGTGTGTCAAAATTTTCAAGATTTTGACATTTTGTCCCAATTCAGGACAGGAAATTGTTTTGAAATCCCAGCCCTAAGCGTAAGAGCACATTGGGACCGTCACACAACGAGGGGACGCGTGTGAGCCGCACTCGGAGACCTGGGGGCTAGGGCACTGGGAAAGTCAGCAGGAAAAAGCTTTCAACTTAAGCAGGGTTAGAGCGAGCAGGAGCACAGGCAGGAAAATGACGGCTCTTTCCTAATCAACTCTATGGATGAAACACAGCCTTGGGGCCCAATCCTCAGCTAACGTAAATCAGCACTGACTTCAACGGAGATACATTGATTTACACCAGCTGAGAATCTGGCCCTTACCATCTATGGCCAGGTCCAGACTAGAGCTTTAAATCGATTTTAAGAGCTCTAAATCGATTTAAAGCTGTAACCGTCCACACTACAGAGTGCATAAAATCGATTTTAAGGGTCCCTAAAATCGATTTTGGAACTCCATCAAAACGAGAGGAGTAACCCCAAAATCGATTTTTTAAAATCGATTTTATGATAGTGTGGACGGCCATCGAAGTTAATGGCCTCCGGGACGTATCCCACAGTGCTCTAGTGGCCGCTCTACACAGGTAAAGGTACTCTTCTGCTGGCCAGGTAAACAGGAAAAGCCCCGGGAAGTTTGAAATTCCATTTCCTGCTTGCACAGCGTGGAGCTCTCAGCAGCAGAGAGAAGAATGCAGTCTCCTGAAAATAGGAAAAGAGCTCCAGCATGGAGCACACAGGAGTTACTCGATCTGATAGCTGTATGGGGAGAAGAGTCAGTGCTTTCAGAACTGCGCTCGAGCAGACGAAATGAGAAAACCTTTGAAAAAATTTCTAATGCCATGCGGGAGAGGGGACATACCAGGGACTCGTTACAGTGCCGAGTGAAAGTGAAAGAGCTCAGACAGGCGTATCAGAAGACCAAAGCAGCAAAGGGCAGGTTAGGCTCTGCCCCCAAAACATGCCGGTTCTACGACGAGCTTAACGCAATATTGGGGAACAGCGCAACGACGAACCCCCCCTTGTCTGTTGATTCAGAGGTGGGTGTCGTGATTCCTGCAACTACGGAAGATTTATTTGATGGCGATGATCAGTATGATGAGGACCAAGAGGAGGAGGCTCCAGCAGAGAGCACAGAGCATTTTATCCCCCCAAACAGCCAGGATCTTTTCCTCACCCTTACTGAGGTTCCCTGCCAGCCATCTCAAGGCAGTACTCCAGAAAATGAAGCTGAGGGACCGTCCTCTGGTGAGAGTAATTTTTTTTACTAAAAGCTTCGGTTTAATGTAAGCCTTTTTTACTGGGTGCTTCAAATCACTACCTGTACTTAGAGTCACTGACCAAGTAGATTAAAAACCTTTCCTAAAACAGTGACCCATGAGGTGGTTTTTAGAAAAGTCTCCATTGTAACAGGGCGGATTCATCCTGCTTGTTGGGGGAACGCGAGAGCAAACCGGGGAAGGAGAGTAGCTTCGCCGCGGTTTGCTCTCCCGTTCCCCGAACCACCGAGCAAACCGCAGGCAAGGAGACCTGCTTGTTCAGGGAACGCGAGAGCAAACCGGGGAAGGAGAGTAGCTTCGCCGCGGTTTGCTCTCGCGTTCCCCGAACCACCGAGCAAACCGCAGGCAAGGAGACCTGCTTGTTCAGGGAACGCGAGAGCAAACCGGGGAAGGAGAGTAGCTTCGCCGCGGTTTGCTCTCCCGTTCCCCGAACCACCCAGCAAACCGCAGGCAAGGAGACCTGCTTGTTCAGGGAACGCGAGAGCAAAGCAGGGAAGGAGACCAGCTTCGCCGCGGTTTGCTCTCGCGTTCCCCGAACCACCGAGCAAACTGCAGGCAAGGAGACCTGCTTGTTCAGGGAACGCGAGAGCAAAGCAGGGAAGGAGAGTAGCTTGATTACCAGTACAATCTACTACAGGGATTACTACCCATTATTAACTTACCATTTTCTCCGGGCACGGTCTGTGTGCTCCCCTGACCTGCGTCTGAGCAGAACTCTCTGTCCTCAGCCACAAGCAATAAGTATTAAAGGAATCCTAAGGTGACCTTGTGGTAAAGTAAAATGTTCAAGGTTCGGTAACAGGCACAGGTCAGTGAGGAGAAAGACTGTATGCATGGTTGTGTGAAATGTGTCTCTTATGATTCTTTTATCACTCTTTCCAAACCCCACCCCCCCACACACAGCTGCACATTTCTCCAGCCTCCCTCTCGCTTCTCATCTACGTGGGGGGGGGTATCATAAGAAGACTGAGGAAAAGGAGGACGCGTGAGGACATGTTCAGCGAAATTATGGCAGTAACCCGTACAGATAGAGCTCTGCAGGGAGACTGGAAGCAACTGGTCGCAAAGTACAGGGAGGCTGCCAGTCAACGCGAAGACAGGAGGGACGCCAAAAATGATGTCAGGTGGCAGGAAGATCAGCGCTGGCGAGCAGCAACTCTGGATCTTCTTCGTGATCAGACTGACATCCTCCGCAATATGCTGCAAGAGCTCCGTGGTTTCAGAATGCCCCTACAGCCCGTGTATAACCTCCCTCAGTACTCACCCTGTCCCACACCTTCCAGAACCAGGCGTGTAAGAACGCGTCGGGGAAGGCTCTCTGCACCAGCCCCCTCCACTGCTGCGGACACTCCAACCAGAAGGCTTTTATTAGATTGAAAAGCCCTTTGTGTCCTGTTTTTTCCCTCCTCTAATGATCCAAACTTCTCCCATGGCACCTTTGCCTATTCTTACTCTCAGGTCATGCTATTAAGGCAGTGTGACTGTAGTTTGGTAATGAACTAAAGCAAGCAGCTTTGGAAAGCTGCACGGAAGCTAGTTATCAGCATCAGGATTTGACAATTGGGGATATGGGTAATAAAGGGAAAACAAAGAAAGCAGCCATACCGTAACCTGGTCCATGAGAATTCTTTTTCTGTCTTCTCTGATGCACTTTCTTCTTTCAAACCTCCCTCCCCCTTCCTCCAAACCTCCCTCGCTCCGTCCCCCATAGAACGCTGAGTTATGAAATTTCATGCACAGTATTGTAACAACAAGCATGATGCTTGATTGATGAAAGGGTCTGATTTTAAATAAAGAACACAATTCTTGTAACAAATAGTAGTAACTTTATTTTCAATAAAAAAGCAGTTAAGGAAGGTTGCAGGTACTGTGCCTAGCAGCAGACGGAAGCAGCTAATGGTGGAGGTAGGTAATAATTGGGAAATACAGAATTATATGTTTTCCAATGGACAGCTCTCGCAAGTAACCTAAGCAAGCAATTGAGGAATGCTGCAGGCAAAGTATCTTGCAGCAGCAACACTGCATAGACGGGGAGGGCAGCAATCAATTGAAAGGAAAATCAGCATTCAAACTGTACCCTGGCCCATGAGGAAGCTACTTTTCAGTGCTTCTCTGATGCGCACAGCATCCTGGTGAGATCTTCTAATTGCCCTGGTGTCTGGCTGCGCATAATCAGCGGCCAGGTGGTTTACCTCAGTCTCCCACCCCGCTATAAAGGCCTCCCCCTTGCTCTCACAGAGATTGTGGAGCACACAGCAAGCAGCAATGACAAAGGGGATATTGGTTTGGCTAAGATCTGAGCGAGTAAGAAGCGTTGGCCATCTCGCCTTAAGCCTGCCAAATGCACATTCTACCACCATTCTGCACTTGCTCAGCCTGTAATTAAACAACTCCTGAGCACTGTCAAGGCTGCCTGTGTATGGCTTCATTAGCCAGGGCATCAAGGGGTAGGCTGGGTCCCCAAGGATAACTATAGGCATTTGGACATCTCCAACTGTTATTCTCTGAGCAGGGAAGTAGGTCCCTTGCTGCAGCCGTTTAAACAGTGTAGTGCTCCTGAAGACACGTGCGTCGTGAACCCTTCCTGGCCATCCCACGTGGATGTTGGTGAAACGTCCCTTGTGATCCACCAGGGCTTGCAGAACCATCGAAAAGTACCCCTTGCGGTTAATGTACTGGGCACCCTGGTGTTCCGGTGCCAAAATAGGTATGTGGGTTCCATCTATGGCCCCCCCACAGTTAGGGAATCCCATTGCAGCAAAGCCATCCACAATGGCCTGCACGTTTCCCAGAGTCACAACCTTTCGAAGCAGCAGCTTAATGATTGCTTTGGATACTTCCAGCACAGCAGCCCCCACAGTAGATTTGCCCACTCCAAATTGATTCCCGACTGACCGGTAGCTGTCTGGCGTTGCAAGCTTCCATATGGCTATTGCCACTCGCTTTTCCACTGTGAGGGCTGGTCTCATCCTGGTATTATGCCGCTTCAGGACAGGAGAAAGCGAGTCACAAAGTTCAAAGAAAGTGCTCTTACGCATGCGAAAGTTCCGCAGCCACTGCGAATCGTCCCACACCTGCAGGACTATGCGGTCCCACCAGTCAGTGCTTGTTTCCCATGCCCAAAAGCGGCGCGGAACGGGTAGAACCTCACCCATAACCGTCAGGAGCTCCAACGTGCAGGGGCCCGGGGAGTCAGAAAACTCGTTCTCCAGTTCGTCATCGCTGTCGTCCCCGCATTCAAGCATTCTCTCTTGCATTTCTGCATCATGGGTCAGCAGTGATAGAACGAGAATGCGTGAATTATTTACAGCATTCGCGATCAAGGACAAGAGCAGACCTGGATCCATGCTTGCTGCAAAATGGCGTTTCCCTCACTGCAGCCAGTAAAAACAGCGCGAACTGACTGTGTGCCGTTTACAGGAAGGGGGGGGGGGCTGTACCCAGAACCACCCAGGACGGGGACTTTGATCCCATCATGCACTGGGCTAGTAACCCATAATTCCAAAGGGCAGGGACCCGTGCAGGAACTGTGGGATAGGTACCCAGAGTGCAACGCTCAGGGAAAAGATGGACGCCAGGGAACATGGACGCTCAACATCGATGTAAGTAGCCCTAGTGTGGACGCGCAAAATCGATTTTATAAAGCCTGCTTTATAAAATCGATTTTAATAAAATCGATTTTACCCTGTAGTGTGGACGTGGGCTAAGTCCCAAATTCCTTGTTAAAATGAAATCTTTAAACTGGTGTTCTCAGCCCGAGAAATAACCTGCCAATGCACATAACCACAGGATAGGAAAGCGCACATAGACCTGAGCTGGGGTCACTGCTTCATCAGTTGTGGGACTGTCAGCTCACCGTTTATACTGGCACATACACACACTCCCCGGCCAATTAATTACACCATCAGTCTGAGGGCCTGAATCAGGAGACGCTCGGACACTATCCATAAGCGGCTGTGTTAGAAGAGCTACTGGCAGTGGGGGAAGAGGCAGCTTTCCACCAGCATGCAGCTCCACAGAAGGCAGCCAGACAGAGCAGGTGTTAAAGAACCTGCCATCCAGACCATGCTTTCAAAAGATACACCAGCAAATGGGAAAGGACATCCCAGGCCACGTACAGCTGTTACCAAGCTGGGTGCCAAAGAGAGGGGCTAGCAGGTCTGCAAGAGGGGGAGTGAGGAGAGATCACATCCCCCTGATCAAGAGGTAGCATCCCACCCACCCTTTGCAGTGGATCTGCTGAGCCCCACTCTGATAGGAGCAGGGTTCCCACCTGGCCGGGATTTGACCAGCCTGGCCGGTTGATTTATGGATTTGCCAGTTGCCAGAAAAATAATTTAATCTGCCAGGTTTTTTTTACGTGGGTCTAAAGATTTGCATTATTCTCCCCATACACTGGGATGGTGAATGGTGAAAGTTTCTGTGTCCAGCTAGAGATGCTGCAGTGTTCCCGCTTCCACAGGTTAAGCAAGAACAGATCAGAACTGTTGAAAATACAGCAGCTGTCTGCTCCTACCACGCCGGCGCCGGGCGCGTGTGAGACAGAGAGGGGGCTTGAGTCACACGAGAGTGAGGAGCTGGATGATATTATCCATCTCATCTGTCTGGGTTCTCACTCTCCAGGTCCTGCCAGTGGCTGTTGTGGGGAAGGGGGGTTGCGGAGTTGCTGTCTAGTTGGGGCTGCGGTGGCCTTGCCTTGTGCGGGGCCAGAGGGCAGGCTTTTTGGCATTTCCATGGAGATAATCCTAGGCAGGAGGTGCCCAGGAATAGGGCTCAGCTGGCACACTCTGAGCTCAGCAGGGTTGCTGTAAAAGGTGAAGGAGGCTGGCAGTGGGGTGGAGCCTTAACGGACATGGTAAGAGGGGCACCATGCTGTCCCTGCAAGTCTTAGGGTCCATGTCCCCTTCCTAGGCTGCACAGGAAGTGAGCACGGGAGCAGATCCATTGGAGAGGGATCCTGGCGAGAGCAGAGGAGGCAGCAGGGCAGGGATTCATTCTCCCCACTCAGTGAACAGATGGATCCAACACATGAATGATTTTTCCATTTCCAGGCTCTTCTAAATTACTGCCAAAGGCCAGAGGTTGGTACATCTGTCAGGGATGGCCAGGCAAAAGGTTGGGGGGGTACATCCGCAGTCTATATCCCCTGGCGACTCCCTTTCCACCTGGGAGGCCAGCTCGGAGCCATCAGACAGTCACCCTGTCCCGGGACGATCCTCCCTGGGGCCAATGAAGAAGTTGGGCAAAGTGGTTCCCGAGCAGCCCTGAGTCAAGGTCAGTGAGTCAGATCCCTGAGCTGGAGACAGGCATCACTGCAACTCCGATCTGCAATCAACATCATCTATTATTACCCAGCGGAACAGCTCTTTGTAACTTCAGTTTGCAACTGCTAAGTTACTGCTATGAGGCCTCGGCTAGTGACAGAAGGAGTCGAAAGTAACACTCTTTGCCCATTCCCCAAGGCAAGGATCTTGCTCAGCAAATGTTACCCAGCATCTGATTCAGTGTGATCACTGCAGTAAAGAACTGCCAGAACTGATGCATGCAAGGCCAACCACATGGCATGTCAAACAGCTCCCAGGGATAAAGTTTCTGAGTGTCAAATGAAGGCAGAACCATTCTGTGTCTGTAGCTTCAAAATTCATCATCTTTCCAGGTGACAACAGCTTTGGGACATGACTGCCGTGACTTTAATAAAAAATGCTTTAGGCACAACTGCTACTTGCTTCAAATGGATGAGGGCTGTCTCCCAGGTGACTTGAAAATCTGGCTGGAAGCTCTGTCTTGGATCTCAACACCTTACCAACCTCTTTCCCAACGAATAGAATTAATTTTTGGTTTCCCAGAGACAAAGTAGCCCCACCAGAAAAATCACACATGGTAAGCGCTTTATGCCACTGTCTGATGTTAACCCAACAGAGGAGAGATCACATAATACATTTTTTAAAAAATAGTTTGTTACAATGGGCTATAGCTCGTTTGTTACATTAGGATGATAATGGAGAATGTCAACCTTAATTAATGATGTAAGAGTTATACAGTAAAATGCAACAGAAAGATCAGTGGTCCTAGTGAAATAATATCCCAATATGTAACATACTAGCAATAAATTGGTGATTTTATGCCAGCCACAGCTAGGAAAGGAATGGAACAAAAATCTGTACAAATAAAGAGTTTGAATGAAAAATTAAAAACTAAAATTTGTGCAGATGCGTGGTTTGGACAACACTTAATAGCAATGAGACATAGCCTTTATCTAGTGCTGTTCACCCATAGATCTCTAAGTGCTTTACAAAGGAGGCCAGTATCACTACTCCCCCCTGCCCCCACATATGAGGAAACTGAGGCACAGAGCGGGACTTGACTTGTCCAAGGTCACCCAGTGGGACAGTGGCAGGGGCAGGAATTGAAGCTAGATCTCCTGAGTCCCAGTCCAGTGCACTAGCCAGTAGTTTCAGTTTAAAGTCAATTGGCCACATTCTCCTGTCATTTACACCACTGCCATCTCACTGCCGTCACTGGCCAGATGACCCCCACTGTGTCTCAAAGGGGCTCAGGCTGTGATCCTCCAAACACAGGAACAATCACACAGACATTAATATGTGGAGGACTCAGGTCTAACCTACACCAGTGTCAGGACCTGAGCAGTGCACTGCTGAGCTGAAAGTCAGTGAGAGGGGAGGCTGCTCAGAAACTTGCAGGATTGAGCCCAAATC
The DNA here is from genome assembly GCF_025201925.1 of Gopherus flavomarginatus. Taxonomy (NCBI): domain Eukaryota; kingdom Metazoa; phylum Chordata; order Testudines; family Testudinidae; genus Gopherus; species Gopherus flavomarginatus. The sequence continues at coordinate 125,123,517 of NC_066619.1, forward strand.
TAAAACTCCCTTGAAGTCCATGGAGTTGCTCAGATTGACACCTGAGTCAAGGAGCAGAGAACTGAGGCGAACAGGGTCACATGGAAAATCAGGGCAGAACTTGGCCCCCTGGGGCTGAGCAGGGACTTGAGATGGTCTCAATTCTCAGTGTGCTGATTGTTCTGAACTGCTTAGTCTGGTTTCGGGGACTAAGATGGATCATACAGGCCCCGCCCCGCACTCGGGAGAGTGGTGCCACTGAAGACCTGTGTGAAGGGTGCAGGTTCAGCTCTTACCTGCCCCCGGTGAGTGAAATGCAAAGAACAGTCTAGTGAAGTCATTCAGAGGGCCAGGAAGCAGTGCAGGAACCCCCAGGACAAACTGCACCAATACGACTTGCATTGCACATAGAACAGGCCAGCCGGGTCAGTGCTTTGTGTCCTGCAGTTCCCAGGGAAACCCTGGCTTCTCTCACTTCTGAGCTAGATGAGTCAATCAACCACACCTGGCTGTCCCCATAACATCCGTTGCCAGTTTGGTTCTGAAGCGTGGAGAGAGGTCTCCACCTGTGCATTGCTCTAACACCCTTTGCATGAGGAGGGCGCACAGAGCAGGAGGGGTTTCATTTGGCCCAGCTTTCTGATCCGATGCATGAAAAAACACACCTGAGTGACAAATATTTCCGCAAAGTATCAGAACAAAGTGAGAATGGGCTCCAAAGACTGGGGTGCACACTCACAAAATCTAAGGCCAGAAGGAGCCATTCTGACCATCTCGGCTGATGTCCTGCATTTCTCTCACTGTAAACGTAACATGTTATTTAGTCCCCATTCCTCCAAAGACTTATGCATATGCTTCGCTTTATGAATTCAAGCCATCCCATTGAACTCCAAGGGCGACGAGGAGTGGATCTGGAGAAAGAGGGTCAGGTTTCCTAATGGCCCTCGTTTGGTGTGACACAAGGGGTTTGTCTGGTGTGACACCAGGGCTAGACAGCTCCTTGATAAACACCGACCTCTCTGCATGCTCAGTACTGACCCTCTTCCTGCCTGCTGCATCCCCTCTTGCTAATTAAACAGTCATGGTGTGTAACATTAAACACAGCCAAGTGTCCTCGAAGGATCAAGGCCTTAGATTATAAATTCTACTTGGATTGTAATCCTTTGGGACGGGGCATCCTGCCATTACGTGTATGTACAGTGCCTAGCGCGATGGGATTCTGATCAACAGCTACTGACAATAATAATAATGAGGCCAAATCCTACTTTGAGTAACGCCAGTCCGGCCCCATGGGCATCCATGGCATTGTACCAGTGCCACACAGAGAAGAATTTGCCCCCTGATATATAAACCCAAACCACTAGCTATAGTTGAGGAATTTTTTTCGCCTAGGACAACTCTAATGAACCCCAAATGCAAAATCAAAGGCAAGACATTTGCAGTCATTTGCCCTTTACCGCGAGGCTTTTCGTTAGTAGTCCTGGAGATTAGGTCTCTCCTGCTGTCTATGAAGCAGAAACACAAAACTATTTCTGTGTGAATTAGCTAGTTCTAACTCAACCAGAATTGATGGACTTGGAGCCGAAATCATGAAGTGAAGTTCTCTGGCCTGCGATTCGCAGGAGGTCTGACTGGAGGATCAGAATGGTCCCTTCTGACCTGGGAATGTGTAACTCTGTGTAGCAACCGATGTGTGAACTACATGAAGCAGAAAGTGCGAATAATTCATTGCTCTGTTTTCACACCTGCCCCACCCCAATGTGACTGGCTGCGATATGTAACAGGCCCAATCCTGCAACCATTAGTCACATGACCACGCCTAATTGACCCAGGCCCACTGATGTGCACTGGCATGAGGATGGTAGATGTGAAGGTTACAGGACTTGGACTCCAAACAATAGAAAAGGAATGTAACTAGTGTTCACTAGCTGGACTGTAATTTACTAAACAGGAGTATAACTGCAGTATCTCACACACACACACACACACACGGGAAGACGCCATAGACATTCAGATCTAAGCTGCTGCTGTCGGCCTCCCCGGTACCTAGGAATCACACGGTTTACTGCTTTAAACAGCAAACCGAGCATCAATACATTTGCTAACTGGTGTTTTTTATATTGTTGGGGAGGGGGAATGAAAAACTCAGAAATGTCAAAACATTTAGCTGAGAGTCAGTTTCATATTAAGCTGCATCGGCCTATGGTGTTGCAGTGCCTCATGCCTTCGCTCTTCTCTCTGGCCTGGGGTGCCTGGCCAGACTACAGCTTCCATGATACACTGCAGGCAAATGCCAGGCTGTGGTGCATCATGGGAGATGAAGCCTGGTCAAGGCATCTGGCCCACAAGGAAAAGAAGAGCATGAAGCACCTGAACTACAATTCCCATGAAGCACTGCAGCACCTGAGACTGATGCCACTTAACATCAAACTGACTCAAAAGATTTCCATTCCATTCATTGAACTGAAACGTTTTTAGTCCGTCAGCCCCACCTGAAATGAAATATTTTATTTTGGTTTGCCTGAACTGAAAAATGTAAACGTTTTGATTGTGCAGAAACTGCATTTTTCATTAAAAAATCATTTTGATGGAAAATTCCAATCACCTCTACCTTAAATTAATAAACTCCCATACCATAGCTAGACCTGAAACCCAACTGACAGGAATCCAGCAAGCCTGAGAAGTCCAGATGGAACCATAGCTGCCCTGGACAACTTTCCCAACACCTTTTCCCAAAGGAGATGATTTGGGTAGGGTGATAATGGGAGAAATCATTAACTTTAAGCCAAGTTTTCCTGAGCAATGGCTAATCATTGTTTCTTTCAGGGTGTGTGGGAAGTTTTGGTATCTTGTCCTTTGGTACAGAGACACTCAAGAATGAGCCCAAGACTTTCACCAGCCAGGAAGGGCCATACCCCTCAGCACCCTCAGTGACTCCAGCACCCATCCACTGGCAATCGGGTGTCACTCTGTGTCCAGCCGCAGAGCTCTGGCAGAACAGGAGTGTCTCCAGGTTTAGTTCTTTGGGGCAGCACCATGTCCTTGTTGAAACTGTGAGATGCCACCACACATCAGCAGATGTAAAACAACACATAGTAGTAGATTATGCTAACTAGTTGTTCAAAGAACTCTCCAGCTGCTAGTGGTTTAATCTCTCACAGTTATCATCTCTGCTGGCCTCCAGATCAGAAGCAACAGGGACATAGCAGGGGCTTTCACTCTGGCTAGTAACTTGTCCATTGATAGTCCTCCAGTGCCTTCCCACAATGTCCCCTCTGTGCCCAGAAGGACAGACACGTTCTCCCACAATTCACTGGGAAAGACTCATAGCACAGCTCATCTTAGTGCAGCGCTGAGAACCATGGGATGTGCCCCTAGAACTTCTAGTGACACACAGGTGAGTAAAGCACCAATGAGGACACAGTACTTCGGACAGGGCTTTGCAGTCTGGCTGCTTGCATCTGGAGTCCATCACCTGAGTTAACTCTGCTGTGACAACATGCCCTTAGACTTTTGCTTAGATACAAGGATGATGGGTGCAATTAAAGTGCCTAGGTAGACAAACAAGATATGTTTGCTGGGCAGTACAATCTTAGGGCCCAAGAAAACCTGTTACCTACACGGGTAATCCTAATTTACACAAATAGTGCCCTTAACTGCTGGAGGACTATGGCCTGAGTGAGGCCTGTTTATGTAGGTATGCGGTTGCTGAATCCAGTTCTCAGTTTTGGCTTTGGACAGGGTGACCAGACAGCAACTGTGAAAAATCAGGAAAGGGGGTGGGGGGTAATTGGAGCCTATATAAGAAAAAGACCCCAAAATTGGGACTGTCCCTATAAAATCGGGACATCTGGTCACCCTAGCTTTGGAAGGGTGTATGGCTAAAGCAGTGACGGTCAGGAAACTTCCCTTCTTTTCCCAGCTGTGCCACAGATTGTGTCCCCTCTGGGCAACTCGTTCCATTGCTCTGTGCCTCAATTTCCCAGCTGTAAAATGGGGTAAAAATCCTTCCCTGCCTCACTGGAGTGTTGTGAGGATAAACCAGTTAATGTCTGGGTGAGGCTCATATGCTGTCACGACGTGGGCTGTATCCATTCCTAGACACTCTTGGCATTGCTATTTCAATGTAGGTGTAAGATGCTTGGATGTTTACTTTATTATTTCAAATAAAAGCATAAATTTCCCACAATCTGGCCCAGAAATGTTCAAAATAACGCACAACTATATTCACACAATGTAGCTATGGTTACAAATACAACAGAATTACCAAATGCCATCACAACTGTTTCTATTAGTTTGTTCTGGCGCTTAGCTTCTTGTTTTCATAGAGAATGAGTAAATAAGGTTTTCATTTCTAGTAATTTTCATATGAAGATCGTGAGTGTGATTGGCTGTATTGTCATCACAGGGGTGTAATATACAATGGTACTTTGCATATGCATTTATTGTTGTGATGGCAGGGAAACATGATTATCTTTGAATATATCATCAATCAGCATATTAAAAAAAAAAAGGCACGGGATTTGTCTTTTTCTGAACTTTTCCTCCCCCCAAGAAATGGAAATTTAAGTATCTTAAATACACTGGGTTACCTGTGGAGCTTTCAATAGTTTGGACATTTATTTACATTGATTTTCTTGCACATTCTTGCACAGCTAGTCACGCTGTGGGCTGAAATTGCCATGCCCAAAGGATAGTAAAATTCAAAGGCATCATTGTGCTCCACAAAGCACATTGAAACAGATATTGCCAAGAGTAGAAGTCACATATTTAAGCATAGCTCACTCCATGTCAATGGCATTTACCTTGCAGTAGAGCTGGGTGAATCTCTGCTCTTTGGTTCATTGGAAACTCAGGGGAAAAAATGGTTTCGGGTCAACTCCAAACCCATTTTTCCCCAAAAATTCTTGGCACATTAAAAAACTCGAAAAAATGTCACCTGGGGGGTTGAATGAAACATTTGTTCATCCTGAAATGAAACATTTTGTTTAGATTTCAAGAATTTTCAAAGGTTTTTTTTTTTTTAAATGTGAATAAAATTGAAGGAAAGTTCAAAACAAAAAGTTGTTTCAAATTGAAAAGTTGAAAAACTTTGTTTAGAAAATGTCGGAACAAAAGGTCTCAGCTTCTTTAAAGAACAATTCCGCAAAATGAGCATGAATTCACAGTGATGCCAAATCCCCATTTTTTGCCAAAAACAGTTCTGGCTGAAAAACGGCACCCAGCTCTACTCTGGACTATGTGTGCTGTTTGCAGACTTGCTATCCCCAGCCAATCAGAAATCATGAGTCAGCTCCCCAGTCACTTTCCAAAGTGGGATTTAGGGTCCTAAGTCACTTAGGTGCTGTTGAGATTTTGACACCACATCACTTCCACTCCAGGCCTGGTTTGGAGTGATGCCTGTGCGTGTGCATGGTGCTGGCTCCCTGAGTGGAGGGAGACGGATTTCACCCAACAGAGGTGAATCTGAATCAACAGCACATTGGTTTGGTGTAAATGGTCTGTGCATTCATGTCTGCTGCTGTGTGCAACCCACCACTAATCTCAGCGCTTTCCATTTCCTGTGTGTGTCGCCATGTCCCTAGCGAGCATAATGCTGTCTGGGGGCCTATTCATCTGACACCGGGGAGCTGCGCCTTGGATCTGCCCTGTACAAAGTCAGCTGCCAGGCCTGGATGGGCAGGAACAGCCTTCATCCAGGGATTAACCTTTACTGCAGACACTGAACCTAGGACATGCTGTCCTGGATCAAACTAGGTCCAGCTAGTCTGGTATTCTGCCCGTGGCAGCAGCCAATTCCGGCTACTTCAGAGATATGCGAAAGCCACCCAGAATGCACCTGGCCACTTGTGCAATGCTCTGCGGAATTCCTGCTTTGACCCAGCACTCAGTCATCTCCTATCCCGAAGTATGGGCTTTGGTTGCTCTTATCCTCCCCTTAGCGTGCACAGCTCCACTTTGGGGTCACCAAAGTACCCAGCCTGCTTTACCTCCCCCCACCGTTCTGTACTCAGGGCAGTGAGCTGCACAGCTCTGCGCACGGGGGGCGAGCCAGCCAGCTGCAAAAGGCAGGCCATGAGAGCAGTCCCTGGGCTCCTCCTGGTGTAGGCAGGGTGGGGCACCCTCTTCCCCACCCCCGCAGAAGGGAGGGGAGGGGGCGAGAGGCATGAGGCATAACGCCGCCCACCCCTGTGCAGAGTGCACCAGGGAGAGCCAGTGATGCCACTGTGCGCTCACTGAGGAGAGCGGGTGCCTGCAGCACTCTCCCAGCCTGGGGTGGGGCGCAGCAGTCTGCCCTCGGGGCGCTGGCTCAGAGCTAGGATCCAGCCCTGTGTGGAGCAGATCCTCCCCTTGCTCTAAACCCATTGCTCTCTCGTTTCTCTGGGGTCCCCTTCTCCTTCCCTGCTGGGGCAGGCCCTGTCCCTTTGCTCTCTGCCTTTCAGTGCTGAGGGGGCTCAGTCTGCACCGCTATCCTGCAGTCAGCACACCTATGCTGATCTGCACCAGCAGAGGAGCTGGCCCCAAACCTCTGATCCCTGGGCATGCACCCCTCGTCCTGAGCACCAGGAACACACCTCTGCTGAATGCACATTGACTTGGTCTCACAGGACGCGTGCCGGGCTTGCGGTTGTTTGGCTGGTGCCTGGCCTGTCTTTTATCCTAGGAACACAATGGCCATCCCCACCACCCCCGCGGAGTCTGGGTTGGGACAAGAATGAAGGGACCTCGTTTTGTCCCCATAGCTAGAGGGCAGCATGTCCCCCAGTCATGCAGGCAGCTTCTCCCTCCACTCTTGCCTCTGTTGTGTGCCATGAGGCTCAGCACCCAGGGAGCTGGTGGCCCAGAAACGGGCCTGGGCTCTCTCTCAGGGCTAGTTGGAGCCTAGCGTTGATTTGGGAAGGGGAAACTGCTGGCGAGGGGCGGGGAGAGTGAGGTGCACCTTGGAGAGGCAGAAGGTGAAGCAGGGGGACATAGTTTGACGGGGGAGAGACTGACAACAAAGGCTATGCAGGGATGCAGGGAAAAAACCCAGGTCCTGGACTCGGAGGAGGGAGGGCAGAGGCAGAGTGGAGGAGATTACAGGTGGGAACCAGGCCCAGGGGACAGGGTACACAGGATAGTGAAGGGTTGGAAAAAGCCTAACTCCAGTCTCCCTTGGACTCTGAACGGCTAACCTAGGGTGTCAGTAGTTGTGCTTGGGAGCCTGTCCACAGATGGCTGTCTCTTGGCTCTAGCTGGGTTGTTTAGCAAGGCAAAGACAGAGGGGGAGGAGTGACTAAGCACCCATTGCAAAACCCCGACCTTTATGCTGGAAAACAAGTGCTTATCTCTGCTGGAGCAGTGCATTTTTGGAGAATGATGCTTCAGCTACGCCCCCTCTGAGGCAAAGCCACAGCTGCTTCACATTCCCTCGCAAGCTTTTCTGTGCAGTTCTGCTGATTTAACCCTCCCTCTCCACCCCACGGCACAGTGCCCCACGGGCTCCAGGGAACCTAGTCTTGCCTCCAGCTGAGGCACTGAGCTCTTCCTCTGGTCATGACACCGCTAGCACAATGCCATGGTGGCCCCATAAATTGTATCCAGCGCCGAGGCCCCTGCCTAAACCCTGGAACCAAATGCCCCCGAGCTCTGGGAAAGTGGGCTCTGGATTCAGTGCCAGAGTTCAGAGCAGCCGCTGGGGCTCGGTGGGGTTGAGCCATAGGCCCACATGCAGACACCTTGCAGAAGGTTTGGGTCTGGTCCTGATGCCAATTCTGTGAGATCCAGCCCTAATTCTCAAGCTCACAACCGGGGAGCAAAACTCTCTCAGTGGGGGCCCCTGCGGACTGGTAGGGTGCGAGGCCAAGAGCTATCTGGATGTGCCATCCCCTTAGCTGGACACCCACTGTTAAACATAACCGGGCTGTGCAGCTAACTCAGCCACCTTGGGAGAGACAGCGAGCTCCTCGCAAGCGAAGGAATTAACTTGTTAGAAGACTGCATTTCCCATGGGCCAAAGGGTGCCCCCTACTGGCCTGCGAGCTCCGCCAATGGGAGAGGCCTCAGAACAGGTCGCAGAGCTTCGCACTGCCAGGTCCCAGTTTTACACCCAATACTCACATTGAGTAACACATTACTTTGGTACTAGCCTATTGCTGTCAACGTGACTAAGATCACAAATGATGTACTACCCAGCATGAATAAAGGGGGCAGAATCAGGCCCCGGCTCAGCAAATTATAATGCAAACCCCTTATGCATGCAGAGAGTGAGAGAGAAAGTTAGTCAACTTCAGCTGCCTGGAAAAGCTACTGGGTTACTAGTCTTGGTACCAGGTAGTGCCTAGAGGCCCCAGCTAAGCTCAGGGTGCTGCTGTGCCAGGCAGTCATAGAATATCAAGGTTGGAAGGGGCCTCAGGAGGTTATCTAGTCCAACTCCCTGCTCAAAGCAGGACCAATCCCCAGACAGATTTTAGCCCCAGATCCCTAAGTGGCCCCCTCAAGGGTTGAACTCACAACCTTAGGTTTAGCAGGCCAATGCTCAAACCACTGAGTTATCCCTTCTTGCCCCAAGAGCTGGCGATCAGAAGAGAAAAGGCAGACCGAGGAAGCATTGTCATCCCTATTGAATGGGGGGGTCTGTGATCAAGCTGAGCCCCAGGCTTGGTCTACACCTGAAACGTAGGTCAACACGGCTACGTCACTGTGTGGGGGAGGTCACACCCCTCAGAGACATAGCTAAGCTGACCGAAGCCCCAGTGTGGACACTGACAGGTCGCTGTAAGGATTCTTCCATTGACCCAGCTCCTGCCTCTTGGAGAGGTGGATCACATGCATCGATGGGAAAACCCTTCTGGTGCTGTAGCAAGCATCCATGCTACAGCGCTGCAGCGTCCATCGTGCCAACATAGCCCAGGCTACTGCATTCACCACAAGATCTTCCTCTCCTACCAGGAGAGCCTCTCCCCAGCTTCCATTCTCCCCTCCTAATCCACTGCTGGCTAGTCAAGAAACGTATTGCCTGGGCTACTTTGGGTCTTCATGTAAAATGATGGCAGCTGTTTATACTGCCATGGTCCCTGGGGCCGTCCCCTGCCCCCCTCCCACGCCAGTCCCCTACCTGTCTGCTCCAGGGAGAGTGCCGCCCAGTGCGATGGCAGGGGTGAAGGGAGTCCGAGGAGGCCTGCAAGGAGCCCTCCCATAGCAGTGAAGTGTGGGAGGCAGGCTTCTGCAGTCTCGGATGTGAGGAGAAGACTAATTAGCAATGCCGCAACCATGGGCCGGCCGGAGCCGTGTGGATGCCTGAGGCTCCCGGGGGCGTTGTGCAGGAGGTGGATAGCTGCGCTGCACAGAACCCGCCGAGAAGGCTTCAACTAAACAGATAATCAGATGTGACAAGTGGTCTCTGCCTCTCCAGAGCTGGGCCTTCAGAGGAACGGGAACGAGAGGCGCTGCCGGTGTGGGCTGCCTTGGAAGAGCTGGGTGGCGATATATTTTTAGTCTTGTGCCTAGTCCGGTCGCAGGGCTATCAGGATAATAAATGGGATGAATAACTTATTCAACCCTGCTCCATATGCCAGGACCTTCAAGTAGTTAATCAACTCTTCATTACCTCCAGTGGGGAGCACAGCCTATGTAAGCACCAACAATGGTGACAAATTACAGATAATTGCAGGATCCATCATTGGCTTTTTAAACAGCTACATTACTCAGGCCATAATAACCACATAATTGAGAGCACAGTCGGAGGGGTGAATGGCTCGTGTGTTGCAGACGGTTTCTGTGCACAGGGGGAGTCTTTCTTGTTAGTCTCTGTCAAGTGTCCATTCCCCCTCAGGAGAGCTCACCGACCAGGCCTCTGGAATTATGAATGGAAACGGAATCTGGTTGCGCAATGTGAGGAGATGGGGCTGCTTCTTTCAATGTGTGGCAAGAAGCCAGTCTGCAGTGGAGCTGGGGCAGATTTTGGGCAGAAGCCCTACAGTGAAACAGAGCGAGAAAGATAGAGCAGCCTTAGGGATGAGTCTGTCACTTTTATTCTCACCAAGTTCCTTGTTCAGCATTAGAAGAAAGTGATTCTTTACCATTGTCACACGACAGTGTTTGTACAGAATAACTGGCAATAGTCAGACAACACACATACAACCAGATTCACCTGGGTTTGTGCCAGCTACCCCTGGCAAAGCACAGGCACAGGGCCCTCCATGGGAAAGTCCAGGGGGCAAAGGTTAAGGTGGCATGAAGCAGTCACAAGTTCCCCACCACCTAGGGACGTGGAAAGGCACAGGTGCACAGGGCTCCTTGCTGCATGGATTCATCATAACAGCTGACAACACCTCGACAACACCTTGTCTGCAAAGTGAAGAACCTCCTCCCCGCAGCTACCAGCCCCAAGCAGTCCAAATATGGAGTCCAGCCACCAAAAATCAGGAAACTGGCTTAAAAATCGTGAGATTTTAAAGCAATAAGATACGCGAGAGTTCTTTTTCATCCCTTTAACCCTTCTGAGTGGTGAGCTTTTAGGATACACTCTGTTTTTCCTAGCTTTTATCTGCAACCAAGAGGGCTAGAAATTTTCTCTAAATGAAAGCTGAGATTCTGCTGTATTCCTGGGCCATTAAAAGTCTGGTCGGTGGAGCTGCGCAGCTAAGGCAGGCTAGTGCCTACCTGTCCTGGCTCCGCGCTGCACCCCGGATGCGGCCAGCAGGTCCAGCTCTTAGGTGGAGGGGCCATGGGGCTCCGTGCACTGCCCCAGCCCTGAGCTCTGGCTCCGCACTGCCGTTGGCTGGGAACCGTGGCCAATGGGAGCTGCAGGGGGCGGGGCCTGTGGGCAAGAGCAGCGCGCAGAGCTGCCTGCCATGCCTCCCACTTAGGAGCCAGACCTGCTAATAGCTGCTTCCGGGGTGCTGTGCGGAGACGAGACAGGCTGCCTGACCAGGAGCCGCCGGAGGTAAGCCCGTGCCCCAGCCCCGAGCCCCAACCCCCTGCCCTAGCCCTGAGCCCCACCCAAACCCAGAGCCCCCTCCTGCACCCCACACTCCTCGTCCCCAGCCCTCTGTGCTGATGGATTGGCCACAACACCAGTTGCCCTGGGTTCTGGCTTACTTCCCAATGACAGCCTGGGACATCATCTGGAGGCCTGGTCTCCCTTTTTCACCTGTCTCTCTCAGGCTGGACAGAGGTGGAACTGAAGATAAAGCTGCATCTCCAGCTGGAGTTTCCGTGGTGGGGTAGCGATAGCTGGGTGTCCCTGATGATGTGTTGAGGTCTGGGCTCATGGTCGTGTGATGACTTTTGAGATCCACAGGCAGAGGGCAAAGCCTCTGGAGTGGAGCGGAGGCCTGCCGGCCTGCCCTCTCCTCCAGAAATCCCTCCACTGGCCACCCTTCTCCTCCCCAACATCCCTTTTTAAGGGCCCCAAGAGAGGGGTGATGGAGAAGGTAGTCCGTCCTCTCATTTTCTTGCCCACCCAGTTAGGCCTAACTTCCCACATGGCAAGTTGAGTCCATTAACTTCCAGTCCCACACAATTTGTGTTCCAGGGATGGGCTGAGTTATAGCACGAGAACTTTTTGTTCAGACCAAGTCTTTCTACTTTTTACTTTAACTGACTCTTAGAAACAATTTTACATAACAGGCTGGGTTGCACTTTTGTTACCATTTCCTATCAACATCTGGGATTATCGGTAACGGGACCATTTTGCAGTGCCCACCCTTCACACAGTTCGGCCTACAGCTGGGATACTGCTCCAGGGCCCTCTCTGGACTTGAGACACCAGGAAACACTCCCGCTGCACTGTGCCCCACAGTTAAGGCTCGGGAAGCAGCACGGAAGGGGTTAAAGGCAGTTTGGAAGTGGGTTGAGTGCATTGCAGCATGTCAGGTTCTGCATGTTTTATAGTCATGTGCATGAAAGATGCTTTTAACACTCTGCAATAACTGATGATTCCAAACCGGCCAGGCTCACCCTCTGCAGCTGAGAGACAGGCCTGGCTGATGGGCTTGAAGGCTGGATGAAGAATCAACAGCTCTTGGGTTGTAGTGCCGGCCCTGCACCTTGACTCACGCTTGGCCTTGGTGATTCACTCTTTCTCTGAGTAGAACGGAGATAATAATACTTAGGAGCTTTGCGAACCTGGGGTTTTATCTCCCTCCCTGGGGTGAGCAGTCATTATCATCAGTTACATTATATTATTGCCCTTATGACCTCCACAGGCTTCAGTGGACATCTGAGCCCTATTGTGCTCAGGGCCATACAGACAAGGAAGGGACAACCCCTGCCCCAAGCTGCCGACAGCCTAATCAAAGGGTGGGGGAGAGGATGGATTATTATCCCCATTTTAAAGATGGGGAAACGGAGGCACCAAGAGATTAAATGACCTGACTGAGGTCATATTTATGGCAAAGTCAGGATTTGAATCCAGATCATCTTAGTTCCCACCTACTGGGCATCCTTCTGTGGTTAGGTAATGTTTGTAAAGTATACTTTGAACAGAAGTGTTTAGCATTATCATTATTTGGTATACTAGTAAATACAGTTATTCTGTTTGAAAAGATATATATGGAAATCTTGTTTTCACTAAGAATATATGTAAGAAGAGATTTTATATATAAGCCCCACTAATTCTAACCAGAACATGGTCTACCTGAGTGAGGTTAAATTTAAGCGACCTAAAGATGGCAATTAAAACATCGGCTTCAAAGAAAAGACATAAAAAACTAGCCTGCCTTAGCTCCGCAGCACCACGGACCGGTGATGAGCGGAGCCGCCAGGGTCCCTTTTCGACCGGGTGTTCCAGCTGAAAACTGGACTTGTCACCCTAAGCCCAGAGCATAGGTCTGTCCTGCTGCCAGGAACCCTGAGAACATCAACCAAAGCTGTATTTCCCCTTTACTGTCCGCTCTCTTCTCTCCCCTCCTATCTGTTTGTCAAAAGCAGGAGAGTGACCGTCTAACTAACCCTTTCCTTCCCACCTAGAAAGGCTGTTCAATGAAATAAGAGACTAGGTGATGGCCTCTCCTTCAAAAGCAACTTCGATAGGGCTTGGTTAGGTTTGGTTTTTCTAATAGTTTAATTTCAGTTTTAACATGCTATCTAACTTGTTTTTGCTCCTTTTCTCTCGTGTATCCTAACCAACACATTTCCAGACTTTGGCATAAGCTTCTTAGAGTGTTTGCCATGGAGCTAAGCAAACCAAGGTGTCTCTGTGTACCAAGCCCCATGCCTGGTGTTTAATGCTGGACAGTGACAGGGTCCAAAGTCCCAGACATTAAACCGTGTCCTCTTAGGGTTGTTCTGATTAATCAATTTGGTGCTGATGAAAGGAGCTGGCTTGGCAGAGCGTATTCCCCTGTTTATCCAGAGCGCGAGGACTCCACGGACAGTGGCAGTGACCGCAGTGCTCGCTTCCTTGTGCTGCCCCCATGGGCGGAGTTTGGGAGGAGGCATGGGGGAGCATTGCCCCTCTCCAACAGTGTACCGTGATAGTGGAGGGGCGCAATTTAAAGGTGGGGGGGACCTGGCAGCCCGATGTGTAGCTCTGGATCTACAGAGGTTTACAAACAGAGGGGCATGGAAGAACGTTTGTGGAGATAAGCAGTGATGCCAGGCGGATTGGGCCAGCCTGCTCCACATGGCGGGGCTCGGGGAGAGACCGCCACCTCCATCCCAGAATTGCTCATTAAGTAGACTGTACTTTAAGTACCACTAACTGTCGGTAAATCTGGAAGTTAGACCTATACCTGTTATTAACAGTATTAAGCCTCTCGCCCCACTCCCCGAATACAGAAGTCAGACTAGGCCTATGCTGTGTCACAGACCAGAACTGCAGGGGAATGGCAAGATGGTTCCACCTCCAAGGCCCGTAGGAGCTGCCTGTCCAGTCATAAAGTTTAAGGCCAGAAGGGATTATCAGCCCAACCTCTTGTATAAGCTGCCCCTGTACTGAGCCCAGTGACTTGTCTTTGGCTAGAGCATCTTCCAGAAGGCGTCCAGCCTTGATTAGCAGACAGCAAGAGATGGAGAATCCACCACTTCCCTTGGCAGTTAGTTCCAGTGCTTAATCACCCTCACTGTTCAAAAAGTGCCTAATTTCTCCTTTGAATTTGTCTGGCTTTCAGCTTCCAGCCACTGTGTTTTTTTATTATGTCTTTCTCCAAAATGTTAAAGAGCTTTTTAATACTCAGCATTTTCGCAAGCTTCTTTTTGATAAACTAAACAGTCAGAGCTCTTCAACTCTCTCACTGTAAAGGCTTGTTTGAAACAGCCCTGCATTAAAGCACACTAGGGACCCTTTGGTGCACATCAGCAGGATCTACCTGGACCAAATAATATGCAACACATTTGTGTGCTTTAGAATCACAGCCCCATTGGAGACCTTACCCCTATGTATAAACAAGCTGAAAGGCATTTTTTCCAGCTCTTAAATCACTTTTGTGGCTCCTTTCTACACTCTTTCCAATTTTTCAACATCCTTGGAAAAATGTGGAGTATTCCAGTCTCCCCAACGCTGTATACAGAGGTAAAAATCGCTGCCCTCCCTCTACTCGCTGCTCCCCTGGTTACACATACAAGGATCACATTAGCCCTCTTAGCCACCGCATTGCCCTGGGAGCTCACGTTGAGTTGCTCATCCACTGTGACCCCTAAATCCTATTCAGTCACTGATCCAGGCCTCCATTTTCGAGGCATGGCCTGTACTGCTTGTTCCTAGATGTTGCAGCCCCTGGGGCTAGCTTGCCTATAATTCAGCAGTAATGCGAGGAACCTCCAGGCCTGTCTCCTGTAAGACATTGGCTTCAGCAGTTGGCATAAGGCTTGAGGCCTATGAACTGTCATAGATATACTTAGGTAACCCCTAAGTGTTGGGGTACTGGAAATAGAGTGTAAGGGGGAATTTTGGCCATAATGACATCAGCCAACCACAAAAACATGAGCTGACACCAGCTTCTGGAAAGTTTTGGAAAGAACATTCAACCACCAGAGTGCTATGGCAACAAATTGGCATATATACTAATGAGTTGAAATCATTAATATACTAACCTATGGGAGAAGGACGCCTCAACATTAGTAAGAGGAGGAAATACTGGTAAGGAAAAGGGGAGAAACGCCTACTGAATATGCATTAGACATGGTGCCATCTGCGTAACCTAAGTAGTAGCCCAGCCTGTGGGCAGTAGGGCAGAGAGAGAGAGATGTAGCCTTTGGGAGGTGCCGGAATGATGGCCGCTGGTGATGATGAGGAAGGTGACGGTGATGAGGAAGATGATGGTTAACATTTCAGGTTGTTCTGCAAGGGATGGTGTCAGTAGATGGGCGTTGCAGATGTACATTCTGTCGTCTCTCTTTCTACCTTACTGCGTTGGGGTGTTTCTGACTGTGCTAACAGTATTAATAAAAAGCAACAAAGAGTCCTTGACTAGCAGACGTATTGGAGCATGAACTTTCGTGGGTGAATACCCACTTCTTCGGACGCATGCAGTAGAAATTTCCAGAGGCAGGTATAAATATGCAGGCTAGAATCAGTCTGGAGATAAACTATTTGTAAATATAGAAGAGTTCCTACCGTGCGAGTGTTGCAACTGTGCACACCACGGTTCCCAGCTAGGTAGTACTTTGCATACTACTGAGCCTGATCTTGGGACAAGAACCTATCACCCTCAAAGTGATTCTTATGTAATCAATATCTTTGATATATGTAATCTATAGATCAGGCTTCACTGTGTAACTGGATGCATAACACCAGTGCTGAGAATGCCAGACAGGGTGTGCCTTTACTACAGCATTAGCACAGCCTGGGTGGAGCATTCCCAACACAAAGCCCTGCCCATGCCCAAACCGTTTGGCTGCGTCTGCCACCATGTGCTAGGCTGGATTTCTAGCAGGCTACTAGCCCATGGTTCTCAGCGGTGCATTGAACTGGGCCACTGTATGAATTCATCTACACTTTATGGTGGGAGAACCTGTCCCTGCGTGGAGTTCCTGTCCGTCCAATCCCCTCCCCTGCAAGCTTCTCAGTGATATCCTCATGGAACTGATTAGTTCAGACACAGTTTCTCAAAGGAAGGGTCTTGCTGACGTCACACCACGGCCTTCCCACAAGGCTGGTGGCAGCTGCTGGCCAGGAACAGCATTCTGGCAGGAGGTTTCTTGATCAGTGTCTCTGTTCACATGCACTGGAGGTGCAGCAGAAACAGAGCAGGCAAATGTGAGGCTTAAACACAGTGCAGAAGAAAGTACAGCCCCGGGGGAATTGTGGGATAGGACGGGAAGACTAGCAGCACCTGGGCTTGATTAGTCTGTCTTTTCCCTGCAATGTAAGCGGGTTTCCAGCCTGGGCTAATGCAAAACCTGAGGTATCAGGCTTAAAGCACTCACAAACTTGAGTTGGAGGTTCTCCTGTGTGAAGGGGGAAGGATGTTAGGGGCCATGCACAGGATTCACCAGAGGCAGGTTAGACCCTCTAACTCTCCAAACCCCTTCCTTGCCGAGTTCGATGTCTTTCAAGAGGCAGAAATGGAGGAAGTTTGTGGGCTGGCAGTGAGTGAAAACATCTCTGCGGGCTAAATTGTAGCATCCTCAGTCACACTGAGCAATACTTTCCGTCAGGCTAATAGTCCTGTTTCAGCAGGACTTCCAGCAGGGCCAGGTGAGTAATTAGCAATTAGCAAAGCACAATGAATCATTACTCTTATCACTCCTATTGTATTGCGGTAGAGGCACTCATAGGCCATGACCTCCTCCTGCTTGGCCTTGTATAAACGCACAACAAAAAGACAACTTTGGCTAGGCGACCGTTCTCTCCTAACACAGGGCATTGTGGGAGTCCAGAGGGGTTATCCGTATTTATGTAGTTAGGTATTTGTGCTGTGGTAGCACCTAGGAGCCTCAGTCATGGACCAGAACCCTATGGCGCTTGGGGCTGGACAGCTACAGAACAAAGAGCTGCCAAGCTCTGTTACAGTGTTTGTGTCTTCAGCCTTTGCTGCAGTTTTGAACTTTTTGCATGCAGCCTAATTGTCCTCGTTCTTACCCTGCTTTTCGCCTGGACCTGAGATGGCTTTTTGAGCTCCTCCAGGCTGGCTTTGCTTTGTAACAGTGCCACTGGAGAGAGAGAATCTCAGCCAGTCGCCCTTAGTGAAGTGTGAGGATTTAGGCAATTTTCAGAGGCCCACTGTAGATGCCAAAAGGTTGCAAATGCGGGACCTGTGAGAGGGAGCACCTGGGAAATTATCCTGAACACCATAAAGCAACAGGATTGTCTGGAGACCTGTCATGGGAAACGCCACCTGGTTTGTGTGACCTTTCATATTCACGGTGCTTATTTTCACATCCTCCTGTCAGAATGCAGGGCCTCTCCTTTACTGCCATGGCGCACAGCTGCTTTATGGCCGAGATTTGCATTAGAAAGGGGACCCTGGGCAGTTAAATCTCCAGGATCTGGGGGCATTGCTTTTGGCTTTTCAGATGCAAACAGCATTTTCTTGATTAGCTGCTGGTGATCGTTGGGTTAAATTCCTGGAGAATCTTGTCTCCCCTAACCAAGCAGCCCTCTCCAATAGCTGTGCAGTAATAGAAACAAGCACACGTTGGGGGAGTTCCAGGAATGCTTGTGACATTGAAGGTTGGGGGGGGGGACTGCACATTCCTGCAGCCCGGTATTCAGCTAAGCATCCCCAGCCACAGTCACCTGCTCTCAGCACAGGACCAGCACAGGGCGACCCCTCTACTCCTGCAGCTCCTGCTAGCTACAGCACACTAGCTCGGGGGGGCTGGCCTGAGTATGCAAGCTGGGAAGCACCCTCCTAGCACAGCCCCAGGGTGCGAGGGCTCAGCCGATGGGGCCACAGAGAGATTATCGATCAGTAACCCACACCCACCCGGGAAGGCAGGCAGGAGTCTCCTCTCCAGCAGAAGTGGAGCCTGAATGCTGCTAATAATAATTCATGAATGTGACAGTCCCTCTAAATAACACAAGCCCTTTAAAGGTGTGGTGCCTTTTCCAGTTTCTTACCCTTGTTTTAAAACAATCTCAATGGGGATCGCTCTTGGCTTACACTTGAACCCCTTCCCCCCCATTCATTATTATGAAATAGGACCCCCCAAGGTAGGCAATCTGCCCTGGGAGCAGAACGGTCCTAACTGTCCCCCGTATTGCAGCTGGGGGTTCTAGACCAAGCTCCTTTCCCCAGTGCTGGCTGGGGGCTGGGTTGAGAACTATGTTATAAAAAATAGGGCTATGGGGCCAGCTGGAGGGGAGGGGGCATAGCCTACAGCCTGGGTTAAGTAGCTACCTTTTCTGAAGACAGTATCCCAGACTACACAGAGCCTAGCTGCCAACAACTGTACTGGTCTGGTCATGTGTGCATAGCTAGCATGGTTCTGACCCTAACATGGCCAGGGCTGGTGCTGTGTGACTTAACTAATGCTTGTAAAGCGCTGGAGATGCTTGGGTGAAAATGCCACATAAGTCACATTATGTACCCCCAAACAGTGGGCTCGAGCTGCAAGTACTCAGCTTTGCACTCACAATTACATACCCGGGCTGTGCAAAATAAATCTGTAGCAAAGGAGCCTTTTCTTTTGAGTCATCAGTTCCTGGGGTTTAAGACCAGAAGGGACCATTAGATCACCTAGCCCAGGGGTCAGCAACCTTTCAAAAGTGGTGTGCTGAGTCTTCATTTATTCACTCTGATTTAAGGTTTGGCGTGCCAGTAATACATTTTAACATTTTTAGAAGGTCTCTTTCTCTGAGTCTATAATATATAACTAAACTATTGTTGTATGTAAAGTAAATAAGGTTTTTAAAATGTTTACGAAGCTTCATTTAAAATTAAATTAAAATGCAGAACCCCCCGGAACCAGTGGCCAGGACCCGGGCAGCGTGAGTGCCACTGAAAATTAGCTCACGTGTCACCTTTGGCACCTGTGCCATAGGTTGGCTTCCCCTGATCTAGTTGGACCTGCTGTATAAGAAAGGACATAGAATTTCACCCAGTTACCCTTGTATTGAGCCCATAACTTGTGCTCGGCTAAAGCATCTGTTTCAAAACAGCATACAGGCTTGATCTGAGGACATTAAGAGATGGAGAATCCCCCAATTCCCGTGGTGGAGAAATGTCCTGTATGTTTTCAGTTTGGTTTCGCAGCATGTCGGGCCAAGACTTCCAAAAGTGACTAGTGATTTGGGGTGGTTTTTGTTTCTGCAGGCCCAATTTAAGACAACTTAGATCATCCTTTAGAACATGTTGAGCACCTGCCCTTGAAAGATCAGGACCCTTTGAGGAATCACTCATCACTTTGAATCTCTTGGCTTATAGTCACCAGAGCATTCAAATGAATGAAAAAAATAGATATCTACAAGTACTCCCAAGCCAGGCAATTCAAATACCTAAAATAGGTAGATCAGCTAATCTCAAAAAAGTTGTATATCTCAATGTCTTACATTAAGAATTGTTTCCCTCTAGCTGGCATTTCTAAGTGTGATACATAATTAGATTCCCCAACAAACATAAATTGTCCATAGTCATTAATAGAGGGATGGTTGGATAGGTATGTCAGGTAGAATTATATTATTGTCTACAATAATGTTAAGAATTACTTCCAAGACATTTCAGCCCATTACCTCAGTTGATGAGGGCTCAAGGTATGAGCTCAGCCATCCTGGAAGTAATTGCTAGCAGCAGTGAAGAGATAAGAGTATAATTTCACCTGACAGGGGTAATCTCATGGGCTACTATGTTAATCTTTACTCAGACAAAATCCAAGGACGCTGGCTGGGTTTCTGGATGGGAGTCCAGCTAAACAAGATCTCTCTCTCCTCCTTTCTCTTCTGGGGTTAGCAGTCATCCCAGAGGAGCTTTGCCCTGGACTTTTCATGTTTTGTCACATCTGTCAAAGTGATTTGTATAAGGATTCTTGTTCAATGAGAGATTTCTTCTCCCCACCCGTCTCAGCCCACACCGACGCCGGCAGTGACTAGCTACAGCAAATCCACTGGATTATTTAAATTAGGGGCCTGCCATCTAGCAATGGGCCAGCTCATCCCCTGGGGTAGATCATCATAACTCCGATAAAATCAATGGCATAATGACAGTTTACACCAACTGTGGAACTGCTCTAATGCTGGCAGAAATTAAGGAAATTACTGGGAAACTGGAAAAAGAGAAAAAGATCTATACTTTCCACACACATTTTTCTAGAAAAGTATGTGGATGGTCCCATGAACTACGATTAAAATGTTAGCTGGATAAGATCAGTTCCTCTGGGAGAGGGAAAGGGAGTCAATTTACATATCAGAATATTAGCAAAACCAAAACTCACTTACGATTAAGGGTAGCATAAAGAAGAAATATGAACTGTGCACATTAAATTAATGACGTTATCCAGGAGCTGCTCCCCATAATGAAATTACTGACCCAGCTCTCGTTAATCAAAGGTCATCACTGCACACCTCAAGGAAGCACCTGGATCTCAACAAAAATGCCACTGATGATGGAGCACAAAAAGACCCCTGCAATATATTGAGAGTGCAAACTCGGCCCGGTTTATACCAACAAAGGAAGGCATCAGTCAGGCTGTGTTTCTGAAATGGAGCATGGATGAGGGCTTTTTTAATTAGTCATCCTCCAGATAAAAACTGTAATTATTACAAATGCACAGCTGGTAATTACACGTGCATGGAGGAGGGGGGCCATTTAGCCCATAAGCTATCTATTCAGCAGGATCTCTGTTTGAAAGTACAAAGTGCTTAGCTTACCTTTAAAGGTCTGCTGGGAAACCTGCAATTCCTACTTCTGAAAGATGACCTTTAAAGGCCAAAAAATATTGTGTTTGTGCTTTTATTTCATTTTATTTGATTGGCATCAAGAAAGTCTGAAAGGTTGTTTATTCCACTCAGGAAAAGATTTCTCTCCTCTTTTGACATTAGAAAAAGTAGGTCTTGTCTACCTGGATTTTGCTGGAGGTCTCTGTGGCTGACTGAAGAACTAGTGATGTCACCTTAAGGTGACAAGAGACCAACACCTGCTTCACTTTGGAAGGTCTGTTGCAAGGACCCCTGCTTCAGTGCACTTTGGAAGGCATGCAGGGAATTTCCTCTCTTGCAAACCTTATAAACTCAGCATCTGGGCCAGATGCGGTGTGCCTTGCCCACCTTCTAAGGACTAGTCTCCACTGCCGAGTTAACTGGAGTTAGAATCTGGATGTTGCCCCGAACTCGAATCTGTCCACACACAAAACCCTTCACTTGAATGTGGTGATGCTTTGAACTCGAGTTAGCTTCCATGACCAGAAGTTATCAGTTAAAGCTCAAAGTAGCACAACTCATCAGCTGCTAACACTCTGAAGGAGGCTGCAGGCTAGTTCCACTTGAGTGCTGCTAGTCCTCCAATGCCTTCCTGCAGATCCCCCAGGAAGCACAGACAAGTTCTCCACAATCCACTGGGAATGAATTCATGGGGCAGCTCACCGTAGCGCAGCCCATGGGATGTGCCCCCAGAAGTCTTAGCACCACACGTGAGTGAATGCACACCAGTGTAGACCAGCAACCCCAGTGTTGTTTGCAGCACGGCTGCGCCCAAGCTCAGCTGACTCAAGAGGAATCACTCAAGTACAGAGAGCTGGACTTCACTGTGCTGTGGGGACAGACCCTAAGTTATCACTTTACAAACTGCACAGGAGCTCTGCCTTGGCTCCTCACAAATTCTGCAGGGACTCAGACCAGCGCACTAAGGGTATGTCTGCATTCCAGTTAGGAGGGGTGATTGCATCACTTGTACACAGACCCAAGCTAGCTTGAAACTAGCTAGCACTGGTACCAATAGCAATGGATCCACAGCACCACAGGCTTCAGCGCAGGATGTACAGTCTGCCTGCTGCAAGTTCAATACATGCTACAATCACACATTCGATTGCAGTCTTGCTGTCACACCCTAAGTTCATTAGATAGCTCAGCCAGCCATGCATGCAAATGTAGTGAATAGTTCTTTAGCTACACATTTTGGTCCTGATTCTCCAACTAGCCTATGCAAGTTTACATTGATTTCTGTGAGTTTCAGCATGGGCACAGGGATCTGCCTGCATTGAGCTGATTGCCACATAAATGAGTTTAGCAAAAATAACATACTTGGCATGCTCCAGCTGTAATTTTCAACAGCTAATAGCTCAGTCCTACCCAAACCAAGCTTCTCTGGAAGAACAAAAGACACTGCTCCTCAGTTGAGGTGTATTTCCTACCGAATGTCACCCACCAAGTTCTTAGTGTTGCAACTGTAGGGCTGTTAAAAAAAATAAAATGGCATGGAATGGATTTATTTTCCTACTGTGAGAAATGTGGCTTTCCCTTCCAACTTGTTCTCTGAAATGGCTGGACTGTTTTCATTTAAACTTTCCAAACAAGTTCAGCTGTGTGCAGTGACCAGACTGTAGAACAATAAGCCTCCAAGGTGAGATGGAAGTTCTGGAAATTTATGATAGACTGAAAATGCAGGGGAGGGGAGGTGGACTGGAAATGATTAGTGCACCTTAACTAGCACTAAGGAAGGTCCTGTTACTCTGTGGGAGAATAGCCATATATTACAGGGCAGAAACCCCAGTGCTTTGCGTCCAGCCATCTGCAGACTCAAGCCAATGTCCCGGCATGGCTGCATGGCTAGTTTGCTTTTTGAAGGTTATCTTCCCAGTCATAACAGCTAGAGGATTTTTTTTTTTAATGTGACAGCTCACAACTGGAAATGCAGCAAAACCAAAAGGACAATTATGTGGCAATTCCCGGCAGCCACCTAATCGTGTTAGACACAGTCATGTAGAGCAGTCGCAGACATGCCCACCAACAGCAATAGTGAAATCTGAACTTCGTAACGTTCTTCTGATGTAGGGTCTGATTCCCCGAGATGCCGAGTGCCCCAACGCCAGCCGGTTTCGACGGAGCTGCAAGCGCTCTTCGCGTCTCTGGCAGCCAGGCTTCCCTTGGTGTCCGGTACCAGGAAAGCCGACTTGAAGAGTGACATCCAGGGAAAGGGCGTGACAGCAGTCAGAGAACCTCCTCCTCCATGCAATCACTCCGATGTGAGCTTCAGCCCTGCTCCGGAGAGCCAGAGGGAGGTTCAGTCTCCAGAGCCCAGCAGCTCCAGGGGGAAGAAGGATGGGACAGTGTCTAGGGCACTAGCCCTCAATTTCCTGCCCTGTCACAGACTCTCTGTGTGACCTTGGCCAAGTCATTTAACCTCTCTGAGTCTTCCTCCCCCATCTGTACCATGAGGATAAGAGCTCAGCTCTGCCCGGCCTCACAGAGGGCCATGGGGCACTCAAACACTGTGGTCATGGGGGCCATCAGACAGACGGTGAAGAAAGCCACCAGCATGAGCAACCTTCAGGCTTAAAGGATTGCTGTAACCTGCACATCAAGCACTTACAATGACTCCTACCATCACTGAGAAGGGGGTGCTGCCAGGGTTCTGAATGAAGACACTTTAAAACCGGCATTTGCTCTGTAGGGGCTGTTACGGGGGAGCTGCTGAAACTCCATGGAGAGGGAGATGAAGAAGGGAGCAGCAATTCACAGGGGCGGGAAGACATCTTGGCTCCAAATGGAGGCAGCACCCTGACCAGGTTTGATCTTTTCATGCAGCCTGTGAACCAGGGCCCTGATTCAAAAAGCAATGCGGTGCTGGAGACATTAGAGAATGTGGCCCCCTGGCGACACGCAGCAGCAAGGCAGTCCAATAAAGCAGCAAGACCCAGCTTGGAGGAGCTTAAAAATGCAAAGACTTATTTTAAATAAGTGAATAACTATTAAAACCAGCAAGAAGAAGAAGAAGGAATTCTGCCCGTATCATAACTCCAACACGCCAGGCTCCTCCAGGGAACCCTTTCCCCAGCAACTCTAACTCTCAGCTGGAAGCCCCAGGATGTTTTATAGAGGGCTCTCTACCCAGAACCCTTTGTGGAGAAGGGAATTCCCACCCCTAGCTGGCTGGGTGATTGGCAGCCCATCCCGGCCAATCAGCTCTGTTTCTCTGTCCTGGCTCTGAGAAGAATTTGGCCCCATCGCAGCCCCTAAAAAATAAAAGTTGTCCAATCTTAGTAAAGCTGCAACATGCAGGCAATGCTGCCATTCTCCCTGGATCTTTGGTCACTGCCCTAACATTGCACAGAGAGGTGGGAGCCTAAAGGATGGATATTAGGGGGGGATATCCAGGGGACAGCACAAAAGGAAGTCATGGACATAGCTAGGAGGGGGCAGAGCAAGTTGGTGAGTTTTAGCCTAGTGCCTAATGATGCTTTTAGCCTGGGAAGGAACAGAGCCATATCAGCTCACAGCATCTTCACCAGCAGCGCTATGGTGATGCAGCTGCGTCTATCTAAAATAGACCTATTGGAGCCTACACAGAGCTCTTCTTCAGGTCTGAGAAACACACTCAGAGCGCCACTGCTCAATACAAGGAGGAACAGATCGTTTAGCATAATTAGTTAACACAGATTCCAAGGGACTATTCAAGATGAACTGATCCTTAATATCAGTAACAAGGTAAAAGAAAAATCTAGGGGTGGGGTTGTTAGTGGGTTACAGCTTGTTGTAATAAGCCATAATTCCAGTGTCTCTGTAGTCCATGATTTTTAGCGTCTAGCAGAGTTATGAATTTAAGCTCCCAAGCTCATCTTTTAATGGTGTTGTGCAGGTTTCCTTTGAGGAGGAGGACTGAGAGGTCAGACATAGAGTGATCACTTTGTGGAAAGTGTTCACTCCTAGGTGACAGGGTGTTTTTGTCTTTTATCATTTTCCTGTGTGAGTTCACAGCTGTGTTTCTCCAGCAGTGATTCAACACTCAAGACAAAAGCTGCATTTTCTCTCTTTGAAGTTCTTTTCTCTTCCCTTTTGTGCATCTTTGTCTTGTTTTGTCTTCCAGGATCAGACTTTAACAAGAGCTGCGGGCATCTCAATTAATTTTCTCTCTTTTCCAAGGATAATTATTATCATCTTTAATACTATCTAAAAGACTGTCAAAGGGAATTTCTTCCTTCAAAAGACTCTCTACAGCCAAGCAGAAAGGGGACGAGGGATACCGTTAAAACAAAAGCTTTACTTAATAATTTACATTTCAAATGCTTTAGTTGTTTTTACTTCCTTTTCTGGATCTTTAATAAAAGCTTGAAAAGGTGTTTAATGGGGTGTTTACCATGGTACTAAGCAGCTTGCGGTCTCTGTATGTGGAACCCCAAACCTTGGTTTTGCAGAGACAGGGTCGTGTTAACACCTTTGACTCTCTGTGCCCATTTATTCCATCAAAATAACACAAAAGGACCTCAAAGTGCTTTTCATACCACTTATGCCTCACAGCGCCCCTGTGAGGTCAGTGTTCTCAGAGTTGCGTGTGGCTGGTTGGACCAAGGCACAGACAGGTCGGGCAACTTGCCCATGCTCACAAAGTGAAAAATTCACATCCTTAAGTGACGTAGTTACACCGATCTACCCCCCCGCTTGTAGGCAGTGCTATGTTGGCGGGAGAGCTTCTCCTATTCACATTGCTACCGCCTCTCGGCATGGTGGATTAACTACACCGATGGGGGAAGCCCTCCCTTTGCATTACAGCAGTGCAGCTACATGTGAACACAGGGCTGAGGGTTTTTCCAAGTGCTTCCCCATCCAACCCTCTCCCCTCCCACCTTCCTCAGTCACTGCTAACAACCCCTGTCAGTCAGGGCCATAGCCTGGGTGTCATCCAGGACTTGGCACTCTCCCTAGATCCTCACAGCCAGGTTGTGTCCAGATCCCATGACTTCTAATAGGCATGCGTCCGACGAAGTGGGTATTCACCCACAAAATCTCGTGCTCCAATACGTCCGTTAGTCTATAAGATGCCACAGGACTCTTTACTGCTTTTACAGATCCAGACTAACATGGCTACCCCTCTGATACAGTGCTAGAATAGTAACATGTGCCAATCAATGGGGACTTCCAGCACTTCTTCTGTGATTGTCCCACTGGCTAAGTGATCCCACTGGTCCCCCACCTACTTAACGGGGGACAAGAACATTTTGGTTCTGCTAAAACCAAGCACATGGATGGTTCTGCTAAAACAATTATCATCGAAACATCTAGCTGTATTGACATTTACGTGGACATCTTTAGGTTTCAGGGTTAACAGAAGATTGAGGTGACTGGGACAATGCACACCTCTCAGAGCTATTTCCGCAGGCTGTCTGCAGACTCAGGAAACAAGAACTGCACTCAACTCAGGTTACAAGGTTAGCACCAGGAGCGCTGAAAACAGGCTTTTACAAGAACGCTTTGATTCCAGGCACTGGTCTGTGGCTTTGGTGGATGCCACAGAAAATGATGTGGCTGAAGAATTGCAGATAACATGGACCCCAATTAGGGAGATCACCTTTTCAAAAGGTAAAAGTGGGACACGTGTAGGAGCCCCGCCTCGCTGTGGCCCAGCCCCTGCCCCTCCTCTTCATCCTAGGCTCTGCCCCCTGACCAGGCCAAAAGCCAGAGCCAGGCTGTGATATCAGCCACCCAGGCTGCTGTGGAGAGCCCCAGACTCTCCACCTGCCCTGGGTCACTGGGAGGGCCGGGGTGCCTGAGAGCACTTTTTGTAGGTACCTTTTTAATTTCAAGTTATGAAAGCGCTCCTGATGGAACCATACTGGCCTCTTGCTAGTCTTCCTAGCTTTCCTTCTCATTGGGATAATTTGCAGTTGTGCCTTTAATACTGTCTCCTCAAGAAACTGCCCGCTCTCCTGAACAAGAAGAGACCCGAAGAAAAGCTCTGTGTGTCTCTCTCCCCACCAGAAGTTTGTGCAATGAAAGATATTGCTTCACCCACCCTGTCTCTCTAATAGCCTGGTACTGACACCGTTACAACACTGCATACAGCTCTCCTGAACTCCCTTTCCCCTTAGGTTTTCTTCCGATGGGACCGTACCTGCTAGTTCTCTGACTGTGGTGAAGAGTGCTTGTTTGAAGTCCATTGCCCTCATTCTGCTGCTCTGACGCCTCCCTTTCCTTAGACCAGGGGTTCTCAAACTTCATTGCACCGTGACCGCCTTCTGACAACAAAAATTACTGCACAACCCCAGGACGGGGAGTGGGGAGGACCGAAGCCTGAGACCACCCGAGCCCCACTGCCCTGGGTGAGGGGCCAAAGCCCGAGCCCCACCGCTCTGGGCAGGGGGGCCAAAGCTGAATCTCAAGCAGGCCTGCAACCTGAGCCCTATCGCCCAGGGCTGAAACACTCAGGCTTTGGCTTCGGGCCTGGACAGTGGGGCTCGGGCTTTAGCCCTGGGCCCCAGCAAGTCTAAGCCAGCCCTGGCGACCCCATTCAAAGGGGATCACGACCCACTTTGGGGTCCCAACCCACAGTTTGAGAACTGCTGCCTTAGACCCATGGAGCTGGTCTAAAAAGGGTGGGACAGAATTGTCCTTTATGTATTTGGGGATTATTTGGTGCAGCCTCATCAGATAGGAGGTTGCCTAATAAGAGAAATCTCTTGTACAGGTTTCACTTGCTGCATTTTCATACTCATGTAGATTGAGGCAAATGGATACCCATAGGTAATGTTCCCCATTCTTCTTCACCACCATCATCATCATCAAGACAAATCCTAAAGGGACGTAGCCTCTTTGCAGGTCAAACACCACCAAGTTTGATCTCTAGCTAGGTCTTTAAGGTGGTCTGGCTGGATGTTCAGTTTGTGTCCCTCCCTGGCCATCTTATCCGACCCCTAAAGCATTTGGTGGCCATGTGATCACTGGTCAGGTAGCGGCATTCCTAGGTAAGCATACTTCAGAATTTATTTGTCTTCCAACCTAATAATAGGCCCTTACCGAGCAAGCTGCTACCACTGAACCAGTGCTGATGGAGGTGGTTCTGGCTATGAATACCCTCGTTTCTGAGCTTGTCCTGATGTATAATATGGAACAGCTGATGAAGACGATGAGAACTGAGAACGTCCATCCGCCGATCTTCAGCCTTCCTCGGTGCCCAGGTTTCATGTCCGTACTATAGAGATGTACAGTCTAT
This sequence comes from Gopherus flavomarginatus, assembly GCF_025201925.1. Classification (NCBI taxonomy): domain Eukaryota; kingdom Metazoa; phylum Chordata; order Testudines; family Testudinidae; genus Gopherus; species Gopherus flavomarginatus. The sequence goes on from NC_066619.1 coordinate 125,151,500, forward strand.
AGATCTGCAGCTTCATAGCAAGCTGACTTCCCCACAGAGGCGGCTGCTGCAATGTGAGTGTCCACATCTTTCAAGCAACCTCAGGCACTTGTCTGTGATCCTGTCCGAATATTGGTCAGGTGCCTCCTGCTTGACGTCTTGTGCAGAGAGGTTAATACTGAGCCAGTTGTAACCTGGAGTTGGAGGCTGACTAATGATAAAGGCCAGGTACTTGGTTTTATCCTGATTAATAAGCAAGTCAATGCACACTGCTTCTTGCCTGACCCCGTCAGCCGTCAGCTGCAGCTATTCGCCCGCCTTAGCCGACCAGGCAATTAAACGTGGTTTTAGTGTTGGTATGTTAGCAACGAGTCTCTGAGTGTAAGTGCTTCTGAAAACCAGGCCCAAGCAGGACACCCGTCTGACCTAAAGGGCATTTGGTGCATACTAAGAAGAAGTCAATGGTGGAGAGAGAGAAACAAGGATGAGGAGGTATAGGGAGAAGCAGAAGAGATGGGAAATTGAGGTAAAAGAATTAATCCCACCACTCCTTAATGAGAGGCGCAACACGTACGGGCAAGAGCCTTGGGACCAACACCCAGATCTTATACCTGTACAGTTTTCTGGCTGCTCTAAAGGAAGTGTGCAATGCGTCACATAGAGTAAAAAAACCTTATATATGCAAGATGGATAAAGGCACCTCCAGGAACTGATTGTTTCAGATATTCTAGGAACAACAGGAATCTATCATCTAGTGTAAACCTTTCTGCTAAATGGTCATATTTCTTGTGCTCCTGTTCGAGATGTATTGTTGCGGTAGAGGAAGGAGACTGCAAGATATTATGGCACCTTCAGAAGATTGACAGCCTGGAAGCTCTGAGGCATAAGATGTGAAATTAGGGAAGTGTACCGTATTCGTCATTATATTGAACATAAACACATTCAGCACATAGTCAAAATAGCCAGACTTGGGCTTGGATTTCATTTTCTTTGTTGCATTTGATTAGCTCAGACAAGTATCATCCATTCGGCTCGAGAACGAGCAAATCCCTACATTGACTACAGCTATAGGAATTAGTAATGAACCCGAGCAAAGTTAAAGCAAAGGCATCCCGGTCTAATAGAGGGCCCAGTCCTGCTGGGTTGAAATCAGTGGCAAAACTTCCATTGACTTCAACAGCAGGAAGATCAGATCTAATGTTATTCATGAGCAAATCATGTCCAATCTCCCTTTTCTTTAAGGCTTCGCATCTGTGCTTTTAGGAAAGCTCCTTCTTAAGAGAAAGCAGTGTGGATAGAGCCCTGGACCAGGACTCCTGCTTTCTATTTTGGCTCTGCCACTGGCCTGCTGGGGACCTTGGGCAAGTCACTTCACCTCCCCATCCCTCAGTTTTCCCATCTGTAAAATGGCGATAATGCTGGTGACCTCCTTTGTAAAGCACATTGTGATCTGCTAATGAAAAGTGCTATATGAGAGCGCTGAAGTATTAATATTAAAATTCTGCCGGGAGTAGGGAAAGCTTCTCATATATGTATATATTCTTAAAGATGGGTCATAGTCTGCTCTCAGGAACCCTGGGGGAAATCTGGAACTTAATAACTCTGTTGAAATCAATAGAGTTCTGCTACAGAATTACACTGGAGCAAAGGAGAGGGAAATTTTACCCACACTGAGTGTTTTTTGCTTCATAACCAACTTTTCCCAGTGGAATGGTGTTGTGCAAGTCTTTGATCCCATTATTAACGTTGGTAAAGCTGACTTCCAATTCATCACAATCTGATTTTTACAGCAGTCAGAATGCTGCGTGCAAAACGAACAATATCCTCATTGCATAGTGCTATATTGTATATCTAATGTAATAAACACGAGGTAAGACCCCCGGGGAACATTTTTCAGTACAGTTTTGTTCAAATGATACATAACTGATGTATATTTTGGACATGGCCAATACGAAATGCTTATTATATGAGACAGTATCTCCATAATAATGTAAATCGGCTGACAGAAAGCCACCGATTTGGGCTTATAGTTTGCTAATTTGCAAATGGTAATGCAAGTTCTCTCAATTAAATTATACAAAGACATTCATTATTGAGTCCTGATTGGGATGGCATTAGGTTTAGTTTATATATTCTGCCACTCAAATAATGCCCAATTTTCGTTTCAATCTAACTGCCAGCCAGTTTGCGTTTTACTTGGTTCTGTTTGTGGATGAAGAGGCCAAATAGACTAATGGGTGAGCTGCATCAGCCTTGGAATGGAAGAACTGGGCATTTTTAGTCTAGAGATGAGACAACTGAAGGGGGACATGATAACAATCTTCAAATATGTCAAAGGTTTTATAAAGGGGATGGTGATCAATTGTTCTCCGTGGGCCCTGAGGACAGCACAAGAAGGAAATCAGCTTCATTTCCAGCAAAGGAAGTTTAGGTTGGGGGTTAGGAAAAACTTTCTAGCATAAGGCTAGTGGAAGCACTGGAACCGTCATTCAGGAAGACTGTGGAACCCTGTAGCAGTGACGACTCACTGGTGTGGCGCCTCCTACTGGTCGTCTTGAGAATTAGCTCGACTCCAGCTTCGGAGCGCCCTCTGCTGGCCAATGTCTCGCCTGCCTCAGGCCCCGGATCCCTCCCGGATCCCGTAGCCCCTTTACCTCAGGGTTCTGCCCCAGCAGTACCCCCACAGCTGTGACCAGCTCAATCAGCCTAGCTTGGCTGCTTTTAACCCGTTCTGTTCTCCAGGAATGGGCAGCGGCCCCACTACAAACCCCATCACTGGAGGGTTTTAAGAACAGATCAGACAAACACTCTCAGGGATGATCTCCTGCCTGAGCTCGTGGGGGCGGGGGGTGAGGCCTGGACTTGATGACTTCTCGAGGCACCTTCCAGCCCTACATTTCTATGATTGTTTCACTACCCTTGTGTGGTTCTTAGAGCCTGCTGATCCCCAGCCATTACTTGTCCATTTTGACAAAGTACAGACCCTTATATGCACTCACAGAGCCTCTTTAACCCATCTGTAGTCTTGCTTAAGCTGTGCATGAAATCAATCTTTTACTAACAATGGTGTGCCCTGACCGTTACACGGTCGGTTCAGCATTATCTCCTGGGTTTTGTGCATTGTCGGATGGGACCAACACTTTATATGTTGTGCTGGTTTGTCACATTAGGGTTGGGTTAGTGAGTGAATAATGCCCGACTGATTGGTTAGGAGGGGAATGTTGCAATGTCAAGGCAACGTTTTCGAGTGTGTACGCTCCACTGAGTGGCCACAGCCTTTGTACGGGGAGAAGTAGTTAATGTTATCTCCTGCCGTTCCTCCCTGCACTGGGGATGTCCAACCCCACCTCACCCCAGCACAGGGACCCTGGGGCCTCTCATGTCTTTACTCTTGCTCTTCCTAGCCCGAGATGCCAGAGTGAGCAGAATGAGTTAATTGGTGCCCTAGAAAATAAGGGGTAACAACTCTTCTTCCTTCCCCCCACCCCCACTCCCCTCTCACATCTTTCCAGTGGTATTACCGCTGCTGCTGGCACTTGGCACTGCTTTCCTGGAACTCTGACTACTCTTGCCATGGTAATTGATGGGGAATAGGACTTCTGTCCTGTGGCTGAAAGCTGCGCTGAGGAGTCCAGGTCTCTGAGCTGAGCTGAGGAAGACCAGACAGACCAAAGGTCTGATGAGGCACCTAGGAGCCAGGCTTTGCCATGTTTCACTCTCTTTGTGGATCCAGCCCGGAGACATTCAGAGCCCTGCCCAAGGTCACACCAGAGCAGAGAATGGAGCCCCTACCCTACCCACCACACCATCCCGGCTGTCCTGAGCTGCCACTGTGATTTAGCGTTTGTAGGGTGGTAACCCCCTGAGGCTCCAAGCCCCTTCGTGCTGGGGCCCAGTGCCCATCACATCACACCAGTGTAAAGACGTGTCTGACCACTGCCAGCCTTTGGTTAGACAGCTTCCTGCACTGACACAATCTGGAAATGGCCCTTCCCTGGTTATTTCTGGCATTGACTATTGTAGCTACCTTCCCCTGGCCCCCCACTTCTTTCTTTCCCCCTGCACCCCAAACGCTCCTACCATTCTGACCAACTCTCCCCACTGCTTAAATCCCTCCTCTTGGCTTCTGCTGCCACTACAGAACCCCCGCACCCACACACACACATCGTCACGGCCGTGCATCACTTCACTCAGCCATAAGCTTTGCACCTATCTCCCCTACAGCTCCTCCTGCTCCAAACCCACCATCCCATCTCTGTTGCTGACATCCAGTTTTGTACATCCTTTTGCAAGGCTTGATCCAGCTAGAGAGGCCAAGTCTGTACTGCCCTATACAGCTGGGACAGTCTCCCAGTAACCTAGATCAGTTCTTTTCCATTCCCTCCCATGGTGCCTGCCATCTGCAGACATGTTCTGTTTGTGTTGTGTTGTCACAGCTTCATGTTGTGAACCCTCCAGGGGAGGGACTCTGTTACTTGTTTAACATAGCATAATGACAGCACACGTGTGATGCTACATAAATAATGAACGGTGAGGCTGAATCAGAGAGAAATGTGCTGTCAATACCTTTTCCTGCAGCTTTTCTTTGGATGCTTCTGATCACCAGGGTGCTTAGTTTCAGAGGTCAGAGGAGACATAGGGGGCGGGTTATATGGGCTCGAAGTGCCCAGGCTCCAGGAATATTCAGGGCCGGGTGCCCTGCTCCAGCAATATTTGGAGCTGTGTCTCTCCCCCGGCCCTGCCTGGATCGGGTCCCTGCCCCTGTGGGTCTCCCCCCACCGCCCCGCCACGTCCCTGCCTGGAGCGGGTCCAGGTCTCTGCCTTCCACCCCACCCCCTGCATCCCCCCTCCGCCGCGTCCCTGCCTGCTCTGCTCGTGCTGCCAGAGAACGGATCCTAGCAGAACTGCTGTCTGCTGCCCCAGGGTCCTAGCGCCTGCCATCTGCTAATGGCAGGGCAAGCTGCCCTTACCCTGCTCTTCTGCCCTAGCCCTGAGCCTCTCCAACGCCCCAAACCCCTCATTCCCAGCCAGAGCCCTCATCCCTCTGCACCCTAATCCTCTGCCCCAGCCAGAGCCCTCATCCCCCTGCACCCTAATCCTCTGCCCCAGCCCTGAGCCTCCCCCCGCAGCACGAACCCCTCATCCTCAGCCCCAACCCTCATTCCCCTGCAGCCTGATCCTCTGCCCCAGCGTGCACCACTTCCCCCTTCCTACACCCCCACCCCCAGCCGAGCCTGCACCCAAACTCCGTCCCAAAGCCTGCACTCTTCACCCCTTCCTACATCTCCACCACCAGCCCAGAGCCTGCATCCCTCACCCCTTCCTACACCCCCACCACCAGCCCAGAGCCTGCACCCAAACTCCATCCCAAAGCCTGCAGCCCTCACCCCCTCCTGCACACCCACCCCCTGCCCCAGTCCGGAGCATGCACCCAGCACCCAAACTCCTTCCCAAAGCCTGCACCCCTCCTGCACCCTAATCCCCAGCCCAGGACCTGCACCCCAGACTTCCCCCCTGAAACCCCGCCCAGAGCCTTAGGCAGGTGGAGGCGGAGTTTGAGGGGGCGGAGTTGGGAGAGTGGGTTCTGGGCACCACCAAAATTTCTACAGACTTGCCTCCCATGAGAGATCACCACGCAAGGTGAGCTAGCTGCAGTCTTGCAATGCTAAGCCCTTGTGGTCAATGCTGACTGTAAGAATTAGAGTGCACTGATCAGCCCGTGTGTTGATAATGGCTGTATTAAACAGAAAGGTTTTGCATTGTCAGGAGGAGAGGGCGACCAGGAATCATAGATACAGAAGTGGAAGAACACACGGGTCTTGGCTAAAGGCTCCTGAGAACTAGAAGTGCTACCCAAGCTGCTAGCGAGAGCTGCCTGGAGAAATTTGGACGTAACCACATTCCATCAGACTATATCGTTCTGTCAAAATAAAAACTCCTTGTGAAATCAGGCTGATTTCAACAGAATTTTGTTTTGGAAGGAAACTAGGGAATAAAAGTTCTGACAATGTCAAGACATCTTGGTTTGCTTTTCAGAATAAAACGTAGCGATTTTTCATTTTTAAATGATTTTTTTGTTTAATTTTTAATTTTGTAGATTATCTATCATCATATTATAATATAATAATTAAAAAAAATCTAAATAACCCAGAGAACGTCTTGTGAGGGATTTTCCTTGGCAGAGAATTTCTAAACTTTCAGGTTTTGTTCCAGTTCAGAACAAAGCCAAATTCTGAAATCTCCTCTGCACAGCTGTAATGCTAGCATTCATTTGGGTCTATTGGAGCAGGTTGCACTTGACTCAGATTTTTGCTTATACTCTCTGTCTCCAGGTGCTCGGCGGGTTTTGAGAAACTGCTGTTTGGAAGGACCATTTGACTCAGGTGTCTGGGAATGGTACCTTATATAGAGCCAGGTCACTGCAGGTTCATAGCCTTGACAATCTGATGTCTGTTTGATGGCCTTGGCGCTTTGCCTTGCTGGTCTCAGTTCAGGTCCTGGCGGAGAGACACGCAGACACACAAACATTATTCTGGGATGTATTAGCAGGAGTGTTGTAAGCAAGACATGAGAAGTAATTCTTCGGCTCTACTCCATGCTGATTAGGTCTCAACTGGAGTATTGTGTCCAGTTCTGGGCATCACATTTCGGGAAAGATGTGGACAAATTGGAGAAAGTCCAGAGAAGAGCAGCAAAAATGATTAAAGGTCTAGAAAACATGTCCTAGGAGTGAAGATTGAAAAAAATGGGTTTGTTCAATCTGGAAACGAGAAGACTAAGAGGGGACATGATAACAGTTTTCAAGTACATAAAAAGGTTGTTACAAGGAGGAGGGAGAAAAATTGTTCTTCTTAACCTCTGAGGATAGGACAAGAAGCAATGGGCTTAAATTGCAGCAAGGGAGGTTTAGGTTGGACGTTAGGAAAAACTTCCTAACTGTCAGGGTGGTTCAGCACTGGAATAAATTGCCTAGGGGGTGGTGGAATCTCCATCATTGGGGATTGGGGTTGGAAAAACACCTGTCAGGGATGGTCTAGATCAGGGGTTCTCAAACTGGGGGTCGGCACCCCTCAGGGGGTCATGAGGTTATTACATGGGGGGGTCGCGAGCTGTCAGCCTCCACCCCAAACCTTGCTTTGCCTCCAGCATTTATAATGGTGTTAATTATATAAAAAAGTGTTTTTAATGTGTAAGGTGGGTCGCACTCAGAGCCTTGCTGTGTGAAAGGGGTCACCAGTACAAAAGTCTGAGAACCCCTGGTCTAGAGAGTATTTAGTCCTGCCATGAGTGCAGGGGATTGGACTAGGTGACCTCTCAAGGTCCCTTCCAGTCCTATGATTCTATAGCTGCAAACACAATGGCACACAGCCGCGCACACCTGTAAAGAGACACACACACACAGGGGCGGCTCCAGGCACCAGCACGCCAAGCGTGTGCTTGGGGCGGCAAGCCACTGGGGGCGCTCTGCCAGTCACCACGAGGGCAGCAGGCAGGCTGCCGTGCTTGGGGCACCAAAATGCCTAGAGCCGCCCCTGCACACACACGTGCAGAGATGTGTGCTGACCCACACAGTTGCAAACACAAAGGCACACAGACGCAAAGTCAGACAGACACACACACACAGCAGATCAGGCTGAGGTGCAGATCCTATTTACAAACCTGTTAAAATCAACAGCTTACACAGCAGCCAGCATCAGGGACAGGCCTGGAGCCCTGGTCTCATGTACTCGCTAGCAGGACCCCGCTCAGCCAGGGGACAGTGCAGAGGGGCAGCTCTAGCAGAAGGCACTACCTGGACATGACAGTGTGGATCTCAGCAGCATGTTCTGCTTCCAGCCGCAGCATCCTGGCCAGGCAGGAGTTGCAGGACTGATGGAAAGGCTGGTCACCAGGAGCAGCTGCCGACCCAGCAGGGCCCCAAGGGTGCAAGCATGGTTAATAAACAGTGAGAAAACGCCGGTCCCATTGCTCTGCATTGCTCAGCAGGTTCCATCTCACCAGCATAACCAGTGATGGGCCCACGTCTCAGCCAGCTCATTCTCAGCCCAGCGCCAGAGGCAGCCAGGCATGGAGCGAGCTGCTTGTGTCTGGAGAGATGCTGCGTGTCCTCTGCATACTGCACCATTGCCAGACATATCACCTCACTCTGCTCCCCGCAGTACCTGGGGGTAGCTGAGTACCAGGGGCAGCTCTAGGCATTTTGCCGCCCCAAGCACGGCAGGCAGGCTGCCTTCGCCGCGGGACCAGCGGATCCTCCACAGGCAAGCCGCCGAAGGCAGCCTGCCTGCCGCCCTCACAGCAACTGGCAGAGCGCCCCCAGTGGCTTGCTGCCCCAAGCACATGCTTGGCATGCTGGGGCCTGGAGCCGCCCCTGCTGAGTACAGCCCTGCAGCGCCCCTGCAGGCAGCCATCCCACCCCACCCTTGTCCAGAACGGAGCAGAGCCCTCGCTGAACAGCTCGCTCCAGTCCTCATAAGAGCCGTGCTATGTGAGCAAACCTCGCAGTCATGGCTGGTGAAGGCAGCTGACAGAGCTAATAAAATCACCGTGTGCCCCTGGCTCCCTTCCACTGCCAGCAAGAGATCATCGGCACCGGCGCAGGGGCCAGGCCACATGCAAGCCTAAACCCGCTGCCCTGGGTCAAGGGGCTCCACGTTCACACCTCTCGTGGTTTCTACAGCAAGTGCAGAACCAGGAGCTTCACACAAGCAACCCCGAAATGTGGCTCCTTACCAGTCTCATTATTACATGGCAGTAGCACCCAGAGGCCCTAGGCAGCAAGGAGTCACTCTGTGCTCAGCGCTGGAACCTGTAGCCACGTGTGCATAACGTCAGTCCCAGGCCTTGCAGCGCAGCTGGGTCCAAGGGCTTGGGTCAAACCCTGTGGCTCTGCCCCTTTAAAAGCTGATTAACTTCCCAGGTCCCAGAATGCCGTGGGAAAATCCCCATGTGCCTCGCTGTCCTCTTGCCCCTGCTCTCTGCAAGACTCTCTTCCAGCTTCAGAGTGACGGCGACAAGGCCGAGGCCCTCGCTACTTCCCACCTGGCTCCTCCAGGCCTAGTCTGGGGGGTGCACAGCCCAACGAAAGCAAGGCCATTGGGAGCTTCTGGTGACAGCCTGGCCCCGGCAAACACAACAGTGTCAATTGTTTCCACACCAGTGTCAGCTGAGAATGGGGCATCTGCCTATACTCACCGTCCCCTGGCTCTCCGCCACCGAGCCCGTTCAGCGCACTGATTGGTTGACTGGGGGCGAGGGGGAGTTCAAAGGAGGACTGGGGGGAAATCTTTCCTTTTCAAGCTTATTCCCACCTTTGAAATGTATTTAACTTTTCACTTCCTGATTTGCACCTTACTGGTTTGCTAGTTTTTCACCGTCTGTAAGTGAAATTTCTTGGGCAAGTGTGGCAGTGGGGACACCAGGTGTCAGGTACCACTGAAGATTAAATGCCCCGCCCCTGCAGCTGGGTACAAGGCTGAGCTCACGTCACTGGTCTCATGTTATATGATCTGATCTAGCAGCTAATCCTGAGACGTCGTCATCAGTTTGCCCAGGTTCACCTGCACTGGACTGTCTCCCCTCCATCACTGTATTCTCTAATGAAACAGCCATGCTACATGTTAGCCCCAGAGCCAGAATATTTACAAGGCCAAAAAGCTCTCTGCTCTCCGCATAGGAGGAAGCTACTCCCAGCTGGAGTCCACCATTCTCCTGCCCCAGTGCATTTCTGTCCAGTGAGGTAGCAGGATGCGCAGGTTGAGGTCTGTGTGTTCTCTGCTGATGGAAATGATACTATACGGTGCAAGTCAATGCATTAAGACAAGGTGTGGACATGGTCAAAGATACAGCCTGAGCAAAACGGGTCACCTGGAGCTTTCAAGGGAGGGATATGGACTCTAGGTAGGGAACCCAATTGCAGCAGGGAAGCCTAGTCCAATCGAGGATTCTGCTTGGCCTTGGTTTCCCATGTGGAGATTATGAGCCCTGCATCAAGCTGGACTGGTGGCAGTGCTGATGCTGCAGGACTGAACCAATTGGACATAGCTGGGCTGGCAGAGACTATCACAGGCGGTGCTACAGACGGGACTGGAGCAGGCGCGGTGGAAGGACACTGCCTGACACCACTTCATCACTGCTGGGTCTTTGTCAGTGAGACTCCAGGTGGGTGGAGATTGCCATGTGACTGAGGACTCCCTGGACCCAACACGCCGGGTCATTTACCCATAGGGCCGAGGGGTCAGCTGGGCCCTGTGGCTGCCTTTGGGTTTCACTCATTTTATTATGATGCAAATAGCTTGTGTGTTTTTCCCAAATCAAAGGTGTTTTGTGGCTTCATGTTCCCAAAGCCCCCCCACACACACACCCAAAAATGGATAAGAAACACCCACAATGCTCCTGGTCCCACCGCATGACCTGGGAGGAGGATTTGGGTAGGGGTTCCAGCCATTCACCTTATGCTTTAGAAGGATCCCTAGATATCATTTAGCCTGGCTCAGCTAGCGACTGGCAGAATGTGACAGTTTTTGCTGGCTAAGTGAACGCGCCCATTTTGTGGCTAAAGCTGCTGTGGTCCACCCTTTGCTTCCTGTCTGCAAGCAGTCACACTGCACTCCGCGGGCTACTCCCCTGTGTACAGGCAAACAGTTGTGGTTGTGTGTGCAGGACTGAGGCTTCCATAGGGTTAGGTAAAACAAATATCAAGGTGGTTTGAAATAAAGTTTACCTGTTGTGCCTACAGATCTGGGAGAGCGGGTCAGCAATCTTCAAGTGGAATGTTTCTCCACCAGAAAATTCAGATTCATCCAAAGGGAAATATTTCACAGAAATACATCAGATTCAACAATATTTCATTTAGGAAAATATACCAAAATGGACTGAAGCATTCCAGTAATGGGCAAAACGTTCCAGAGCCACTTTTTCAGAATGGACCAGTTAGATTTGCCATTTTGAAATGACTTTTTGTTTCATTTGTTTTATTCAATATAATATTAAAAAGTAAAAATTGGAATGAAATATTTCCATGGACCCAAAGTGACCCTTGGTTTGGAAAGTCGTTTTGAGGGAAATTTTGAGTCACGAAAAAAAATTCAAAAAATCACAGAATTTCACACAATGGAAAATCTGTCACACGTTTGTGTGAACGTGGAGATTTCAGATACGGAAATGATCTGCAGACTCACAATTATCAGTTACCTATATTCCTCATGTTGCACTGCTTAGTGACCTGAGAGATGCATCCTTACCCTCCACCAGGCAAGTCCCGCTGACCTCAACAATCTCACTCCAGCTCCCACTCCCACTGCATCTGTGGCTGCCTCGTTATAGCAATTTCCAGCACCATGTTTGTCCTGCATTTCATGCCTTGAGAGATCAGCTAATGCACAGTAGGAACATTATGTTCTTGTGACATCTGTGGCCCACTAATAATACGGCAAAGGTAGACAATGAAACATAGCAGCTCAAATTGCAACAGCTGTTTTACTAGAGAATGGCCACAAATGTTTGCTGCTCTCAAGTTGTGCTGAATGAACCGATGAAGCTTGTCCCCGGGCTCCGACACCTGCTCCACCCTCCCAGTGGAATTGCACCCTTCAGTCTGCCCTTCCTCAGGAAGAAAACGCCACAGCAATCTAGTCTGAAACACATTTATCATTTCTAAAGTGAACACAGACTCACACAGCTCTCCGGCCAGGAAAGCAGAACTCCAGGCACAACGCTGACCCCCTTCCTATACGTGCTTTAAAGAAAGGACCTAAAAAGAGCGCTTAATTTAGAATTATGGAGCAGTTATATGTTAATGAAATATTAATTGACTATGGCAATTACTAAAGTTTAATAACTGTGAGAGAGAATCCCATTGTGACTTAATATTACAAAAGCCTTGATGGTCTAATTAATAATGTATATGCTCGTAATGACCTAATTAAACAAAGCACAATTATAAATATGTAAGCAGATTAATAGCAATCTAAGTGCACACTCAATGCTTTTGTGATTTTATCTGAAATGTTAAATGATGGCTGATGACCTTTAAAGCATCCCCAATTAATATTTAACTAGTACTGTATTTTAAAATGGAACTCCTATGGCTCGGCACAAGCTGCTGGCTGGAGAAATTGTATGTGGCCTTTCCTGGTGCCCTTTGACAATTATATCAATAACATTAAAGATGTATTAGCTGTTTGCTATCAGTTAAAAACTTAGTAGCTGGATGGGAACTCCACACTAAGAGAAGGATTTAAAGAGCTACTCAGTCACAACTGCCAGCAGAAACGTGAAGAAGTTGTAATGCAAACACTTCCTTACAGACACTGACGGACACTTCCTTACAGACACTGGCTCTGGTGTAATCAATGGGATTTTGGCCATTAACCGCCTCGGGGCCAGGATTCCACCCCGGCCCTTAAACTAATTCATAACAATCCTTACAAAGCTACCAGATGCATGTCTTTGAGATGCCCACGTTTAAACTGTTATGTACGTCCCATCTTTGTATGATGATTAGCCAGACTAGTCCAACACCATGGAAAGTGGAAAAGCTCTCATATAAAAAGTGTAAGGATCCCATCACCTGCCTTGAGCCCCCTGATTTCAGTGGGGCCTGGTGCAGGCACGGGGGCCTGCCCATAGCCTAGGGAGCCTACCCCAGGATGGAGGCTTAAGCTAGTGATGAACTCAGCCCGTGTGATGAGTGAGCTAGGATGCTGAGTACAGAAGGCTACAGAAACCGGTATGGTAGTGGGCCGGCAGGTGGACGGAAGACCCTCACGGAGGCTGGTGGAGTTCCATGGTGCACACCCATGCAGATTGGGTGGTGACAGCAGGGCATGACATTGTATGATATGGGAAATAGGCTGTGATTGGACTGTATCCTAACACATATGCATGGGGGGAGGCTGCACAGGTGTTCTTGGCCTGCTCTGACTCTGCCTGTTAAACATGCAACCCGAATGCTCCTTTAACATAACACTTATCTATGGAATATAGCACCGGTTCTCAATCAGGGGGCCGGGGCACCTTGGAGGCCGCGAGCAGGTTTCAGGGGGCCCACCAAGCAGGGCCGGCATTAGACTTGCTGGGGCCCAAGGCAGAAAGCTGAAGCCCACCTCATGGGGCTGATTCCTGAGGGCCCAAGCCCTGCCATCCCGGGCTGAAGCTGATGATTGAGCAACTTAGTTTCCTGGGGCCCCCTGTGGCATGAGGCCTGGGCAGTTCTCCTGCTTGCAACTCCTAAGGCTGGTCCTGGCTTTTATATTCAGAAAAAACAGTTGTTGTGGCACAAGTGGGCCGTGGAGTTTTTATAGCATGTTGGGGGGAGGCGGGAGGCTCAGAAAGAAAAGGTTGAGAACCCCTGGAATACAGTACACGTAAGCCATGCTCCCTCGGTGTGGTACCCTGTCCCCCCCAGTGGCGGCTGTGCTATATAGAGCCATGACTTCACAGAAGTAGGGTCTAGCTCTGTAGAGTTCCCAGGTTCAATCCCTGCTGCTGAGGGTGAGTGAACAATGTGACAGATTTGGGCAGGCGTGTAACTAGTGTCTCTCCTTTATTGTGCTCTCCGCTGGGTGAATTGGGCCCACAGCACCCCAGGAAGGGGACATTGTCCCCAGCCCCCTGGCTGCTTCTTGGGCTGTCCCCGACCATGCTGCTTGGGCGGCAAAGCCCAGCCGGAGTTTTCAGAGGGGGCTGGAGAAATCCCTCACGGCTGAGGGCGAACCAGCTGCCACTGCCCCTAGTGAGGCTCTAAACCTTACAGAGGCTGGGCTGCATCCAGAGCAGAGAGAGGGGCTTCGACGCGCTGGAGACAGAAGAGCCCACTGCTCACACAGGGTTTGTTCATGGAGGGCTGGCGAGTGGAGATAGTGAAGCCCTGTGGCTGCTGTTCTCTTTGGCTCCTCACTTCACTATGTGCTTTGCCAGTGCTGCCCGACAGCTGCCAGGGGTTGGTACACACCAGCCTGAAGCCGCATGGGGTTTACACAGGTTGGATGCAGAGCTCCCGCTCTTGTAAAGTTACCCAGTTGCCCCCTGCCTAGTGCTTAGAGTGGGACACTGGACATCTCTCGCCAGAGCAGCAGGACCATGTCCTGTGTGACTGCGAAGGGCAGAGCAGCTGCTGGCAGCTGTGCAGAGTAAGAAACACGCTCGGAGCTTTGCGCTTGGTTTGTGAAAAGTTTGTATGTTCCATGTGACAAGCTGGGGCTAATCCAATGGCTCCCTGGACAAGAGGAAGGCCCTGGTGGGCTGACTGCTGCTGAAATGCTTCTCTCAGCTCACTGACTTCACCTGGGGGAAATTCCTGCCACCCCCGGCTACCGAAGTTGTAGCTGTTCTATGGGGCAGCCTGTCACAGCCACAGAGATGTGCACAGACCGGTTTGTAATGGAGGAAGGAGATCGGTCAGAGGAGAGAGACTCAAACCAAAGGGGCACCTGCCACAACCCCTGCCTCCTCTCCCCGAAGCGGTGTGTTTTCTGCCCACAGCACAAAACCCTGTCAGCCTGCCAGGCCAACATGCCCTCCAGCCCTACAGGACTGACTGCCCAGCGTTAGGCTGGGCAGCAGTGAGTTCTCACAGTACTGGAGGAAGCACCAGCTTCTGGGAAGCCATATGCTGTCAGTGGGAACTGCACCACTGACTGCCGGGGGCCCAAGTCCCCACTGCCCTGCACCCTGGGCCATCAGTTAAACCTGTGCACAGGAGGCAGTGCACCCTGCCAGCTCAGAACAGGGGCCGTGCACACCCACTGCGCACGGGTGCAAAGAGAACCAGGCTCCTGTGCACGGGAGGTGGTGCACCCCGCCAGCTCAGAACAGGGTCTGTGCACATCCACCGTGCCCTTGTGCAAAGAGAACTAGGCCCCTGTGCACCCCGCCAGCTCAAAACAGGGCACATACCAGCCTGTACCTACTGGGGCCACATGCCTCACCTTGCCAGTGTGCTCTGGGTATGTGGCATCTATCTGGCCGAGCGACACTCACACGACTCCCCGGAACGATGCGCATGGTTTGAACCCAGCCACAAGCTGCATAGCTCCTTCTTGCCTCACCACGCCAGCCGTGTTCTTTCTTTGCAGCTCAGAGCGAGTCCCACTTTACTAACCCAACCCACCAAACCCTGGCTCCTTCTCGGCCTGCACCTCCCTGCTCCGCTATGTTTCTTTCATCTCGCAAAGGTCACTCAGCCCATCCGCGCATTCCGGAATCATTGATGAGATAGGTGCAGGCAGCTGTGATCTGCCAGCGAAATGGCCCACATGCTGCTTCAGTCACTGAAGAACAAGTCCCCCAGTCTCTCCTCTGCATTTCACGGGCGCGAAGGCCTAGGAATGGGACAGAGGTAGTGGCAGCGTCGACAACCACAGTTAGTAAATTCCTGACACAGGGCCACATGTTAGCTCAGCGCTGCCCATTGCTCTTACTGATTCCCATACAGGATGTGTGCAGGGGACAGACAGAGCTGCCTGTATCCGTGTAGGTCTCGTCCTACCCTTTGGGACACATCAGAGCTTTGCCATCTCGCCTGGAAAGGCAGCCCGCGCGGTGATGGGACCCCTTAGTGTATTTTTATTTGATCTATTCCAACAGCACAGCCAGGCTGGGGGCTGCGGGAGATTCTGCTATCATCTGAACCTGAACACTGATTTTAGAAAGATGGCCAGAGCAGGGCAGGAAAGCCCACCAAGCTGCAGCCAGGGGAAAGCCAGGGGTTTTGCTGGATTTGCAAAATGAACCCCCCCCCCCAACATTGACAGCTACTGTTGGCCTCTTCATCAAGGCCTCCATCCAGCAAACCACCTAAGCAGGTATTGTCCCATTGACGTCAATGGGCTTAAAATTAACCACACACTTAAATGTTTCAATAGTCGAAGCTTCCAGGGGCTTAAAATCCGGGAGTCCAAGTTCTCAGCCAAGGCCACGCCTCTCCCCCGACACAGAAGAGGAAGCTGCAGGTGCAGGCTCAGCTGATATCAGCCAGGTTTAGCCCAGCGTCGTGTGTTACTGTTCATACACACAGGGGCGGCTCCAGGCCCCAGCACGCGAAGCGCTTGCTTGGGGCTGCAAGCCGCGGGGGACGCTCTGCCGGTCGCCGCGAGGGCGGGAGGCAGGCTGCCTTCAGCAGTGTGCCTGCGGAGGGTCCACTGGTCCCGCGGTTTCGGCAAACCTCCCGCAGGCGTGCCTGCAGAGGGTCCGCTGGTCCCGCGGCTTCGGAGCGCCGCGGGACCAGTGGACCCTCCGCAGGCAAGCCGCCGAAGGCAGCCTGCCTGCCATGCTTGGGGCGGCAAAATGCCTAGAGCCGCCCCTGCATACACAAGTTGCATCTTTTTCACTCGAGCCCTTTAGTTCATCCTCACATGCAGATCGGTATCTCTGGAACTGAACGCAGCCCTTTTACTCATTTACTGCACAGTCAAACCCAGAAAATGCACACATACACCCATCTTTCTCACAGCACCTCATTCTCCTGCAGTACAGTCCCTGTGCAGATGACACACAAGCTGCTGCTCTCCACGGCTGGGTGAAAGACAGAGGGTGTTGGGAGTGGGGGGTCTTCCCTCCAGTGCACAGGGAGCATTCTGCCATGAAGCTGACCCCAGTGGCACCATGCCGGGTTTTGGGTTTCACTGCAAAGTAGGTACTTGAGACAGACCGGCTGAGAGGCTGGCTGAGCTCAGGGTGACACCCCCCCCACCTGCATCTTGTATCTAAAGGGGCTTCCCTGGCATGGTGCCTAATGTCTGTGATTACGACACACAGCCAAGAACGAATGCCTTAGGCCTCGCCTATGCTGGTGCCAGCCCAGGGAGTAGCTTCACTGGGGCAGGTGGACAGGCAAAATTTCCATGTGCCCCAGCAAAGCTCCTCCCTGAGGCAGCACGGTCTAGTGGTTAGGGCACTGGGGCAGGAGTCAGAGGACCAGTGGCCTGTTCCCAGCTGTGCACTGACCTGCAGGGTCATTGCCTCTCTCTGTGTCCCTCCCACACTTCATCTGCTTCAGCTGCTTTCACTAGAAGCTCCTTGGGGCAGGGCCTGTCTTGCTGTGTGTCTGTGCAGGGACTTGGCCAATGGGGACCTGTCACAGGGTTCACTCACTGCTAGGGGTGCCCTCTCCTGGCTGCTGTGGGGATTAGCTCCTTCCAGGGGATGCACCCTCCTCTGGCAGTCCCTCCACTGGTCATCCTCTCTCCCCCTGCGGCCCGTCTGGCTCTAGGAGCTGCAGCTTCCACTTTGTGACTAGGCCCTTCGGCCAGGTCATTATGGTCCTCCCTTTCCAGGCAATCGAAGTCTTTGGGGGAAAATTGTCCCAGCCTGTCCGTTCTCCATTGCCTGGTCTGTGCCAGTCCCCAGTGGCTGGTCAGGGAACCCTGGCCCGCCTTCTACTCTGGGTTCCAGCTCAGGGGCCTCTCTTCAGCAGCCAAGGTCCACACTCTCCTATGCCTTATTGCTTCTCCCCTGAGCCTTTCTGGCTCTTCCCTCTCTCTGGATTTGCCAGCCACCCACCTCCCTTTTCCCTGCCCAGCTGAGCCTTTTCTCTAATTAATCTCTACCCCCTGGCTCATTCTCCAGGCACAGCCTGGGCAATTAATTGGGGCCCACCTAGCTACTTTAACCCCATCAGGCCTTGTGTATGGTGGACACCCTGCCCCAGGCCCTGATCTCAGCTGGGTCCTCCAGGTGCTACACATAACAATAATCCCCAGAGTAGACCAGGTAGGGTGATGAGGTGTCTGGTTTTGGACTGGAGCACCCAGTCAAAAAGGAATCCTGGCAGCTCCGGACAGCACCGCTGACCAGGCCGTTGACTGTCTGGTTGGCGGCAGCGCCATGGGGTGGGGCGGGCAGGCTCTCTGCTGCTAGCCACCACATGGCTTCCGGGTTGGGAAGCAGCCAGCATGACCAGCTCCTAGCCTGAGGGGTGGCCAGGGGGATCGGTGTGCTGCCCCACCCGCAAGCGCAGCTCCCATTCGCTGGGTCAGGGCAGTGGAGGAACTAGCCAACTTTGTTGTGTACACGGTACCTTGTGATGGGCCCCTACCCAGAATAACAGGCCTCCTATCCCTTGTTGATAGACGATAACACTAGTTCTAATGATATTATAAACTCAAAACCAAGGTATGGGGTCTGATCAGACCTGGATGGTGAAATGTTACCCCCTAATTCAGATACACCATGGAGCTACATTATCTGATGTCATTCTGGGAATCCTCAGACGTGCTGCAATTCCACAGAGCTACTTGCAGCTCCCAGAAGCTGTCTTATTTCTAACGTGTGCTGTTTATTTTTTAATTACATTTTTTTTACATTATGCATTTTGCAATCACCAGGGGAACGCACATTGTCCGACGGCAAATAACTGTTGGCAGTCAAAACAACGAGGAGTCTCTAAGGTGCCACAAGGACGCCTTTTTGTTTTTACTGATACAGACTAACACGGCTCTCCCTTTGAAACCTGCCGGCAGTCAACCGCTTTCAGGTTCAGTAGAACAGCTGGAATAGGTAGCAGTGGGTGTACCTAGATCTGAATTTAAAGCCCATGGAAGTGTGGAACAAACACCAGGACTCAGATCCCCAGCTGGTGTAAATCACTGTAATTCGGGTGAGGTCAATGGCACCACCCCAATGAACCTCTGGCCCTGCTCTGTGACACGTGGTCCACTTTTGGTTTTATGTCTGTAAATTTTGTAGCTGGGAAAATCCTGGCCTGTGCAGCTCCTGTCCTCCCTGCACAGTTGCCTAGCAATGGGTGTTCAAATGTATGGGGCTGGGATGGCCTAAATTAGGCATACACTCCCTTAGCTAAGTGCTTTCTCTAGCACTGCATGGCTCCTAGAATTGGCACTGGGCTATAGCCCCTTTCACTGCATGGCTTCTGGGTCAAGTAAAGAGTGGCTGGAAGTTGTTACCATCTAACAGCTGCTGGTTGGACCACGTGAAGCTGAGTGGTCGTCTAAGCCCTGTAATGGTCAGTATCGCAAAAAGCCCCAGCCTAAGTGAACACCACTGGCGGGATTCTATCAGTGCCACGTTGAGTCTCATTGACATCAAGGCCAAGGACAGAATGAGCAGTGAAGACTGGCCTGTCCTTTCCGCCGCAGACTGCATCTATGCTGGCAGCTTCCATCAATGCTAGGGCAGACCAGCAGCTGGCATGGGTACTACTGAGCTGTCTGGACCTACATCAGTGTTTTCTGCTTCATTCAGGTCTAGATAATGTCAGTAAAAATTCCAGCAGGTGTATACGATGCCTCTGGCCATTGCTTGTGCCCATGAGCTGCCCCATGATTGGCCCACCAATGGAAGGCTACTATGATGGAGCGTTCACCCCAAAGGAGGCCTGAGCAGGTTAAAAAGCACCAAAAGGCTGCACCCAGAGGAGAGCCCAGGTGGGATAAAGTCTAACTGCAGACGAAGCCCAGCTGGGCAGGGGCCGGCTGGGCTTGTCTAAAGCCAGGAGCTGCGAGCAGGAGAGTGGTTCCAGGAGAAGCACTGCCGTCGGTCCCTGGAGAGAAAGGGAGATGGCTAAGGACAAAGAGGTGTTTTAGGGACAGAGTAAACCTGGCATCCAGACTGGACTACAGAGTCTGGCACATGGCCAAGGGTGGGGAGTAGCCACTGGGAATGGAGGAAGCTTGGGCTGGTAAACCTAGCCAGACAATAGAGAAGTGAGGTAGGACAGAGCCCAAGGAAACAGCCACAGGGTCTGAGACTGAGCACACCGTAGTTGCTAGGCATAAGGTCCCTGGCTGGAACCCAGAGTAGGGATGGGCTTGGGAAAGTGGCACTGGACCTGGACTCGGACCGGAAGGCTGCCTGACCCAGCATATGGACAGCTTGTCTAGTGGGCCTGTGACACCCTGGACAGGGATGATGAAATAATGGCCTGACTGGAGGGCTGAGTCACAAAGAGGGAGAGAGAAGGGCCACCTTCCAAGAAACTGCTGGAAGGGGAAGGCAGAACGGGCAAGAGCTGCTCCCCAGACCCAACCACAAGGAGGTGGCCCAGTGGTGAGTGAACCCCATTACAGCTACCCAAGAATTGCCAGAGCAGGTGAGACTCCAGTGGTGATCTCTGCATAGCAGGGTTGAAGTGCATTAACGACACAGGAAGAAGAACCTGGCATTTTTGCTGCCTGGGCTATTTCTTCTTAATGCGTAAATACAGAGCAGCAGGCTGTGTCTGGACAGCAAAAAACAACAACAACAACAAAAAGGCTTGTTTTACATTGTGATAGTCATATCATGCAGAATCCATGCAGAATCAGAGACAAGGTGCTGTAGTTTTTCCCTTGATATAGCTGGCTGAGGTTAGCCCCAGGCAGGGGATAGTGGGTTGACTTCAGCTAACTCCATCCTGCGTTTTGTCTCCACTGGAGTCCTCCATCACAATAGCTACCTCAATGTAGAAAAGTATTTTGGTAGCCAGGACGCAGCGGTGGGTTTGGAACTTTCATTACCGTGACATTCAGTTACAATTTAAACAACGAAAGCTTGCTTCTGTATTTTTCCCAAGATTAAAAGAAACAGCCACGCAGATAGGAGCATCCTGATGTATGTTGTGCCCAAATGAGTCCCTTTGCCACAAGCACAAGCACAGAACGCTGGTCCTTCTGTGTCCCACAAGTCACAGAGCATGAGAAGAACTCTAAGGCACCTGCATCTGAAACAGACTCACTCAGCCCACGCGTAAGCTCTTCTCCTATCTCAATATTCGCACCAGAGCCTGCACGTTAGCCCTTCCCAGGGCACCCTTCCAGCGGGAAGGGCGAAGCAAATGCATTTTGCACTGAGTCCGCCAGCTGACAGCTCCCTTTATCATGACACTGCCCCCCACCCCCCGCCCAAGGTAGGTGAGGAATGATCACACCCAGCACTTAAGAACTGATCTAAGCCATTGTACTGTGGAGATCTAAAGATACAGTTAAGTAGCATGTGATGAAGTCAGAAGGACCCTCCCATCTGAGAGAAATCTGTGTTGTGTGGTGGTATGTGTTCCTTATACAGTAAGCTACTTCCAGCACTTGTTTGTCCTTGTCATAACCTTGAAGTAAAGAAAAACTCCAACAGGTCTTAAAAGAAAGCTTTATATAAAAAGAAAGAAAAATAAGTACAAATGTTCTCTCTGTATTAAGATGATACAACACAGGGTCAATTGCTTAAAAGAATATTGAATAAACAGCCTTATTCAAAAAGAATACAAATCAAAGCACTCCAGCACTTATATTCATGCAAATACCAAAGAAAAGAAACCATATAACTTACTATCTGATCTCTTTGTCCTTACACTTGGAAACAGAAGACTAGAAAAAAGAAACTACTTCTCCAAAGCTCAGAGAAAGCAGGCAGCCAGAAAACAAAGACAAAGACACTCAATTCCCTCCACCCAAAGTTGAAAAAGTCCGGTTTCCTGATTGGTCCTCTGGTCAGGTGCTTCAGGTGAAAGAGACATTAACCCTTAGCTATCTGTTTATGACACGCCCCCCAAATTGCAGACAGTGGGGAAGCTCACTGGCGGCGATTTCCTTCTAGAACTTGAAAATAAACAGATTAATACAACACATGCACCTTTACATATACTACTAAGTATATAACTAACAGACTTTTACATTTTAAGAACACTTTTTAACTACTGAATTCTGGGAAACTCTCACGGGAGAGTGCATCAGCAACTTTATTAGAAGCTTCTGTGATGTGTTGAATTTCAAAATCAAAATTTTGGAGAGCTAAACTTCAACGAAGAAGTTTTTTGTTGTTCCCCTTGGCAGTATGAAGCCACTTTAGTGCAGCATGGTCAGTTTGTAGTTGGAACCGCCGTCCCCAAACATATGGGCGTAGCTTTTCCAGGGCGTACACAATGGCATAGCATTCCTTTTTACTGACTGACCAGTGACTTTCCCTCTCAGACAGTTTCTTGCTGAGAAACACGACAGGATGGAAGTTGTGATCTGTTGCTTCCTGCATGAGCACTGCTCCTATACCACGCTCAGATGCATCCGTGGTTACTAGGAATGGCTTGTTAAAGTCCGGGGCCCTGAGCACAGGGTTAGACATGAGCGTTGCCTTAAGTTGGGTAAAGGCCTTTTGACACTTATTAGTTTACTTAACTGCATTTGGCTGGGTCTTTTTGGTTAGGTCGGTCAGTGGGGCAGCGATTTGGCTGTAGTGTGGTACAAATCGCCTGTAGTATCCGGCCAACCCTAAGAAGGATTGGACCTGCTTCTTGGACCGTGGGACAGGCCACTTTTGGATAGCATCCACCTTGGCCTGTAGGGGGTTTATGGTTCCTCGACCCACCTGGTGCCCCAGGTAAGTCACTTTGTTTTGGCCTATTTGACACTTTTTGGCCTTAACAGTTAGTCCTGCCTGCCTGATGCGCTCAAAGACCTTTTCCAGGTGTAGTAGGTGTTCGGGCCAGGAGTCTGAAAAAATGGCCACATCATCGAGGTAGGCAACTGCAAATTCTCCCAGTCCAGCTAGTAGACCATCTACCAGCCTCTGGAAGGTGGCGGGTGCATTTCGAAGGCCGAAAGGAAGGACATTGAATTCATACACCCCCGCATGGGTGACGAATGCTGACCTCTCCTTGGCAGGTTCATCTAGCGGTACTTGCCAGTACCCCTTGGTTAAGTCTATTGTAGAGATGAACTGGGCACGTCCCAACTTTTCCAATAGCTCATCGGTACGTGGCATTGGATAGTTGTCCGGACGAGTTACAGCATTTAGCTTACGGTAGTCCACGCAAAAGCGTATTTCCCCATCTGGTTTGGGTACCAGAACCACTGGAGATGCCCATGCACTGGTAGATGAGCGGATTATACCCATCTGTAGCATGTTCTGGATCTCCCGTTCTATAGCAGCTTGGGCATGAGGAGACACTCGGTAGGGTGGGGTTCTGATTGGGTGAGCATTACCTGTATCAATGGAGTGGTATGCCCGTTCAGTCCGTCCTGGGGTGGCTGAGAACAATGGGGCGAAGCTAGTGCACAGCTCCTTGATTTGTTGCCGCTGCAGACGTTCCAGGGTGGTTGAGAGGTTCACCTCTTCCACGCCACCGTCTTTTTTCCCGTCGTAGTAGACACCGTCAGGCCACTCAGCATCATCTCCCTGGACTGTAAACTGACAAACCTGTAAGTCTCTGGAATAGAAAGGCTTGAGAGAATTAACATGGTACACTTTAGGCTTTAGTGAGGAATTGGGAAATGCTATGAGGTAGTTTACAGCTCCCAGGCGCTCTTGGACCGTGAATGGCCCTTCCCATGATGCTTCCATCTTATGGGCCTGTTGCGCCTTCAAGACCATAACCTGGTCTCCTACCTTGAAGGACCGATCTCTGGCATGTCTGTCATACCAGGCCTTTTGCTCTTCTTGAGCATCCTTTAGGTTCTCTTTAGCAAGGGCTAAAGAGTGTCGGAGGGTGCTTTGTAGGTTGCTTACAAAGTCCAGAATGTTAGTTCCTGGAGAAGGCGTAAACCCCTCCCATTGCTGCTTCACCAACTGTAATGGCCCCTTAACCTCGTGACCATACACAAGTTCAAATGGTGAAAACCCTAAACTGGGATGTGGTACAGCCCTGTAGGCAAACAGCAACTGCTGCAACACTAGGTCCCAATTATTGGAGAATTCGTTGATGAATTTTCTTATCATGGCCCCCAAAGTTCCATTGAACCTTTCCACCAGGCCATTGGTTTGATGGTGGTACGGGGTGGCAACCAAGTGATTCACCCCATGAGTTTCCCACAGTTTTTCCATGGTCCCTGCCAGGAAATTAGACCCTGAATCTGTAAGGATGTCAGAGGGCCAACCTACCCTGGCAAAGATGTCTGTTAGGGCCAGGCACACAGTGTTAGCCCTGGTGTTGCCTAGAGCTACTGCTTCTGGCCATCGGGTAGCAAAGTCCACTAAAGTCAGTACGTACTGCTTTCCTCTGGGCGTCTTTTTTGGGAAAGGGCCCAGAATATCCACAGCTACTCGCTGAAATGGGACCTCAATTATGGGGAGTGGCTGGAGAGGGGCCTTGACCTGGTCTTGAGGCTTTCCCACTCTTTGGCATACCTCACAAGACCGGACATACTTGGCAACGTCCTTGCCCATCCCCTCCCAGTGGAAGGACTTCCCCAACCGGTCCTTGGTTCTGTTCACCCCAGCATGGCTACTGGGATGATCATGGGCTAAGCTTAAGAGCTTCCCCCGGAACTTAGTTGGAACCACCAACTGTTTTTGCGGCTGCCATTCTTCCCGGTGTCCACCAGAAAGAATTTCCTTGTATAAAAGTCCTTGGTCTATAACAAACTGGGATCGATTAGAAGAGCTGAGAGGCGGTGGGGTGCTCCGTGCCGCCGCCCAAGCTTTCTGAAGGCTGTCATCTGCTTCCTGCTCAGTCTGGAACTGTTCCCTTGAGGCTGGGGTCACCAGTTCTTCCTCAGACTGTGGACTTGGGCTTGGTCCCTCTGGAAGCGATGTAGGTGATGGTGTTGTTTCCGTTGCTCGTGTACCGCTCTCCGCTGGTGCACCTGAGGGTATTTCAGGCTCTGGCTGAGCCTTTTGGGTATGGCTGTCTTGTGCTTCTGCCAGTTCTGGCTCGCTGGCGCCCTCTGGCGTTGAGTTTGAAGATGGGGTTGCACTTGCTGGTGCTGGTTGCTGTTCCAGTTCCGGGCCTGGGACTGGAGATGCTGTGGCTGTTTCAGTGGTAGGCATGGAATCCGGGTCCACTACCTCTGTCTGGGTCTCTGGTAACACAGACGGGGCCTCTGTGGACGGCTCAGGAACAGGAATGGGTCTGGAAGCTTGCCTGGTTTGGCTACGTGTAACCATTCCCACTCTCTTGGCCCGCCTCACCTGGTTGGCCAAGTCTTCCCCCAGTAGCATGGGGATAGGATAATTGTCATAGACTGCAAAAGTCCACATTCCTGACCAGCCTTTGTACTGGACAGGCAGTTGAGCTGTAGGCAAGTCTACAGCTTGTGACATGAAGGGGTAAATTGTAACTTTGGCCTTTGGGTTGATGAATTTGGGGTCAACGAAGGATTGGTGGATAGCTGACACTTGTGCCCCCGTGTCTCTCCACGCAGTAACCTTCTTTCCACCCACTCTCAAATTTTCCCTTCGCTCCAAGGGTATTTGAGAGGCATCCGGGCCTGGGGATCTTTGGTGTGATGGTGGTGTAATGAATTGCACTCGCGTGGTGTTCTTGGGACAGTTGGCCTTGATATGTCCCAGTTCATTACACTTAAAGCATCTTCCATCTGATGGGTCACTGGGCCGAGGTGAGTTACTGGAGACTGGTGAGGTTGAAGGGTAGGGTATCTGTGGCTTTACTTGGGTGGTATGTGGGGTCTTTGGCTGTCCTCGGTTGTAGGGTTTATGGTCTGTGTGCCCCCTGGGGTAATCATTCCCCTTGACAGTAGCTTTCTTGCTTTCTGCCAGTTCCATCCATTTGGCTCCAATCTCCCCCGCCTCAGCGATATCTTTGGGATTTCCATCTTGTATGTACCGTGTGATGTCTTCAGGAACACCATCCAAGAACTGCTCCATTTGTATGAGGAGGTTCAGTTCTTCCAAGGTTTGAATGTTGTTTCCTCTTATCCAGGCCTCATAGTTTTTTGCAATGTAGTAGGCGTGTTTGGGAAATGACACCTCTGGTTTCCACTTTTGGGTTCTGAAGCGCCGACGGGCATGATCTGGGGTTATCCCCATCCTGTATCTGGCCTTGGTTAGAAAAAGTTTATAGTCATTCATTTGCTGCTTAGGCATTTCAGCTGCCACCTCTGCTAAAGGTCCACTGAGCTGTGACCTCAATTCTACCATGTACTGGTCTTCGGGAATCTTGTACCCAAGACAAGCTCTTTCAAAATTTTCCAAGAAGGCCTCGGTGTCATCACCTGCCTTGTAGGTGGGAAATTTCCTGTGCTGTGGAGCAATAATTGGCGCCGGGTTGTTAGGGTTGGCTGGCACATGCAACCCAGCTTTTGCCATCTCCAGTTCATGTTTTCTCTGTTTTTCCTTCTCTTCATTCTCTTTTTGTTGTTTTTCCATTTCTTTTTGGTGTTTTTCCATTTCTTTTTGGTGTTTTTCCATTTCTTTTTGGTGTTTTTCCATGTCTCGGCGGTGGGCCGCCTCTTCTTCTGCTTGTTTCCTTCGGTAGGCCAACTCTTCTTCTTCTAGTTTTCTTTTGTGTGCTGCCTCTTGGGCTGCCTGTTCTCTTTGGAAGGCTGCCAGTTCTCTTTGGTAGGCTGCCTCTTTGATCTGTTCTTCTCTTTCTTTCATCTCCATCTCTTTTTGTTTTATTTCCAGTTGTCGCCTGTGTTCAGCTTCTTTGATTTGTTCTTCGGCCTCAATTTTTGCCTTAGAAGTCATGATTCCTGTTTTCTTGTGTTGGGGTGCCCTCCGGTGTTTATCTTCTGAACTGCAGGTTCTCTGTTGCCTCCTGAAGTCTGCCTAGCAACAGTGCCTTTAGCTAATTTTCCTTTTCTCTCTCTAGCTAATGTTCAATGAAGGGAAACCAGAAAAACCACTTTATTTGCATGCCTATAAGTGCTGGTACTTGCCTCCTAATGGGAGGGCTATTGCATGACAAAAGACCCTTAACATGCAAGCCACAAACTGCGAGAGAGAGCAGAAAAAAAAATTCTCTCTGGTTCCCTTTTAAAACCAACTGCTTCTCTCTGCTAAAAAGCCCTTAGCAGAGAAAAGAAAAATACAATATTTCCACTGGCTTCTGGATTCTGTCTATCCCGTAACCGCTGCTACACCATGTCATAACCTTAGTCCCAGATTTGGACCTTAGCGTCCAAAATATGGGGGTTAGCATGAAAACCTCCAAGCTTAGTTACCAGCTTGGACCTGGTACCTGCTGCCACCACCCAAAAAATTAGAGTGTTTTGGGGCACTCTGGTCCCTCTGAAAAACCTTCCCTGGGGACCCCAAGACCCAAATCCCTTGAGTCTCACAACAAAGGGAAATAATCCTTTTTCCCTTCCCCCCTCCAGGTGCTCCTGGAGAGATACACAGACACAAGCTCTGTGAAACTACACAGAGGGACTCCCCCTCTCCGTTCCCAATCCTGGAAACAAAAAGTACTTTCCTATTCCCCCAGAGGGAATGCAAAATCAGGCTAGCGATCCAACACACAAATCTCCCCTTGATTTCTTCCTCCCACCAATTCCCTGGTGAGTACAGACTCAATTTCCCTGAAGTAAAGAAAAACTCCAACAGGTCTTAAAAGAAAGCTTTATATAAAAAGAAAGAAAAATAAGTACAAATGTTCTCTCTGTATTAAGATGATACAACACAGGGTCAATTGCTTAAAAGAATATTGAATAAACAGCCTTATTCAAAAAGAATACAAATCAAAGCACTCCAGCACTTATATTCATGCAAATACCAAAGAAAAGAAACCATATAACTTACTATCTGATCTCTTTGTCCTTACACTTGGAAACAGAAGACTAGAAAAAAGAAACTACTTCTCCAAAGCTCAGAGAAAGCAGGCAGCCAGAAAACAAAGACAAAGACACTCAATTCCCTCCACCCAAAGTTGAAAAAATCCAGTTTCCTGATTGGTCCTCTGGTCAGGTGCTTCAGGTGAAAGAGACATTAACCCTTAGCTATCTGTTTATGACAGTCCTCTTTATTGATATTTTGTGTGTGTGACTCTTGTCTTGTGATCCTTTGCTGTGACTCATTTGGAATACGTCAAGCTGTTTTAGCTGGGGAGTTGCTGAGAGAGATTTTATTTTCAGGCATGAAGTTTGTTGAGTGGTGTAGAAGAACAGAAGCAGAAATGTAATGTGAAGCTATGGTAACGAGAGAGCATGTGAACAGTCAGTGAGGTTCAGTCACATGTCACTTGATGTTCTGTGACCTAAACGAAATGCCTGCAGTACTTACTGTATAGGGTCACAGAGCTCTCCTTAGCTCTGTAAATCAGGGAGTCTTGGGCAAGGACCGTGAACTGATCATGCCTGAGACTATTAGCAGGATGGCATGTTGTACATGGCAGCCGGAGAAAGGATAGAAGTACAGTGAGGTACCTCACAGACCATGGCTACAACTCCGCCGCTGTAAGCTCGCTAACGGAGCCGCTCTACATCAACAGGAGAGAGCTCTCTGTCACCTTAATTACCCCAGCTCTGACACAGCACCGTCCACGCTGGTGGCGTAACTGCCATCACACAGTGGGATGGTTTATTCACACCCCAGACTGACCTAAGTGGAGGTGTAGGCATAGCCACAGTCAACACCACCCACTTACAGGTAAGATTAACTCCATCAATAGCTACTCTGTCAAATGGCTCTGGCCAAATGAACCTGACAAATGGCCATAACCCAGGCTTCTAACAAAGGGTAATCAAAGGGCTCTTAGCGCTCACGGGATTGGAGAACTGGTGTCGCTGCATATTTTTTAGAACACCAAGAGAACGTCATCTTGGTACCTTTGTGCTATTTACAGACAGACCCCAGGCTCTGCGCTGTATAGGAGACAAGGCCCATGTGCCAGGAGTCACTGGCTAAGTGAGAGACACACAGCAGAGTCCAGGCAGCTCCGTGGTGAAGCAGGGTGGATGATTCCGGGGATATTGACTTTCTGGGGCTGTACCAAAGGGGTGGGCTTTCAGAAGGGACTGGTGGGAGACTGAGCATTGGAGACATAGAGGGAGATGTGGCTGCACAATGAGCAGCTCAGGAGGAACCAAAAGAGGAAGGCCAGAGATGTAGGCAGAACTGGGAGGGTGAGCTCAAACCGCCTGGGTGGGCCTGAAGCAGGAGGAACAGGGCCTGCAGAGGAGCGGAGAGGACCAGGTATCAGTGACGGTGCAGAGGAGCCCATCTAGAGTTGGGAACGAGGCTGCTTGGAGCAGAACCTGAGTGGTGAGGGGAGGAACATCTGGAGGGGGGAAGAGGGGCTGGGAGAGATGTTGGCGGAGGGGAAGGGCATGGAGCTGAGGTTGGGAGGGAAAGAGGCAGACAAAGAGGCGTGAGAGGGAGCAAGGGAGCAGGGTGAGAAAGGGTGGGAGCAGAGAGCCAGGATATCAGCAGGGGGCCCAGAAGTGGCAGATAGGCCATGCTGCAGAGAAGCCCCTTTGTTACAACAGCAGTAACACAAGCCAGACTGTGCAGTAGCTATGGCAAGAAAGGCTCTTGTCTGGGGCAGTCCCACAATGCACCTGGTGCCTGGGATTATGGTAGTCTGACATCTGTCCTGTGACAGAAAGGACAGGCTGGTGGCTAGGGCTTGACCTGCTCCACCATAGACTCCCTGAGTGACCATGGGCAAGGCACTGACCCCTCTGTGCCTCCATCCCCGTCTGGACCATGGCCCTAGGCTTGAGGGGGCTGCCAGTTAAGGCACCAATGCCTGGAAACTGACAGAAACTGGTTCTCCCCAGCTGCAGGGTCGGTCACAGGAGCTGTGTCCCGTGTTTGTGGGAAGGCTTTTACTCAATGTCTCCAGAACTCGAACTAGAAAGGGTGGTTGCTGCCTGCTGCTGTTCCAATTACTGCAAAAGGCAGGCTGTGCAATGCATTTCAGGGTGACCTGCTCTGATGGTCGTGGCTGCTCACCCTCTGACTCCATGCCTGGCAGCGCTATCCAAGGTGCAGGGGAAATGCAGCGCCCACCTTCGCTTATGGCTTAATTATGCTGAGCTCCTTTCAGACTGGCCTGGGTTGGAATAACTAATTCCTGGGAAAACCCTACAATGAGATTTTAGCACTGATTTTCTCCTGCAGCCCATGCGTAACCTCCCTGCTGAAAAACAACCTGAGCCCAGGGTTCAGACAGCAGCAGAATGCTACAACCCCCCGGAGGATTGGGGTTATGTAGGAAGCACAGGCTCCAATTTATAATCAGATTGGTTTGTGCTGAGCCTTTGAAGTGGCCACACTGGCCCAGCACCCATCCTGTGCAAAGATATGGGGGGATGGAGGGGTTTTTTTTTGCAACGTAGGTTGCTGCAGGTCTCCCTAATACAATGAAGTGCACAGCAAAACCTGTGACTTCTGCACTAGGTGGCATATGAAACATATGTCAGGATTTCAGAGGGGAGAGTATCCATCATGTTGATGGACAGGGCAGAGCCTTGCTCTGTCAATGCATGTTTATGTGCCACTTTGAATCGGCATGCAGCGTGATGGATTTTCTCCCAGGCCTTTTTAGCCTGTGGTCCTCACTCGGCCATGGAAAATCAAAGGTTGCCGTCCGATTAAGAAGATGTCTTGTCACCTGTCTGAAGCACTCATCCAAAACAGCTCTTGAAAAATGTCACTGTCACTTGGAATATTAGGCTGGATTCATCAGTAGCCAATCACTCAGCGCAGCACAACAGCATGTGATTTTTTCATTACCTATTACGTTCTTCTTCTAATTAGGCTCTAAAGGAAGCACAATATTTACCTTCTTGACAAGGAGACCACATAGATTTCTGTCTGTTCCATTTTGTTTCTTAAAGCTGTCCCCATACTCCATTTTGTATGTGTTCTCCTCCTGTGGCTGCCCTTCCCTGGCTGTTAAGTTGCTTACCAGGGCCACTGCCCTTCTCAAACGGAGGGCCCCTTGAGTTGTTTAACAAGAGCCATTGCCCTTCTCAAAGGGATGGCCATTGGTGCTGCATGCTAAATGGGACCACTGCCCTGTTCAAAGGGTTAGTCCTGTTATCACCTCGTTGAACCTGGGCTCGGTGTAGGGCAGGCAATGTCCAGAGCTGCAAGACCTAATGTGTTTTTAAGATCCTGGGCATGAGTCATAGGCCTCATCTGCCCAGACATGTTTCTGTGCTCACCTGCCTGGTTTTTCCCTGTGCCTCCTCCCCTGTGACAGAGGGAGCCTATCAGGATTACTGGCAGGAAACTGCCTGAGTTTGCCTTTAAAAACAGACATTTTTGAAAGCAACATCAGAAAGGTTCCTGCATTGCTGCCTGGTCTGATCAGCCAGGGGTTCTGGGGGGTCCTTTCTCCACTCTCGTTTTATTTTTTGAGCATACCCCCGTTTTTTTAATCCCCCCCGCCCCCCCCACGAAGAACGAATTGCTGCCTGAGAGATCTCCTGATTATTGAGACTGTACCAAGCCTTCTGATGTTGTTGCTGCTTCTGCCTTTGCTGCTGCCTTGGGAACTGGTAAGAATCCCTCTGTGAAACTTTTCCTACTTTTATTTTATTACTTTAGCTGCTGGCTCTGTTTCCCCAGCACACAGACTCAAGCTAAACCTTGGTCTGTGTCTTAAAACCTCTCTTAAACTCCGCTGCGCTTTGCTGCTAAAAATAAGTTAGTGCCGCTGCTAAGCTCTGCTCCTGTGGGCTTTGCTTCGGGGCTCCCTGCTTTCAGTTGTATCCTTTGGCTTCAGCCACCATCCCTTGGCTTCCTTGGGAGCTGTATCCTGGGCACATACCACTCTGCCCTCTGTGACTTCCCCATAGCATAAGGTGCACCGTAGGTTTTGTTTTTTTTAGTTTAATAAGTCATAGTTTGTTAAGATTGTAGAGCTTGTAAGTTCACAGCCTTGTTATAGTTTACTGTTTTGTTGCTCCGTATAGTTACTTATTATAGTTTTGCTTAGAATTGTGATATTTGTTGTTTTGCCTAGTCGTTGGTTAAGATAGATGAGGTTATTGCTGCTTAAATTCGTCTCCCCGCTGTCCCGATCTCTCCCTGAACTTTCCCGTGTCTGTTTTTCCCCCGCTCCAATCTCCCCCTCTGTGTACTTCTCCGTGTCTATAGACAAGGTTTTTGCCACTTGAATTCGTGTCCGGTTTTCCCCCGCTCCAATCTCCCCCTCTGTGTGCTTCTCTGTGTCTCCCTGTTATAAATCCTTGCTGCCCCCTGTCATAAACAGATAGCTAAGGGTTAATGTCTCTTTCACCTGAAGCACCTGACCAGAGGACCAATCAGAAAACCGGATTTTTTCAACTTTGGGTGGAGGGATTTGAGTGTCTTTGTCTTTGTTTTCTGGCTGCCTGCTTGCTCTGAGCTTTGGAGAAGTAGTTCTACTTTCTAGTCTTCTGTTTCTAAGTGTAAGGACAAAGAGATCAGATAGTAAGTTATATGGTTTCTTTTCTTTGGTATTTGCATGAATATAAGTGCTGGAGTGCTTTGATTTGTATTCTTTTTGAATAAGGCTGTTTATTCAATATTCTTTTAAGAAATTGCCCTGTATTGTGTCATCTTAATACAGAGAGACTATTTGTATTTTTTCTTTCTTTTTTATATAAAGCTTTCTTTTAAGACCTGTTGGAGTTTTTCTTTACTGCAGGGAAATTGAGTCTGTACTCACCAGGGAATTGGTGGGAGGAAGAAATCAGGGGAGATCTGTGTGTGTTGAAGTGGCTAGCCTGATTTTGCATTCCCTCTGGGTGAAGAGGAAAGTACTTTTTGTTTCCAGGATTGGGAACAGAGAGGGAGATTCACTCTGTTTGGATTCACAGAGCTTGTGTCTGTGTATCTCTCCAGGAGCACCTGGAGGGGGGAAGGGAAAAAGGATTATTTCCCTTTGTTGTGAGACTCAAGGGATTTGGGTCTTGGGGTCCCCAGGGAAGGTTTTTCAGAGGGACCAGAGTGCCCCAAAACACTCTAATTTTTTGGGTGGTGGCAGCAGGTACCAGGTCCAAGCTGGTAACTAAGCTTGGAGGTTTTCATGCTAACCCCCATATTTTGGACGCTAAGGTCCAAATCTGGGACTAAGGTTATGACATGGTGTAGCAGCGGTTACGGGATAGACAGAATCCAGAAGCCAGTGGAAATATTGTATTTTTCTTTTCTCTGCTAAGGGCTTTTTAGCAGAGAGAAGCAGTTGGTTTTAAAAGGGAACCAGAGAGAATTTTTTTTTCTGCTCTCTCTCGCAGTTTGTGGCTTGCATGTTAAGGGTCTTTTGTCATGCAATAGCCCTCCCATTAGGAGGCAAGTACCAGCACTTATAGGCATGCAAATAAAGTGGTTTTTCTGGTTTCCCTTCATTGAACATTAGCTAGAGAGAGAAAAGGAAAATTAGCTAAAGGCACTGTTGCTAGGCAGACTTCAGGAGGCAACAGAGAACCTGCAGTTCAGAAGATAAACACCGGAGGGCACCCCAACACAAGAAAACAGGAATCATGACTTCTAAGGCAAAAATTGAGGCCGAAGAACAAATCAAAGAAGCTGAACACAGGCGAGAGATGGAAAAACACAAACAGCAACTGGAAATAAAACAAAAAGAGATGGAGATGAAAGAAAGAGAAGAACAGATCAAAGAGGCAGCCTACCAAAGAGAACAGGCAGCCTACCAAAGAGAACAAGCAGCCCAAGAGGCAGCACACCGAAGGAAACAAGAAGAAGAAGAGTTGGCCCACCGCCGAGAAATGGAAAAGCAACAAAAAGAGAATGAAGAGAAGGAAAAACAGAGAAAACATGAACTGGAAATGGCAAAAGCTGGGTTGCCTGTGCCAGCCAACCCTAACAACCCGGCGCCAAATATTGCTCCACAGCCCAGGAAATTTCCCACCTACAAGGCAGGTGATGACACCGAGGCCTTCTTGGAAAATTTTGAAAGAGCCTGTCTTGGGTACAGCATTCCCGAAGACCAGTACATGGTAGAATTGAGGTCACAGCTCAGTGGACCTTTAGCAGAGGTGGCAGCTGAAATGCCTAAGCACCAAATGAATGACTATAAACTTTTTCTAACCAAGGCCAGATACAGGATGGGGATAACCCCAGATCATGCCCGTCGGCGCTTCAGAACCCAAAAGTGGAAACCAGAGGTGTCATTTCCCAAACACGCCTACTACATTGCAAAAAACTATGAGGCCTGGCTAACAGGAAACAACATTCAAACCTTGGAAGAACTGAACCTCCTCATACAAATGGAGCAGTTCTTGGATGGTGTTCCTGAAGACATCACACGGTACATACAAGATGGAAACCCCAAGAATATCGCTGAGGCGGGGAGATTGGAGCCAAATGGATGGAACTGGCAGAAAGCAAGAAAGCTACTGTCAAGGGGAACGATTACCCCAGGGGGCACACAGACCATAAACCCTACAACCGAGGACAGCCAAAGACCCCACATACCACCCAAGTAAAGCCACAGATACCCTACCCTTCAACCTCACCAGTCTCCAGTAACTCACCTCGGCCCAGTGACCCATCGGATGGAAGATGCTTTAAGTGTAATGAACTGGGACATATCAAGGCCAAGTGTCCCAAGAACACCATGCGAGTGCAATTCATTACACCACCATCACACCAAAGATCCCCAGGCCCGGATGCCTCTCAAATACCCTTGGAGCGAAGGGAAAATTTGAGAGTGGGCGGAAAGAAGGTTACTGCGTGGAGAGACACGGGGGCACAAGTGTCAGCTATCCACCAATCCTTCGTTGACCCCAAATTCATCAACCCAAAGGCCAAAGTTACAATTTACCCCTTCATGTCACAAGCTGTAGACTTGCCTACAGCTCAACTGCCTGTCCAGTACAAAGGCTGGTCAGGAATGTGGACTTTTGCAGTCTATGACAATTATCCTATCCCCATGCTACTGGGGGAAGACTTGGCCAACCAGGTGAGGCGGGCCAAGAGAGTGGGAATGGTTACACGTAGCCAAACCAGGCAAGCTTCCAGACCCATTCCTGTTCCTGAACCGTCCACAGAGGCCCCGTCTGTGTTACCAGAGACCCAGACAGAGGTAGTGGACCCGGATTCCATGCCTACCACTGAAACAGCCACAGCACCTCCAGTCCCAGGCCGGGAACTGGAACAGCAACCAGCACCAGCAAGTGCAACCACATCTTCAAACTCAACGCCAGAGGGCGCCAGCGAGCCAGAACTGGCAGAAGCAAAAGACAGCCATACCCAAAAGGCTCAGCCAGAGCCTGAAATACCCTCAGGTGCACCAGCGGAGAGCGGTTCACCAGCAACGGAAACAACCCCATCACCTACATCGCTTCCAGAGGGACCAAGCCCAAGTCCACAGTCTGAGGAAGAACTGGTGACCCCAGCCTCAAGGGAACAGTTCCAGACTGAGCAGGAAGCAGATGACAGCCTTCAGAAAGCTTGGGCAGCGGCACGGAGCACCCCACCGCCTCTCAGCTCTTCTAATCGATCCCGGTTTGTTATAGACCAAGGACTTTTATACAAGGAAATTCTTTCTGGTGGACACCGGGAAGAATGGCAGCCGCAAAAACAGTTGGTGGTTCCAACTAAGTACCGGGGGAAGCTCTTAAGCTTAGCCCATGATCATCCCAGTGGCCATGCTGGGGTGAACAGAACCAAGGACCGGTTGGGGAAGTCCTTCCACTGGGAGGGGATGGGCCAGGATGTTGCCAAGTATGTCCGGTCTTGTGAGGTATGCCAAAGAGTGGGAAAGCCTCAAGACCAGGTCAAGGCCCCTCTCCAGCCACTCCCCATAATTGAGGTCCCATTTCAGCGAGTAGCTGTGGATATTCTGGGCCCTTTCCCAAAAAAGACGCCCAGAGGAAAGCAGTACGTACTGACTTTAGTGGACTTTGCTACCCGATGGCCAGAAGCAGTCGCTCTAGGCAACACCAGGGCTAACACTGTGTGCCTGGCCCTAACAGACATCTTTGCCAGGGTAGGTTGGCCCTCTGACATCCTTACAGATTCAGGGTCTAATTTCCTGGCAGGGACCATGGAAAAACTGTGGGAAACTCATGGGGTGAATCACTTGGTTGCCACCCCGTACCACCATCAAACCAATGGCCTGGTGGAAAGGTTCAATGGAACTTTGGGGGCCATGATACAAAAATTCATCAACGAATTCTCCAATAATTGGGACCTAGTGTTGCAGCAGTTGCTGTTTGCCTACAGGGCTGTACCACATCCCAGTTTAGGGTTTTCACCATTTGAACTTGTGTATGGTCACGAGGTTAAGGGGCCATTACAGTTAGTAAAGCAGCAATGGGAGGGGTTTACGCCTTCTCCAGGAACTAACATTCTGGACTTTGTAAGCAACCTACAAAGCACCCTCCGACACTCTTTAGCCCTTGCTAGAGAGAATCTAAAGGATGCTCAGGAAGAGCAAAAGGCCTGGTATGACAGACATGCCAGAGATCGGTCCTTCAAGGTAGGAGACCAGGTTATGGTCTTGAAGGCGCAACAGGCCCATAAGATGGAAGCATCATGGGAAGGGCCATTCACGGTCCAAGAGCGCCTGGGAGCTGTAAACTACCTCATAGCATTTCCCAATTCCTCACTAAAGCCTAAAGTGTACCATGTTAATTCTCTCAAGCCTTTCTATTCCAGAGACTTACAGGTTTGTCAGTTTACAGTCCAGGGAGATGATGCTGAGTGGCCTGACGGTGTCTACTACGACAGGAAAAAAGACGGTGGCGTGGAAGAGGTGAACCTCTCAACCACCCTGGAACGTCTGCAGCGGCAACAAATCAAGGAGCTGTGCACTAGCTTCGCCCCATTGTTCTCAGCCACCCCAGGACGGACTGAACGGGCATACCACTCCATTGATACAGGTAATGCTCACCCAATCAGAACCCCACCCTACCGAGTGTCTCCTCATGCCCAAGCTGCTATAGAACGGGAGATCCAGAACATGCTACAAATGGGTATAATCCGCCCATCTACCAGTGCATGGGCATCTCCAGTGGTTCTGGTACCCAAACCAGATGGGGAAATACGCTTTTGCGTGGACTACCGTAAGCTAAATGCTGTAACTCGTCCGGACAACTATCCAATGCCACGTACCGATGAGCTATTGGAAAAGTTGGGACGTGCCCAGTTCATCTCTACAATAGACTTAACCAAGGGGTACTGGCAAGTACCGCTAGATGAACCTGCCAAGGAGAGGTCAGCATTCGTCACCCATGCGGGGGTGTATGAATTCAATGTCCTTCCTTTCGGCCTTCGAAATGCACCCGCCACCTTCCAGAGGCTGGTAGATGGTCTACTAGCTGGACTGGGAGAATTTGCAGTTGCCTACCTCGATGATGTGGCCATTTTTTCAGACTCCTGGCCCGAACACCTACTACACCTGGAAAAGGTCTTTGAGCGCATCAGGCAGGCAGGACTAACTGTTAAGGCCAAAAAGTGTCAAATAGGCCAAAACAGAGTGACTTACCTGGGGCACCAGGTGGGTCGAGGAACCATAAACCCCCTACAGGCCAAGGTGGATGCTATCCAAAAGTGGCCTGTCCCACGGTCCAAGAAGCAGGTCCAATCCTTCTTAGGCTTGGCCGGATACTACAGGCGATTTGTACCCCACTACAGCCAAATCGCTGCCCCACTGACCGACCTGACCAAAAAGACCCAGCCAAATGCAGTTAAGTGGACTGATGAGTGTCAAAAGGCCTTTACCCAACTTAAGGCAACGCTCATGTCGGACCCTGTGCTCAGGGCCCCGGACTTTGACAAGCCATTCCTAGTAACCACGGATGCATCTGAGCGTGGTATAGGAGCAGTGCTCATGCAGGAAGCAACAGATCACAACTTCCATCCTGTCGTGTTTCTCAGCAAGAAACTGTCTGAGAGGGAAAGTCACTGGTCAGTCAGTGAAAAGGAATGCTATGCCATTGTGTACGCCCTGGAAAAGCTACGCCCATATGTTTGGGGAAGGCGGTTCCAACTACAAACTGACCATGCTGCACTACAGTGGCTTCATACTGCCAAGGGGAACAACAAGAAACTTCTTCGTTGGAGTTTGGCTCTCCAAGATTTTGATTTTGAAATTCAACACATCACAGGAGCTTCTAACAAAGTAGCTGATGCACTCTCCCGTGAAAGTTTCCCAGAATTCAGTAGTTAAAAAGTGTTCTTAAAATGTAGAAGTCTGTTAGTTATATACTTAGGAGTATATGTAAAGGTGTATGTGTTGTATTAATCTGTTTATTTTCAAGTTCTAGAAGGAAATCGCCGCCAGTGAGCTTCCCCACTGTCTGCAATTTGGGGGGCGTGTCATAAACAGATAGCTAAGGGTTAATGTCTCTTTCACCTGAAGCACCTGACCAGAGGACCAATCAGAAAACCGGATTTTTTCAACTTTGGGTGGAGGGATTTGAGTGTCTTTGTCTTTGTTTTCTGGCTGCCTGCTTGCTCTGAGCTTTGGAGAAGTAGTTCTACTTTCTAGTCTTCTGTTTCTAAGTGTAAGGACAAAGAGATCAGATAGTAAGTTATATGGTTTCTTTTCTTTGGTATTTGCATGAATATAAGTGCTGGAGTGCTTTGATTTGTATTCTTTTTGAATAAGGCTGTTTATTCAATATTCTTTTAAGAAATTGCCCTGTATTGTGTCATCTTAATACAGAGAGACTATTTGTATTTTTTCTTTCTTTTTTATATAAAGCTTTCTTTTAAGACCTGTTGGAGTTTTTCTTTACTGCAGAGAAATTGAGTCTGTACTCACCAGGGAATTGGTGGGAGGAAGAAATCAGGGGAGATCTGTGTGTGTTGAAGTGGCTAGCCTGATTTTGCATTCCCTCTGGGTGAAGAGGAAAGTACTTTTTGTTTCCAGGATTGGGAACAGAGAGGGAGATTCACTCTGTTTGGATTCACAGAGCTTGTGTCTGTGTATCTCTCCAGGAGCACCTGGAGGGGGGAAGGGAAAAAGGATTATTTCCCTTTGTTGTGAGACTCAAGGGATTTGGGTCTTGGGGTCCCCAGGGAAGGTTTTTCAGAGGGACCAGAGTGCCCCAAAACACTCTAATTTTTTGGGTGGTGGCAGCAGGTACCAGGTCCAAGCTGGTAACTAAGCTTGGAGGTTTTCATGCTAACCCCCATATTTTGGACGCTAAGGTCCAAATCTGGGACTAAGGTTATTACACCCCCACCCCGAGTCTGCATCACCCTCCGAACCTCCCAAACTCCTTGCTGCTTCTCCCCCTGTATAAACTTCCCAAACCCTTTGCTGCTTTTCCCCCTGCATCTGCACTCTCTCCGAACCTCCCAACTCCTTGCTGCTTCCCCCCCCCGCGTGTGCATCACCCTCCAAACCTCCCAACTCCTTGCTGCTGCCCCCCCCGCATCTGCATCACCCTCCGAACTCCCCAAACCCCTTGCTGCTTCTCCCCCTGTGAAACTTCCCAAACCCTTTGCCGCTTTTTTTCCTTTGTTTTTGGTGCCCGCTTGTTGCTTAAACTTCTCTCTAGCCCTTCTCCGCTGCCCCTCCCCTACCGAAAATCACCATCACGCTGCTCCACTGTCCTTTCCCTGCAGGGCTTCAGAGTCTCTCGCTGCTTCCAGCCGCACTCTCCTCTCATCAGTTGCCACTAATCATTCACTCCCCTCCCCCCTCCTGTTCCTTGACAGATTATCTGCTATCCTAGCCTCACAAATTAAGACATTACTTTTCTTTTATACCGTTACATTGCATAAGTTCACTTATATTCACATTTTACTTGTAATTATAACACCCCATTGGTTGCTTCCATTTTTCTGATACACTTTG
Organism: Gopherus flavomarginatus; assembly: GCF_025201925.1. Classification (NCBI taxonomy): domain Eukaryota; kingdom Metazoa; phylum Chordata; order Testudines; family Testudinidae; genus Gopherus; species Gopherus flavomarginatus. Next base: position 125,190,852 of record NC_066619.1, read on the forward strand.
TATTTGCATTGATACCATTGTGTTACATTGTGTATAAGGCCACTAACCACTCAATACATTCCATCTAAGATTGTTGACCATTTTATATAGAAGATACCATTTTATTTTGCATTTCTTTTTGATACGCTTATTGACTGTACTGGACCCCATTGTGCTGAACCCCACTTACTGTACCCCACTGTTAGAACTCCCTACACTGTTCAATAAGAACTCCCCCCCCCAACATTGTCTATTGTAAACACCCTATACACCCCATCCCATCGTATTTCATTGTTAAATTCCCACCACTTCCTTTTTCCTTTAATAAAGAAATTAATTGGTACCCCACCTGTGTGGTAATTGCTCCCCAAGATCCCATATACCTGCAGGCAGGGACAATTTCCTTGACTTAGTAAATAATATCCAGTGGTGCCATTCCTGCCATTTGGTAAGGCCTGAAATCACAAACTGAATGGAGTGCCAGAACTGATCACTGACAAGTATCTTAACCCTGGGTATTTAAAGGGACCCTGCTTGCTCAGAAATGGCCAATAAATCCATTCAGCAAACTCGCTGGTTCCCATCATGGGCTTTCTTTGCATTCTGGTCTATGAACTTTGTAATCCACACCTGGGAGAGTTAGCCGGCTGTTAGCGTGTTGGATAATAGGAGCAGCAGGCTGCAATGGGTGAGTCTGAGCGCTGCTCAGGCATGACCCTTGTGTCTCTGTCACGGTGAAAACATTAGAATTGTGTGTGTAAAATCAAAATAAATGAACACTTCACACGGCTACAGGCTCTGTCTTCTCCGCAGAGTTAACCTGGGCTCTTACGTGGGGGCTGCCCAGCTCCCTGCAGGTCCACACACAAAATCCTCTCACCCAGATTCAGAGGTGCTTTCATTCTGGGCTAGCTGGTCCTTTCACGGGGGGGAGGGGGCTACAGGCTGGAGCCTGAGTGAAGCTTACCTTCAAGCTGGGAAACCAAGACTAATCAGCTGAGGTACTGACAGTCCTCAACAATAGCCCTGAACCACATTCTTTTGCCTCCTGATGCAGAATCTCAAAGGACAACTCTAACTTTTATCAAGTTAGCATCACAGCACCCCCAGGAGGCAGGTAATTGTTCTGACCCCCATTTTACAGCTAGGGAAACTGAGGCACTACACAGGTGAGTGCCTTGCCCACAGCTCATGCAAGAAGCCCAGGGCAGACACAGGAACAAATCCCGGTCTCCTGACTTGTAGGCTTACGCAGATTGCTGGAGTCTCCAAATTTTCACTCCCAATAAAAAACTGAATTGACTTAACTTTTCCCGTCTCTTTGAGGTCATTTTCTGTGACTAACCTAGCAAACAGGCTTATTGGCAAAACAATTTCTGACCAACAGCAAATTGTAAGCTACCATTCGACAATCTTCCCCAGAAATAAAAGTAAGAGACCTCAAGGCCTGATGTCACCAATTATACACTCCTGCCATCAAGGAACAGAAACACTGCCATGCCATCTGTGTCCAATCGAAAGGAACTGATGCAGCTTACTTTCCAGATAGTGAAGAACTGCAGCACGGCGGCTGGGGGCCATTTTTCAAATTTATAAAAATTGCAATGAAAATGCCTTGAAAATGTTCATGAAATCTGCAAACTTTTTTTATCATATCGGTAGATTTTGGGGGTTGTTTTGGTTTATTATTATTATTATTCGGTTTTTCTTTCCTTTTTTTCTCTTTCCTCACTTCTTTGTTCACACTTTTTCCTGTACTTTTTTCTGTTCAAAACTGGTGCTCTTTCCCTGCCAGTTTGATGAATTGAAATGTTTCAGAAATAGGAAGAAACATTTGAAGACGTGGGTTTTTTACCCACGAAAGCTTATACCGAAATAAATCTGTTAGTGTTTAAGGTGCCACCGGACTCCTCATTGTTTTTGTGGATACAGACTAACACTGCTACCCCTCTGATAGAAAGAAATGTCGACACACATGAAAAACGGATCCATTTCACATCCTGGGCCCGGAATATTTCAGAACTCTTCCGTTTTCCTGGAAAGTTCTCGTTTCCTTTTTTGACCATCTCCACTCCTCTGCAGAGTAAAAATGACAACTGGTGGAAACTTTTATATAGAGGTAAATTCACCTATCACAGCGATGCCCCTTCAGGGTACGTCAACACTGTGATCAAAGACCCTTGGCAGGGCCGCAGCTGGCCCAGCTTAGCTGACTCGAGCTCCTGGGGCTCGGCATGTGGGGCTGTGCAATTGCAGTGTGGCCATTCAGGTTCAGGCTGGAGACATTTTGTTTCAGAATTTTCCCCAATTTTATTTTTAAACCTATTTTTAAAAACCTCAAAATCAAAAAAACCCTTTTTTCAACATTTCAGTTGTACGAAAATTTCAAAATATTTTTTGTTTCAGGTAGACCTCCATTTTTTTTTCCAGTTTGCCTACCAAACTGAAAAAATCAGCTACTTATAAAGCTCTACTCAGCTAGCAGGATTCTTGCTGGGGATTAAACAATTCTAGACATCTAGCTCTTGTGTAGGTACCGAAACGGGAGCTGAACTCTTTTGAAAATCTGGTTGTGAATGCTGATCAAAAAAGTGTTAACAGAACAGTTTTCAGCCAAAAAAATGCAGTTCCTTCAAAATCAGTAGGTTTTGCAGGAACATGTGAATTTCAATGACATTTTCAACCAGAAAACATCTGAACAAATTATTCCACCTCCATGGTTTCATTTCAATAATACAATATTAAAATTAATCGTTATATATGTAGATAGTAATTTAATATTGTAATATAACAAACATCAAAACCAAATGAAGTGAAACGATAAAGCTGAAATGATTTTCTTTTATTGAAACGCAATGTTTTGAAGTTATTGAAATGAAACATTTTGATGGTACAGAATTGGAATCTTATGGAATTTTCATGCCACGAGACATTTCAAAATGCCGACTTCTTGTTCTGGTTTGGAGCAACAACAAAAAATTTAAAATGTTGGCCTTTCCTCTAGAATGGAAATTCCATTACCAACCCGCATTAGTGATGAGCATGAGAAAACCTTTAACACTGACACCCTGCACATTTTCTGTTCTAAGTACTGATTACCCAAAGGGCATTGACAATTCCAGGGCTGTGTGTACAGTGCAACTGAACCCACAGCACAGTCGCCTTGTGTTAATTGCAGCCACATTTCTCAGAGTAGTAGTAGCACAGTGAGCTTGTTTGTGTTAAAATGGGATGAAGATGGAAGGAGTGAAAGCGGGGGGGGGGCTCGTGGGAAGTGGCTGAGGGACAGGAGGCTCCTGGCAGGGGTGGAGAAGGAGATCTGAGTCATGGCTGCTCTCCTTAGCTAGTTCTCACACACTTGTTAAGATGTGGAAAATCGGCGCTGATTTGGGAGCCCACTGTTATTACTGAAGTGCCTAGAGATCACAAGTCAGGGCCCTGTTGTGCATGTGTTGTGGCAGCCCCTGACCCAGAGTTCACAATCTTAGCCTAGGACAAAAGACCCCAGGTGGATACAACAAAGAGGTGGGTTGGAAGGGCAGAGATGACAAGGGAGCAATGACTCAGTGGTGGTCAGGAGTGAAACGCATCATGAAAATGCCTTCACCCATTGGTCTCTCAATTTAGTCCTGAGTGGCGCACAGGAGCTGGTCCAAGAGGTAACTATAACAGGACCTCTTGGAAATAGTGACCATAATATAATAATATTTAACATGCCTGTGGTGGGAAAAACACCTCAACAGCCCAACACTGTGGCATTTAATTTCAGAAAGGGGAACTATGCAAAAATGAGCGGGTTAGTTAAACAGAAATTAAAAGATACAGTGACTAAAGTGAAATCCTTGCAAGCTGCATGGACGCTTTTCAAAGACACCATAATAGAGGCCCAATTTAAACGTATACCCCAAATTAAAAAACACAGTAAAAGAACTAAAAAAGAGCCACTGTGGCTTAACAACCATGTAAAAGAAGCAGTGAGAGATAAAAAGGCATCTTTTAAAAAGTGGAGGTCAAATCCTAGTGAGGTAGATAGAACGGAGCATAAACACTGCCAACTTAAGTGTAAAAATGTAATAAGAAAAGCCAAAAAGGAGTTTAAAGAACAGCTAGTCAAAAACTCCAAAGATGGTAATAAAATGTTTTTAAGTACATCAAAAGCAAGAAGCCTGCTAAACAACCAGTGGGGCCCCTGGATGATCGAGATACAAAAGGAGCGCTTAAAGACGATAAAGTAATTGCGAAGAAACTAAATGGATTCTTTGCTTCATTCTTCATGGCTGAAGATGTTAGGGAGATTCCCAAACCTGAGCCGGCTTTTGTAGGTGACAAATCTGAGGAATTGTCACAGATTGAGGTGTCACTAGAGGAGATTTTAGAATTAATTGATAAACTTAACAGTAAAAAGTCACTGGGACCCAATGACATTAACCCAAGAGTTCTGGAAGATCTCAAATGTGAAGCTGTGGAACTATTAACTATGGTTTGTAACGAACTGGGAATGTTCTTAATGTTTGCTCTGAATACTGTGTTGGTGCCTCAGTGTCCCCATGGCAGTTCTTAAGTATCTGGCAGAGCAAAGGGCCAGTGCACCTAAATGCCTGACACTCTGTCTCCTAGCAACTGATGGCCTGGGCCCCTCCTCTGCAAAGGTGCCAGCTGAAGGTGTTGGAGACAAAGGGATCAGGTGACCTCCTGGCCTGGGAAAGGGGCTGAGCAGAGAGGAGGGGCTGGGAGGGGTTGTTAGTCTGGAGCTGGCTGGGGTCAAGGGTGGAGGGCAGACCTGGGGGTCTGGCACACTGCCCCCCCAGAATGGACCCAGCCGAGGGGTCCGGTTCACTGTATCTACAAGCTCTGTTTTAGACCCTGTTCCTGTCATCGAATAAACCTTTGTGTTACTGGCTGGCTGAGAGTCACATCTGACTGCAAAGTGGGGGTGCAGGACCCAGTGGCTTCCCCAGAACCTCGCTGGGGTGGACTCGCTGTGGGAAGCGCACGGAGGGGCAGAGGATGCTGAATGCTCCAAGGAGAGACCCAGGAGGTGAAGCCGTGTGAGCTTCTTGCCCTGAACAAGTCTGCTCCAAGGGAGAGGAAGCTCCCCAAAGTCCTGACTGGCTTGGTGGGGAGCAGTTCCAGAGCATCGCCCGGTGACTCCGTGACAACTGGTGGCAGCGGCGGGACGTACTGCACCCCGTGAATGGCGCTGCTTGCAGTAAGTGACTGGGGAGCAGTAAAACAAAGGAGGGATAATGAGGACCAGGCATGCTGAAGGCTCAGAGTGGGACGGTTTCAGGGGGCGGTTAACCTCTGGGAGTGTGTGACCAGCGAGAAGGACTGTTGGAGTAACGGGGTCCCCCTGAGGATTGCAGCGAGCAGTCTCAGGGGCGGAGGAGCTTGCCGCTCGACCCTGGGAGAGAGAAGGATTTTTGCAGTAGCAGGGTTCCCCGGGGGATTGCAGGAGCAGTCCCAGGGGCGGAGGAGTCTGCAGCTCGACCCTGGCAAAGAGGTGGTGATCACGAGAAGGGCTGGCACACCAGGGGTTCTTCCTGGAAACCATGGGGGAGCCAAGAGCACACAGGCCTGTGAGTCCAGAGCCACTTGGGAACGGTGAAGTGATGGCCTATCACCATCTCCTTGAGAAGGACATTATGATCCTGTGCACAAAGAGAGGGTTACGCATGGGGAAATTCACCAAGGCACAGTTAATCGTGCAGTTGGAGGAGAAGGACCGCTCTGAGGAGCAGATTCCTGGCCCAGATGGGGCTACAAGAGGATCTGAGAGCAGCTGGAGCATCAGCCAGGCATCCCCGGGAGTCTGGTCCCCAATCAGACGAGGGTCTTCACGACTGGGTTCCCCATCAGGAGATTGGAGACGGATGGGATGGGAGCAGAGCCCGAGAGAGCGAGAGGACCGTGAGAGAGAGCAAGAGCCCGAGGAAAAGCTGCATGAGAAGCAGCAGCAGCGTGGACTGGTGATGGTGGAGCAGAGAGACATAGGGGGCTTCCTAGGGGTCAGTGGGGAAACACGCCTGCAGGGGCGAGACCCTGGGACAGAGAGAACTGTGGTGGTGCAGCCCCAGATACTGAGGGACTGTGGAACCTGGGTGAAGTTCCCTGGGGTGAAGCCCCTCGCCCTGCCTATGGCCCAGATCCCTGTACAGACCCAGAAGGGGTCGGGCTGGCTGGTAGTTGGGGTTCTCCAGGATATCGGCTGGGAGGCCCTGTTGGGGGGTGACTGTCTCCCCATGGGACAGGATCCAGGCCCCGCTCCTGTAACGGCCGATGTTTTGAATTCAAATCCAGGGAACCAATTGGCTAGGATGGAAATGGTCAGTGAAAATGCAAATAACCTGGCTGGCAGGGGGGAGGGGCTGCTGGGCTCAGGATACCTGCCTACCTATAACGAGCCCCCTGGGGCTGAGTGGGAGGGAGAGATGCTCCCCGCCCCCCTGCACACCAGAGAGGGGGCTCACGCTGGCTCTGATGCTGTGACCAGAACAGAGAGCTCGCTGCCTGCCCCCACTGGGACAGCAAGGGCAGCGCTGAGCACGGGGGGAGCTGAGACCCCAGCTGAGTGGGGGGACACCCGGGCAGGGCAGGTTGGCTGCCAAACAGGTTTGCCTGGTCCAGACATGCTGCTGGGAAGAGATTACACAGCAGGGAGGGAGCTACCAGGGACAGGGCTCAGGGGGGCTGTGACCCCAGGCCCAGCCAGCGAGAGGGAGCAGGTCCCACTCCCTGCCCCAGCTGCTGAATCCCAGACTGAGCTGCAGAAGGATCCCTCCTTGGAGAAGCTGAGGGAACTTGCTGGCCACAGCGCTGCAAACCCCCTTGGGGAAGGCTGCAGGGACAGAGTCCTGCAGGAGGAGGGATTCCTGTACTGGGAATGGGCTCCCCAAGGGGAAGTAGAACTGGGGGAAATCAGAAGGCAGCTGGTGGTGCCCCAGGAATCCACAGGGTTCTTCCCTTTCGAGCTGCTGGATGGGAGGAGAGTGAGGGGACCCCTGGACCTGAAGAGGGAGGATTGGATGAAGAAGGGGGAAGACCCCCGGGGGGATCTCTTCCCTGAGGTGGGAGACAATCTCCCCATCAGGTGTTCCCCGTTCAGAGTCACTGGGAAAGCAGCCCAGAACCTGGAGAGAGAGGTCAAGGACCTGCTGGCTTTAGATGGGATCCAGCCGTTTTACAGCCCATGGGCCTCACCCGTGGGGCTGATCCCCAAGGGAGACAGGATGATCTGGTTTTATGGGGGCTATCAGAAGCTTAAAGCCATCACAGTGTGCGATGCCGACCCCATGCCTAGGCCTGGGGAGATTCTAGACAAGCTGAGGGGGATGGAGAACTTGGCCCTGGCAGACACTGATAACATGTGCATCTTTAGCCAGACCTGGGAGGAACAGGTGTCCCAGGTGAAGAGGGGGCTGGGCTGCCTCAAGGAGGTGGGACTGACGTTAAAAGCTGGAAAGTGCAAGGGGGGACGGCAGAGGTGTTGTGTCTGGGCCACAAAGTGGGAAGCGGCTGCCCAAGCCCAGAGCTGGCAAAGGCCAAGATGGGGGCTCTTAACCAAAAGAGCCCGAATCACAGACCGGAGGGCTGGGGAAAGACCCAATCCCAGCTTGAACCCCAGGGGTATTGGGGTGGCAAAGGGTGTGGGCTGCATAAACCTTCCCACCTGCGGCCTGCAAGTGCCATCAAGCACACCCGACCTAAGGGAGGGCGTGAGACTGGACTGTCCTGGTGTAACTCACACCAAGGAATGGGAGAGATGCTGGGGCATCCATGGGAACCTTGGTGGGTTCGAACTTCCCCAGGTCACTGGCAGGAGTGACCTCGCTCAGTTCGGTCTCGAAGGGGGGAGAGATGTGACGAACTGGGAATGTTCTTAATGTTTGCTCTGAATACTGTGTTGGTGCCTCAGTGTCCCCATGGCAGTTCTTAAGTATCTGGCAGAGCAAAGGGCCAGTGCACCTAAATGCCTGACACTCTGTCTCCTAGCAACTGATGGCCTGGGCCCCTCCTCTGCAAAGGTGCCAGCTGAAGGTGTTGGAGACAAAGGGATCAGGTGACCTCCTGGCCTGGGAAAGGGGCTGAGCAGAGAGGAGGGGCTGGGAGGGGTTGTTAGTCTGGAGCTGGCTGGGGTCAAGGGTGGAGGGCAGACCTGGGGGTCTGGCACACTGCCCCCCCAGAATGGACCCAGCCGAGGGGTCCGGTTCACTGTATCTACAAGCTCTGTTTTAGACCCTGTTCCTGTCATCGAATAAACCTTTGTGTTACTGGCTGGCTGAGAGTCACGTCTGACTGCAAAGTGGGGGTGCAGGACCCAGTGGCTTCCCCAGAACCTCGCTGGGGTGGACTCGCTGTGGGAAGCGCACGGAGGGGCAGAGGATGCTGAATGCTCCAAGGAGAGACCCAGGAGGTGAAGCCGTGTGAGCTTCTTGCCCTGAACAAGTCTGCTCCAAGGGAGAGGAAGCTCCCCAAAGTCCTGACTGGCTTGGTGGGGAGCAGTTCCAGAGCATCGCCCGGTGACTCCGTGACACCCAAGAGTTCTGGAAGATCTCAAATGTGAAGCTGTGGAACTATTAACTATGGTTTGTAACCTGTCCTTTAAATCGGCTTCTGTACCCAATGACTGGAAGTTAGCTAATGTAACCCTTTAAAAGGGCTCTAGAGGTGATCCAGCAATTACAGACCAGTAAGTCTAACTTCAGTACCGGGCAAAATAGTTGAAACAATAGTTAAGAATAAAATTGTCAGACACATAGAAGAACATAAACTGTTGGGCAAAAGTCAACATGGTTTCTGTACAGGGAAATCATGTCTTTCTAATCTATTGGAGTTCTTTGAAGGGGTCAACAAACATGTGGACAAGGGGGATCCAGTGGACACAATGTACTTAGATTTCCAGAAAGCCTTTGACAAGGTCCCTCATCAAAGGCTCTCACGTAAATTAAGTTGTCATGGAATAAGAGGGAAGGTCCTTTCATGGATTTCAAATTGGTTAAAAGACAGGGAAGAAAGGGTAGAAATTAATGGTAAATTGTCAGAATGAAGAGGGGTAACTAGTGGTGTTCCCCAAGGATCAGTCCTAGGACCAATCCTATTCAACTTATTCATAAATGATCTGGAGAAAGGGGTAAACAGTGAGGTGGCAAAGTTTGCAGATGATACTAAACTGCTCAAGATAGTTAAGACCAAAGCAGACTGTGAAGAACTTCAAAAAGATCTCACAAAACTAAGTGATTGGGAAATAAAAAGGCAAATGAAATTTAATGTGGATAAATGTAAAGTAATGCACATTGGAAGAAATAACCCCAACTATACATACAATATGATGGGGGCTAATTTAGCTACAACGAATCAGGAAAAAGATCTTGGAGTCATCGTGGATAGTTATCTGAAGACATCCAAGCAGCGTGCAGAGGCAGTCAAAAAAGCAAACAGGATGTTAGGAATCATTAAAAAGGGGATAGAAAATAAGACAGAGAGTATCTTATTGCCCCTATATAAAACCATGGTATGCCCACATCTTGAATACTGCGTACAGATGTGGCCTCCTCATCTCAAAAAAAAAATACTGGCACTAGAAAAGGTTCAGAGAAGGGCAACTAAAATGATTAGGGGTTTGGAACTGGTCCCATATGAGGAGAGATTAAAGAGGCTAGGGCTTTTCAGCTTGGAAAAGAGGAGACTAAGGAGGGATATGATAGAGGTCTATAAAATCATGAGTGATGTGGAGAAAGTAAATAAGAAAAAGTTATTTACGTGTTCCCATAATACAAGAACTAGGGGCCACGAAGTGAAATTAATGGGCAGCAGATTTAAAACAAATAAAAGGAAGTTCTTCTTCACACAGTGCACAGTCAACTTGTGGAACTCCTTGCCTGAGGAGGTTGTGAAGGCTAGGACTAGCATTTAAAAGAGAACTGGATAAATTCATGGAGGTTAAGTCCATTAATGGCTAGTAGCCAGGCTGGGTAAGGAATGCTGTCCTTAGCCTCTGTTTGTTTGTCAGAGGGTGGAGATGGATGGCAGGAGAGAGATCACTTGATCATTGCTTGTTGGGTTCACTTCCTCTGTGGCACCTGGCATTGGCCACTGTCGATAGACAGGATGTTGGGCTAGATGGACCTTTGGTCTCACCCAGTAGGGCCATTCTTATGTTCTTATGTCTCAAAAGCACTGATTAGAGCTGATGCTCCTAAGTGTGTCTTTCTTCATAAAACTAAGGGGGCTTGCCAGCTGGTGACAGCTCAGCAGGTGTCTGGCAGGGGTTACTGGGATCATTAATACCTTAGTTACATTGAAAAAACGTCATCCAAACCTGACCCACATGGTCCCATCACTGCTGCCCTGCTGACGGGCTTGTGCAGCACCTGGAGCTGTGGCTCTCTAAGCCTGACTCGGAGCTCTGTGTGCTACTGTAAAACAACCACTAACCCTGCGGCTGTAGAGGAGTGAGATTTGCTGAAATAGCCAGTGAGCTTGGGGGTTGGACCCAGCTCCTCACAAGTATTTCACCCCCATTGGGAGTTAGGTGCCTAGATACCTTTGAGGATCTGGGCTGTGGTGCCTTTTGCTCATATTGCATTTAATCAGCAGTCAGTGATGCCAGAGATAAATCCACCACTAAACAGAGAAGCATGGGAGAAACCCATTGCAGGTTCACCTCAGGTTACTCCCAGAACATGAGCTGCACTATTGAGATGCTTTTCCTCCCAATTGAAAGGAGCAGTTCTGCACCAAAAACTGTCTTCTCTTTAGAGCCACACCCTCTAGCACAGATTAGCTGGCTCTTTGGAAGCTCTGTAGTCAAGGCACATCAGTGAGGCTGAGGGTAATGTCTTGTTATGGTACGTCTGCACATACGCAGGGACTGGCGGTCCTCCTGGGCAGAAGCAGCATGATTTCATAGCTCCTCCATGAGAGTAACTGCTTTTCATGTATGTGTCTGGGGCCAAATCCTGCCCTGTCGTGCACCTCACAGCACCTCAGTGCAGCCGATGGACTGTGTGGGGAATGAGCCCAAGTCTTAAGCTGCTCGTGCCTGTACATGGGGGTGGGGGCACTATCTGCGACCAGGAGCCCAAATGAGGGACTACAACAATTATCCCTGCACTAAACTGGTTTGATCCTGGCTGGGGCCTGTCCCCAGAAGCATGGAGAACATAAGAACGGCCACACTGGGTCAGACCAAAGGTCCATCTATCCCAGTATCCAGTCTACCAACAGTGGCCAGTGCCCCAGAGAGAATGAACAGAACAGGCAATCATCAAGTGATCCAGCCCCTCTCGCCCATTCCCAGCTCCTGGCAAACATAAACATATATATGTGCACAATCTACTGCGAGCAATGTCTCATTTTGATGATTCACAAGGGCAGAGCTTAGTTACCACCATCTTTTCTTCCCACTAATCTGACCTGACTACAAATTGATCCCATATTTTCATAGACTCTGCTCTTCCCCTGGAATTAGAGGGTAGAAAGTGAAATAATTGTTTGAGAGTGGCCAGGGAAGTTCCAGAATTCCTAGTTCTAAAATTGCCATTGGTTTCCCACCCATTTGCTCTGCCATATCACACAGCTCCAAAGTACACAATGCTGACATGACTTGAGTGACAAGAAGATTAAAGTGAACTCTCCCAAGGTCCAAAGTAAAAGCAAGCCAAGACACAAGTCTACAAGGGAGTGTTTTTCAGTTGCCATAGTTTGCTATTCTCTCTCTGGAGAGAGAGACAGACAGTGATTATATACACAAGTGCTCAAGACAAAAATAATGTACAATCCAGCTGGGAGAAGCCCAGGTATGGAACAGAAACAGTCCTCTTCCATCACTATAAGGGGCAATACCCTGCATCACTCCCACCCATGAGATCCCCTCGCACTCACCGAGACAAGGAGAAGTGCCTTCACCACAGGGCTCTGAAGACAATGCACCCAACCAGTTGTTGTCCTCAAACTGGTTATTCATTCCCCCAGGTACATCTCTGCTGCCACCCTGGGTGTTGCTTGGGAAGGGAAAACACCTGTGTGCTTGAAAGCAGGGTTGTGAATCTGGACTTTAAAACACAGGCCAGACAACTGGCCCACAATCCTTCCTAGAGCAGATCTGTTTTTTAATCAAGGTTGAATGTTTGTCTCTTTGTCAGTGATGGAGAACCCACTGCAACCCTCGGTAGATTGTTCCACTGGTTAATGACCCTCACCGTTACAAATGTACGACTTATTTCCAGTCTGAATTTGTTTAGCTTCAGCTTCCAGCCGTCGGATCATGTTAGACCTTCCTCTGCTAGATTGAGAAGCTGATTATTAAATACTTGTTCCCCATGTAGATACTCATAGACCATAAGCAAGACACCTCTTAACCTTTTCTGTGTTAAGCTCAGTAGATGGAATTTTTTGAGTCTATCACTAGAAGGCAGGTTTTTTAATCCTTCTGTCATTCTCATGGCTCTTCTCTGAACCCTCTCCAATTTATCAATATCCTTCTTGAATTGTGGGCACCAGAACTGGACACAGCATTCCAGCAGCAGCTCCATCCATGCCAAATACAGAGGTAAAAGAACCTCTCTGCTCCTTCTCGAGCTTCCTCCAGACACAGATTGCTCACAGGGTTAGCCTTGGGAGGGTCTGCCTTGAATTAGACGTGCCAAGGCCCTGCGCAATGCTCCAGGGCAGGGTGGGTGGCTGGCAGGCTCAGTGCATCAGGCCTGATGGCGCCTGGGACCTTGTGCTGCCACGTCCCCATTAGCCGGAGTAACTGACCCCCACCTCCATTCATGCCCCTGGACACCAGAACCTTGGTCCACTCCAGCCTCTGTGCCTTGCTTGGGCAGCACAAAGCAGGGCAGCCCGGGGGGGAGGCAAGTGGGGCAATTTGCCCCAGGCCCACATGAGAATATAGTATTCTATAGTATTGCAACTTTTTTTTATGGAAGGGGCCCCCAAAATTGCTTTGCCCCAGGCCCCCTGAATCTACTGGACGGCCGTGGAACAAAGGGATCACAAGAGAATTCCCCGAGGGGAAGGGAATTCCCAACTGGCATAAAGCCAGCCGAGCTACCTCCTGCACCAGCCCCGCCCCGCCTGGGGGCAGGAAGGGGGCAGCTGGCCTGGACAGAGGGGAGGGCCTGGCTGCTCTGCTCGAGGCTGCTGTGCCTCATGAATGGGCCAACAAGCACCAAATCAAGGAGCTGGAGCAGGCTTCCCGCTGTCCCACAGTGCTAAGTGCAGCTCGGACCCAGGGGAGAATCGAGCCCTCTCCCTGCCCAGAGCATGACGGAGCTCACTGCTCCATCACAACCACGCGCAGCGGCCTGGAGCATTCCCTGCTCAGCCAGACCTTGAGTGCAAAAAGCCCGACTCAGCCATGGCCTGGCGTCCTTGAGCCAGCCAGGCAGGTTGAAGGAAATCCCCACGGAGCATGGAGCCCACATGGAGCCCCACAGCTGCCAAAGGAGCAGGAGGGGAGGGGCTAGGTTAGACCTGCAGGGGCACAATGGGGCAGGCCGGTCGGTCCCAAGCCCTGCAGGAAGCAGCCCCAGGGCAGTTCTTCTGCCATGGAATTCCCGCTGCCAGTCCTTGCGAAGGAGGACAGGAGTGCTCCTCCCTTCCCCATGTGCCACTGGCGCTCGCTCTGCGCCGGGCCTGCCCCCAATCCCGTTTGAATGGGGAGCCAGGAGGATTAATTTGACATGTCAGCAGGGAGGAGGGGGGTGTTTAATTCTCCCCAGTCCAGGCCCAGGTTTGGTTTATCTGTAATGACGCGCAGAACGTGTGTCCAGGGTGGAATCGCGCAGGAGAGGGCAGCGTGCAGCATGACTCCAAACAAACGGCTGCCCCAGGGGACCAGAATTACACACAGCACTTTGCCCTGGAAGGGCCAGGACACAAAACAGCCAGAGCCAGCCCTGCTGAGTGGTGGCCCGGCTGGCACCGCAGGGCTGGCAGCGTTGGCACAGGGAGCCTGGGAGAGACCCAGGCCCCGCTGGGCTCAAGTTCTCAGGGCCCCTGGAGCTGCCTTAAGTGGCATCCCTGCTGCAGTGTGCCCCACATGGCTTTGCAGGGGAACAGAATCATGGGGGCACAGGTCTGCTCCTGGCATTTCCCCCCGGCACTAGGGCTGCTTCGGGGTGGTGCAGGGTGGACAGAACCAGCTCTGTGCCTGGTCATGGGCTGGGGGAATTCCCTGGCTGGGGCAGGGGTGCCACACAGTGACAAGTCGGGTCCCTGCTGTGACAGGCCCACACGGGGAGCTCAGCGGGAGGTCCCAGATGAAGGTGTTCCTCACACACTGCCCTTTGCTGGCAGGCTCCAACGGTTCAAAGCACAAGCAGAGTGGGAAGGAGGATCAGTGACTGAACACGGATCAGTGATGTATTCCTGGCAAAAGCAGGGCATCCATTAAAAGCTCTGCTCTATGAACCCAGGCAAACATATGCTGCAACCTCATGCAGCCTTTTTCAGAGAACTTCTGTTAACCCCTGCCTTGCTGCAGCCTCTGCTCTGGTAGACTGAGACAGAATCATTGCAGGTGTTCACAGCAACATTGACCCGGCAGGGGTGACAGCAATGGAGCAGAGGGAGAGGCCAGCCGAGGAGATCTGTGGTGCTTGATGTACATGCTACTATAGCACTGAGAGTCGAAGTCTATAAACTCCCACCACTCTACCCACCTGTCATTCTCGCTCTAACATGGGGGTGCTGGCACCTGAACTGGGGTATGCAGCCCTGGCAGCGCTGATCTGCAGACAGACTGGCAGGGGAATGGCAAATGTTTCTCCTGACTTTAATCGTTGGATCTAAGGTGTTACGTTATTCAATTAACTAACGGTGCTGCGAGTATAACGAAAGGATCAGGAGGGACCATTATCTTTGGAAAATCATGGGAGACAGGAGAGATTCCAGAAGACTGGAAAAGTGCCCATCTATAAAAAGGGAAATAAAAAAGGGAAATAAAAACAACCCAGGAAACTACAGACCAGTTAGCTTAACTTCTGTGCCAGGGAAGATAAGGGAGCAAGTAATTAAGGAAATCATCTGCAAACAATTGGAAGGTGGTAAGGTGATAGGGAATAGCCAGCATGGATTTGTAAAGAACAAATCATGTCAAACCAATTTGATAGCTTTCTTTAATAGGATAACGAGTCTTGTGGATAAGGGAGAAGCGGTGGATGTGGTATACCTAGACTTTAGTAAGGCATTTGATACAGTCTCGCATGATATTCTTATCAATAAACTAGGCATATACAACTTAGATGAGGCTATTGTAAGGTGGGTGCATAACTGGCTGGATAACCGTACTCAGAGAGTAGTTACTAATGGTTCCCAATCCTACTGGAAAGGTATAATAAGTGGGGTTCCGCAGGGGTCTGTTTTGGGACAGGCTCTGTTCAATATCTTCATCAATGACTTAGATATTGGCATAGAAAGTACGCTTATTAAGTTTGCAGATGATACCAAACCAGGAGGGATTGAAACTGCTTTGGAGGATAGGGTCATAATTCAAAATGATCTGAACAAAGTGGAGAAATGGTCTGAGGTAAACAGGATGAAGTTTAATAAAGACAAATGCAAAGTGCTCCACTCAGGAGGGAACAATCAGTTTCACACATACAGAATGGGAGAAGACTGCCTAGGAAGGAGTACAGCAGAAAGGAATCTAGGGGTCATAGTGGACCACAAGCTAAATATGGGTCAAAAGTGTGATGCTGTTGCAAAAAAAGCAAATGTGATTCTGGGATGCATTAACAGGTGTGTTGTGAGCAAGACACGAGAAGTCATTCTTTCGCTATACTCTGCGCTGGTTAGGCCTCAACTGGAGTATTGTGTCCAGTTCTGGGCACCGCATTTCAAGAAAGATGTGGAGAAATTGGAGAGGGTCCAGAGAGAGCAACAAGAATGATTAAAGCCTGGTCTTGAGAACATGATCTATGAAGGAAGGCTGAAAGAATTGGGTTTGTTTAGTTTGGAAAAGAGAAGACTGAGAGGGGACATAATAGCAATTTTCAGGTATCTAAAAGGGTGTCATCAGGAGGAGGGAGAAAACTTGTTCATCTTAGCATCTAATGATAGAACAAGAAGCAATGGGCTTAAACTGCAGCAAGAGAGGTTTAGGTTGGACATTAGGAAAAAGTTCCTAACTGTCAGGGTGGTTAAACACTGGAATAAACTGCCTAGGGAGGTTGTGGAATCTCCATGTCTGGAGATATTTAAGAGTAGGTTAGATAAACGTCTATCAGGGATGGTCTAGACACAGGGGCAGCTCTAGGCATTTTGCCTCCCCAAGCACACGCCTGCGGGAGGTCCACCGAAGCCGCGGGACCAGCTGACCCTCCGCAGGCAAGCCGCCAAAGGCAGCCTGCCTGCCACCCTCGCGGCGACCTGCAGAGTGCCCCCAGTGGCTTGCCTCCCCAAGCACACGCTTGGCGTGCTGGTGCCTGGAGCCGCCCCTGTCTAGACAGTATTTGGTCCTGCCATGATGGCAGGGGACTGGACTCGATGACCTCTCGAGGTCCCTTCCAGCCCTACAATCCATGAATCTATGAATTATGACCACCTCATCTCACCTCTTCCATAACACAGGCCAGAGAATTCCCCCCTTATGTCTAGTCTTGGTTCAGCTCCCAGCCACGGGATTTAATTCTGCCTTTGACAGCCTTTCCTGTCAGATATCTCCTCCATGTGTAGGTGCCGTGGGTGGGGCCCCAATCACCTCCTAACCGTCTCTTAGCTAAGCTAAGCCGATTGAGCTCCTTCAGTTCAGCAGATGCACAACGTTACTGGTGTGTGCCAGGCTCTGGAGGACCAGGGTGCGCCAGGGACGCCCCAATGGTCATGCATGGAGTTGGTGATAGTTCTGGGATTAGAGCTCTTGGCTGCCAGCTCCGCACTCAGGGAGTTAAAAATGACACTCAGCTGCACTAGGCACATTCCTTGCAGATTCAGCTCCCTGCAGTGTGCCATGGCTGAGCCTGGGCTAGGGCTCCCTGCACTGGCAGGCTTAGAGTTATGTCAGCTGCTGCTGCCTCTCCTGCTGGCCTTCTTCCCATCTTTAATCCAGGTGGGAAACAAACCCAGGGACTAACAGATCCTATCTCCTAGGGGATGACAAGTCCTGTAGCACAAGTGATCCTGCACTCAAGCCTGAGACAGGAGGAGTGACGCCCTCGGCACAAACTATTCCTACCTGCGGGTAAGAATCCAGAGGACAGGGAACCTCCCAGACAAGGAATTGAACCTTTGCTGCCAAGAGGGTGTCTGGCTTGACGGGATCATTTCAATGCTAAGCCCATTCCCCGTTTGGTTGTTTGTACAGATCCCAGGCAGCCAGGATCCAAGGCACAGTCACCATCCGTTTCCCTGTCGCTCCAGGGGATGGCATAGTGCTAATGACACCCTCACACCGCACTCTGCTGAGCAAGCTGGCGTCATGTGGGGGAGGAGAGGGGAGATAAGGCTCCACCCATTCCCCTCCCAGCTCCCCGTGGGGGAATGGTTGTGCCAGAAGCCAAGGTCCAGGAAGCCTACCCAGGGCTGTGCAGAAAGTTCGCATTGCCCCTGCAGAGAGCCACCACTAGCCCATGGCACCTTAGCTTTCAATGGTGCAAGGGTCTGTTGATTTCAAACTGGGAGGTCTTTTTCCCCATTCCATGTGCTGTGGGCGAGCCGTACTCTCTCACACTGGGCTGTGCAGCACGGTTTGCAGGCTCTGGATGGCTTGCAAGGTTTCTCAGAGGCCGGAAGGGGCTTGTGGGCTGTTCCCTGAGTGGGAATGGAGCTTTTCCTACCAAAAAAAAAAAACCACCAAATCCAATTTTGTCAGGTTTTTTTAAACAAAGAAGAAAAAAGTCATTTTTTGCGTGTGATGAAAACAGATTTTTTTTCCCACAAAAATTCGATTGAGTCAGAAGTGGGGAGTTTCCAATGATAAGCTCCACCCCTAGCCTGTCTGGTCTCCATGAGTCTCCTCTTTCGGAAGGGGCGTAACAATTTCTGCAGAAGAGCGCTCTTCGAACACATTACTGTCCCTCTCCTGCATGGCAGTTCAGACAGTCACAGAAGCTCACGTGACACCTGCTCCAATATTACATGACCACATGGAACACAGGTATTACAAGTGAGATAATTCATGCAGCAACTCCCAACGCTCACTAGAGTCTAAACAAGAAATGCTTGATCATACCTTTTCATCAACATAAACCCACGAATGAGCCAGGCAGATTCCAGCTCTGTGTCTGTCAGTGTCCAGTTGAGGCAGGAGGACCTTGGCATGTGCTAGCGTCACAGATCCCGTCTGTTTGTAATACAGTAAACAACTGCTCCTCTTCGAAAGCAAAGTGCAGTAGTTTTATCGGTGTGTGATTCCCCTAAAAATCGAAACTCTCCAATTGCAAAGTAACGCACATTGCAGGGGAAAATCTGTACTCACACACCCTACAGGGTTCTAAAGTAACTGTAGCCACTCAAGGAAGAACCCTGGCCATCAGTGTAGATAGCGCAATGACAACCTCTCCTTAATGAGCAGCTGTGGTCAGAAAAGCAAACAAAGCATTATAGATTCTAAAGCCAGAAGGGACCATTGCGCTCAGACCTCCCATATAGCACAGGCTAGAGAACTTCCCCCAAAAATTCCTAGTGCAGACCTCTTAGAGAAACTTCTAATCTAGATTTAAAAACTGTCAGTGATGGAGAATCCACCACAACTCTGGGTAAGTTGTTCCAATGGTTTACTATGGTCACCATTAAAAATGTACACATTATTAGGATGCATAAGGAATTGGATGGAGATTAATTCCAAGACTGTTTTAGTGTGACTATGTAGGTCAACAGTGTGGCCTTACCTGGATACTGGGTGCAGTAGTGGTCATCCCGTATCTAAAAGCGTATTGCAGAAGTGGAGTGGGTTGATAAAATAGAAACTGGTCCAGAGGAGGGAGATCAGGACTATCTCTTCTCCCTGTTTCATAACACAAGATCAAGGGGACAATAAATGAAACAGAGAAGTGAGAAATTCAAACCCAAAATAAGAAAATAGTTATGCATACAACATGTAATGAGACTGTGGAACTGACTGCCACAGGAAGTCATTGAGGGCAAGAATTTAGCAAGATTCAAAAAGGGATTGGACGTTTATATGGGGGAAAAGAATATCCAGAGTTTTCATAATTAATGATGCAAAAAATTCGACAAGGTTATAAAACCTCATGCTTCCAGTCTTATGCTGATCTCTAACTATTAGAGACCAGGATGAGACATAATGTGGGGGACACATTATCCCACATCATTTACTATGGGGTTTTTAAATCTTCCTCCAAAACATCTGTCCCTAGCTACTATCTAGACAGGATACTAAGCTAGATGGACCTTGTATCTGATCCAGTCGGGCAATTCCTATGTTCCTATATATACCAAGCAATAAGTATTAGAAATCCATTTCGACATAGTTTGAATACAGACAATGTGATTTCCATAATGGTGCTATAGTGATTTGTACAGGCAGGATATTTAAAAGAAACAACAGGAAGGTACTTCACACAAAGGGCAGTCAACCTGTGGAACTCATTGCTATGGGATATTGTGAAGGCCAAATGTATGACTGGGTTCAAAAAAAGAAACAGATACGTTAATGGAGGAGAGGTGCACTAAAGGCTATTAACCAAGATGGTCAGGGATGCAACCCATGCTGGTACTGGATGACGGGGAATGGGTCACTCAATAATTGCCCTGTTCTGTTAATTCATTCTCTCTGAAGCAGCTGGCATTGGCCACTGTTGGAAGGCAGGATACTGGGCTAGATGGACCTTTGGTCTGACCCAGCATGGCCATTCTTATGTATGAAGCAGTGTGCTCTGCTTGGAAACCAATGGAAATCAATTCACCCCATATAAATGGCAACCTCTGTGACAAACCAAGTTTTCAGTAACAAACCAGTTTATAAAGAAATGCAAAGCAGTCTGCATGGCATTGGAAACTCTGCAGTAAATAGTATAAACTGGTGTGCAAAATACAGCCCAGAAGTAGAGAATCCCCTATCTCGCATTTCCTTGTACTAAACTAGCTTGTAGCAGGCAAATGTATTAGGTCTCAGTCCAGACTTTGTAAAGAAAATGCACGTTATCAATATTTTTGCACATGAAACTCAAGCGACATCACAAATTATTCCAATGAGCGAATAAAAGAAATGGCTTCTTGATTTCTCTTCATCGGCTCAGAGGCCCTATAAAAACTTCCTCTGCACCCAATATAGAGAGAAAGGACATAGAGGCCTCAACCTCTTCTAATGTCCTTACTTGCTTAGTGATGCAAATACAAAAATCATTTGGCTTTAAAAGATCTCCAAAGATTAGTTCTCTGCTATGACAGAGGCCCCTAGTAGATAACACCATATGGAATTTAATTGAATGGACATAATGGCTGTGAGCTAGCTCATTCTGCTCATAATGAAGAGTCTAGCCTCATAGCCAGGGTAATGTTATTGACAACCTAGTCATGTGGAATTCTGGGCAGCCACTCATCTGCAAGGTTCCCCAGCATGACAGCGGAAATGTTAACAATCCCCTCTTGAGTTCGTCCATTTACAGCTCCTCGTGTGCTCGACAAACAGACATGAGGAGCGAGGAGAACTTGGAAGGAACTGAAAAACAAGCTCATAAGCAAAATTAAGCCAGTAGAGACTCTAGAAGGGAGAGATGGACTCAAGCAAATAGTCATCCATCACGTCCATGCCATTCTAAATGATTGCTGCTAGACCAACCGGCTGTATTCATCCCCCCAGCAAATGCTCTCTTCTGCTGGAAAAATCATGCGCTGCAACCTGCCGCAGCCACTGGGACTGCATGAATTTTGGTCAGGAATGAAAAAACTGTGCAAACCTCCTAAGCAACATTGAAAAGAATCAATAAAAACGAGGTCAGGTTCTACGGTGACCTTAGTTTGTGTGGAAGCAACAGAGAGTCAAACTCAACTGAATCCTTTAGGAAAACCAAGTGCAGAAGTGGCCTGCCTAGTCATCCAGCACTGAAGTGTGGTCACCGTTCTCCAGTGCAGTCCTGCTGCCCCAAGCAACCGAATGCCGAGTGGGGCATGCTGTGCAGATGGCTCAATGCTGGCCCACAGACAGCTTTGCTAATGGCATATTACACAGAAAAATAGCAACCTGCTTCCTCGACTCTTCATTCATTTGCCATGTGTCACCATTATTCAAGTGTTGTTAAGCACAGAGCCGGTGCATAGGATTATGAATTACAGCCTTGGCGTGAAGAGAGCACAAGCTTTAGCTGGGCGACAAAGCCTCTAACATATGTGGACGAAACCAGTGCTTTGTGGGGAGCTTTGCTAATATTCCAGCAACACACTGGAGAGGCACCGCCCCACATAGGTGCCAACTCCGTGGGTGCTCCAGGGCTGGAGCACCCATGGAACAAAATTGTGGGTGTTTAGCACCCACCAGGGGGCCTTGGCGATCAGCTCCTCCCACTCCCCCCAGCGTCTGATCAGCTGTTCAGTGGTGGACAGGAGATGCTGCAGGGGGGGAAGGAGAGGAGCAGGGGCAGGAAGAGGTGGAACAAGGGTGGGGCGCACTCGGGGCAGGGAAGAGGCAGGATGAGGGTGGAGTGGGGCGGGGTGGGGCCTTGGAGGAAGGGATGGAGTGGGAGCGGGGCCTAGGGCGGAGCAAGGATTGAGCACCCGTGGGGAAATCAAAAAGTTGGCGACTGTGCCGCCTCATCTCCAAATCTAAGATATTCCCAGCCACGGATGACGAAGGAGAAATTGGGCTATGGTGCTGGTACCTTGTCGCTGCAGCCGCGCGTCGGCTGCAGCCAAGGGACTTCTTAGCGCCCTTAGAAAACGAGGCTCTGAGCCAGAAAGAACAGCTTACGAAGAAGGGAGGTGGCACCAGCTCGAGGGGAGAGTTCAGCTTTTCTGGGTGCCTGAAGTGGGAATGTCCAGAGGTTCAGACACCGAACGCTGAGTTTCCTAGCTCTCTAATGGCGGGGTTTGTTCTGCTTTGTTAGCAGCGTCTGCCTAAGGACCTTTACCACTGATCTGTAGCATTAGCATTAATTTCATCTTAAAGTGTCTGCTCTAGAAAATATTGTATACTGTAAACAGAGGGGACACATAACTGTGGATAGTGGATGGGCACAACTGAAAGGTTCTGGGGGGCATGTGCCCACCCCGTGCCTTCCCTCTGCCTCCACCCCCTGACGCACCTCAGCAGGCGCCTGCAAAGCAGGCAGCAGGAAGCGCTGGGACTCCAGCAGCAGGGAAAGAGAAGCAGCTGCACGTAGCAGGGTGGGGGAGCTCAGCCTGCAGCCAGCTACTCCGCTGTTTTCCCCCGCTGTCTCCTCACTGCTGGGCGTCCTGGCGAGAGGTTGCCTGAGGAATCATGGGGGGAGCATGACCCCACATGTCCCCCCCATGCATCGCCTCTGATTTTAAAGATTTTTTATCATACCCCTTCAACAAGTACTGAGGGCTTGTGGGTATCTAGACATCACAAGTGAAACTCTCCAGGGGTGGGGATGAGGTCTAGAAAGCTAGGCAAAGTTGCAGAGATGGTACCTATTTCTTAAAGGGCTCCCTTACAACTCACTGTTAGATCACAGGTCAAGTAACATGACAAGGATTCCTCTAGTCAAGACACTACAACAGGCTGGAAAAATTGTTTCTGACAAATCTAACAATGACACTGGCAGGAATTTGTAAGGTCTTGCACGTGCATGAGGAGCAAATCAAACCTCCTCATAGGGCAGAGGGTTGGAAGAGATTCCAGGGTCTTCAGGTCAGTCCCTACTATTGCAGGCAAAGCTGTCCTATCATTCCATTCAGAAACGTAACAGGCTCCCTGCTAAAGCTATTTAGTCTGCCCACCCTGATCCCATGGGGAGGCTGGTCCAGAACATCACCCCTCTGCTGGTTAGAAACCTTCTTCTTGTTTCCAGCCTGGACTTACTCTGGGACAGTTTATGTCCATTTGATCTTGTATCAACATCCTCCTTTAGCTTCAATAGCTCTTCATCACTCCCTGGTGTTTACCCCCTGCCACTAACGTATTTGTAGAGCAATAGATCCCCTCTCAGCCATCACTGTTTGTCAACAACGCTTACTGTCTCTCACTCTCTCTCTCTCATTGGTTTATAATGTAAGAAGATGCAATCCAATGACATTGCCTCTAGTTTTGATGTTACCCACTATTGATACAACATAATGAAATTGTCTCACACAGGATCTATATAGCATGAAGAAAGTTGTTTTATTCTCTTCCTCAGAATGGATTTCATGGTAAATGTGGAATTGGTTGTTTGCTGTGGAAAGCATAAAATATCCATGGGGAACATATGGAATTCAGAACTTTTAGCATTTTTCACTGTTCAGAACCCTGAGGGAAGCAATGAAACCGACCAGAATCTCATCAATTTCTCTCTGCTGCTGCTTCGCAAAGCTGAGAGGAACGACCACAGAAGCAGCTGGAGCCGGTCTAATGAGGACACAAAGAGGACGGGGGATGGCATAGCAGAAACCCCATTCCTACAGCAGCCAAAAAGCTGAGGGAGGAAGTTAAGAATCAGGGATACATCACCCCCTCCCTTGCACACTGCAAGGGAGGGTTAAGTTAAAAGCACAACTCCACATCAGTTGAACAACTCCAAGTCTCCCTCAAAACCAGACAAAAAGAAGGAAGGCCTGTGTAAGGGGAGGACTGACACTTTGCCCCAAGGGTAAAGAGACTCTGGCTCTGATCAACAGAGGAGTGTGTTCCCCAAGCATGAGCCGTTCACTGATAAATGAATGGACAGGGACGCTGTTAGCCTGGGTGCCTCGCATGAGCTCAGCTGCCAGGATGGAGCACACAGTGAGAAGTGGTTTCTAGACAGGATGTAAACCATGTAGGGCTGAATGCACCTTGAACAGCTCCCAACAATGACGCAAAAGCCACTGCAGATCCCATGCACAGCAGCCATATGCTCTTTGTCTGTGAGGCCCTTGCTAGATGAGCAGGCAGCCGTGTGCTCACTGTGTCTGCTTCATTGCATAGCATGTTGGAAGCAAATTTTCTACCATTCTCTCGTGTTTCATCCTTTCAAGCCGCCCACCCCACCCCTTCTTTCCTTCTCCCTCTTATGCTGGTCACTAACTTTTAAATTACTCTTCATGCCTTTCCCTAGGACTTGTCACACCTCGATTCTTCGGATGAACAGGCCCTGCTTGAGGCAGGAGGAAGTAGCAGGATGAAAATATGACGTTGTGCATGTTGCTTTCTGCCCTAACCTGAGAGTGACTGAGGGAAGATGGCTGTCTTGGGGCCAGATCCTGCACTCATTTAAACTCTCATTGCCTGAAGTGGGAGAATGAATAGGCCTTGGTGTATAGGGGTTGTGTGAAATGTTTTTAATTCACACCCTTGATTTTCACTGTCAGACTGGATCTGAACAAACCTCACGTGTCAAACAGTGAGCACCAGCAAGCTTTTCAGCCAGCCTGATGGCTTTGTACCATCAAAAACCTTTAACCCAGGCAAGTTTCCAGGTCCATCTTCTTAGCTCCTCGCAGGAGAGACTAGAGCGGTGCTATGCTTCCATCGGGAAATAGACACGGCCTGTGGTCAGGTTTTATCACCAAGCTTTCTTCTGCTGCAGTGTGGAGCCAGGAAAATATGCCCAGAACCTGCACACTCTGCCTGTCCCATGTGTAGACATGTAGAATATCAGGGTTGGAAGGGACCTCAGGAGGTCATCTAGTCCAACCCCCTGCTCAAAGCAGGTCCAATCAGCAACCTCAGCAGAATCTTGCAGAGACCACAATTCCCCAGGCATGTTAGGAGACCCTGCGGTGAGGCGTGGGTGCTGCACAGACTGAGGGCTTCAGCAGAAAGCAGGTAGTGTCAGAACAGAGCTCTGGCTTCTCTTAGCTGGCTAAGTACCTGAGGCGGGGGACGCCTGTCATGGAGTTCCCGGGTGATGCTCTGGAACTGCTCCCCACAAAGCCAGTCAGGACTCTGGTGAAGTCTCCTCTCTGTGAGCAGACTGTCTTCAGGGCAAGCTCACACGGCTTCAACCTTCCTGGGTCTGACCGTGGAGCATACAGCATCCTCTGCCCCTCTGTGTGCTTCCCACAGCAAGTCCGCCCAGGTGGGGTCCTGGGGAAGCCAGAAGGTCCTGCACCCCCACTTCGCACTCAGACGTGTCTCTTAGCCAGCCAGCCAATAAAACAGAGGTTTATTAGATGACAAGAACACAGTCTAAAACAGAGCATGTAGGTACAGAGAACAGGACCCCTCAGCCGGGTCCATTTTGGGGGGGCAGCGAGACAGACACCCATGTCTGCACTCACTTCCCTTCCCCAACCAGCTCCCAACTGACTCCTCCTCCATCCCCTCCTCCTCTGGGCTTTGTTCCTTTCCTGGGCCAGGAGGCCACCTGATTCCTTTGTTCTCCCACATCTTTAGCTATCCCCTTGCAGTGGGGAAGCGAAGCGCCTCGGCCATTAGTTGCCAGGAAACAGAGTGCCAGCCATTTATGCACACTGGCCCTTTGCTCTGCAACAATCTCACCTCCTAGAGACTTAAGAAATGCATAGGGGAAACTGAGGCACCCACACAATATTCAGAGGAAACATTAAGAACAGTCCCACTTCGTCACATCAGCCTTCCTCAGATACGCTGGGATTTCCAAAGGAGCCTAAAGAGAAGGAGATTCCCAAATCCCACTGGAAGTCAATAAGTTGGACTTGGGTGCTTAACTCCCTAGACTCCTGTAGCCATCCCACCTTGTGTTATTTGGGATGTCTGTACAGCGCCTAGCGTGCATTAATCATGCCCTACATGAGTCTCCACTTGTCTTCCCAACCTGGCAATGCTGCAGGGCTGAACGCTGCTGCTTGGTGAGTGACTCTCACAGTTCAAATCTCTGCCAGCTTGGTTTTAAACAGAGAACCAAACAACAATCTCTTCCTGCGGCTGCTCTGCAGTGGGGCCAGGGCTCCAGGTGCTGAGCACCGGGCACAGTGCAGGTACTTGCCCTTTCAGAGACCATGCACAGAAAATGAGGAATCTGGCAGCCAGATTCACAGAACAGTTGCCTTTGTGTCTTTTGTCTGTGTCAGGCTGGCTGGCCTCCACTCTCTCCAGCACAGGAGTGTGGCACAAAGGGGAGAGAGACACACAGCACAGCCTGGGAGCTGCTGCTGCTGCCAGCTGCCAGACAAGAGTGTTTTGTGCAGGCTGGTGCTGGTAACGTAGCTCCCAGAGAGAAGGGCTGCCCATGGCCCAGCGGGAAGGAAGACAGACACAGCCAGCCGCCGTCTTCTCTTGTCTTCTCCCCACCTTGTCTCCCTTTCAGACACAGCCCCCATTAGCAACAAAATCTGTCCCTCATGGCAGCTGTCTAATCTGCCATATGGCACGTGGCTCTTACAGAGCGAGTGCAGAAACCTCGACCGTCCCTCCTCGCTTCTCCCACTACCAGATGCCCTCTCTCTCAAGCTCTTCCACCCAAGATTCCCCCAAGCATGCTGCAGGTTTGAGCAGACAAATCGCTTGACTTCAACCTCTGCCATTGGCTGCTGCCACTGAGCACTCTACGGGCACCTCTCTGAGTGCATCACGAAGGCACTGCAGTCTTTTCACCTTCGCTTTTCATGGCCCTAGTGCACTAGCAAACCGAACGGCCTTGTGGGTCCAAAGGCGCCTCTCCTAGGCTGTGGCAACTGATCAGATTCTCCCCTGCTTTCCTGAAATCTCTGTGCCTCAGAGACCCCATCTGCACTCCACACATAACTGTTGTGCGACGACTCTTCCCCCAGTTAGCACAGTTACAATTTGCAGCAAAGGGCAGGTCTAGCTGTGTTGAAAGAAGGCTGCTAAGCTTTGACTAGGTTTCATCACTAGGCAGACAGACCTACAGAGATTAGCAAAACATCCCCATAGCCAGCCTTGGCCCCTGCAAAGTGTCCACGAATTGGCACTGAGAAAAATTATCCGTGCAACACGGGAAATGGAAAAAGAGAGAGGACAGATGGATAGATAATGGAACCCAGCTTCGTTAATAATAAAGAGTATTTCACAGCTAATTACTAAAAGTAATAAAGAATATGCTCTGTCTGTTGAAAATGGGGTGTTATCATGAGCCAAAAATCTGCTGTTCAGAGTCTGGAAAGACAAGCTTATCCCATCTGTTACCCAAAGCTGAAGAATCTTAATGAATGCATTTCTATAGGACGCAGTTTGCCAGCTTCATTCAGGCAACAGCAGCACAAAGCAAGCTGTGATTGGGCCTCATAGAGACATGGACTTAATTGTGCCTTGCTAATGAATTTAGATTTCATCTAATAGAACTGAACAATGGACACCACTCCAAGCTGCACAAGAACGCGTCTGCGGCATGCCCAGCTTAGAAGCAAAGAGCAACAGCACACATTTGTGCAGATGGGGTGGGAGCAGCAGGCAAAACCATCACTGGAGTGTTTGAAATACTGGTAACATCTCTATAAGGACAGACTGAGTGAATGTTCTTCCTGTCGTCTCAGAAACAGCCAGAAAGCCCACGGCATAGAGCTCTGGGCAAAACATATACTAGGGAAAAGCTGGTCTGGGTCCTTTCTGCGTGTGCTAGTCTTAGAGACAATTGCCCTTTGAGCTACCTCCAGCTCAAGGAAGTCTGAAGCTTGGCTGTGCCTCCAGTCAGGGGCAGCCTAAAAATCCAGGAGGAGGAAAATGCAGACAAATCGCAATGCGTAACAAAGGTGAGCTCTTCAGGCTCACAGCACTCAAAGAAACTGGCTGTACCCTGAGCAGAAACGAGATGCTATTAATATCCATCTTCCCCTTTCAAAACACACACATATGTGTATTTATATACATATACGCGCATACACAGACTCACAGTCAAGGGCAGTACGTACTGAATGGTCTGATTCTCCTCCCAGACACCATTCCCCTCACTTGAGTTATTTTTTTCCTTGGCAGGTTTCCAAGGCTTGAAGATGAACCATTTCCCCCACAATTTGTATTAAAAATTCCACAGGCCCAAAGGATTAGAGTTTACGCTAATTTCCATGTGTCAGTGGGACTGCATGATTACGAGGACCCAGGGAATTGCAAGAGCAGATACATTTGGTGAGAGACTCGGTACTCTTAAAAAAGACAACTCTTGACCAGGGGGGATGTTTTCCTCTCTCATT
The DNA here is from genome assembly GCF_025201925.1 of Gopherus flavomarginatus. Lineage (NCBI taxonomy): Eukaryota > Metazoa > Chordata > Testudines > Testudinidae > Gopherus > Gopherus flavomarginatus. The sequence goes on from NC_066619.1 coordinate 125,219,007, forward strand.
TGTTACACTAGGGACGGGTTAATGCACTAGGAAGTGGCAGGGCATTCTCCATACATGAAAAAACAGTGTTTCTTGCTGATTCTCCTCTGTGATATGGCAACACTAGTGAGTGTTCTGTTGTCGGGCACTCAGTTGGCAGCCTATCCAGATCCAGGGTTTTCATACCCATCCCGCGGCAGGAGAACATGCAAAGTTCTCCTCGGTTAAGACCTGGAGTTTGAGGAAAATTATAGGTAGTCTGCTCTGCTCTACCTACCTAATCTCAGCCAGCCCTCAGGAAGTGCAGGGTTCTACGTTTCTCTGAGCATAGCCGGTCTATCAAGGAATAAGGAGGGCGGGTACAAGCTCTGATCCAGCAGGAAAGGACATATCTGGAGGTATTTCCCCCCTTAGTCAGACCCCTTGAGAAGGACAATAAGGGCTCTGAACATTCAACAGGGCATGGGCCAAGAGGCAGATCTTGGGAGCTATCCACATGTGCAAGGAATGCACTGAATTTTCAGCCTAGTTCAGGGTAGCTGTTGGGGAGGTTGCTTGTGGCTGATGGGGAATGTCCAACTCACTTTAAGGGTATTGTGCAAAGAGGCACCCTCTCCGTGCATCAAGCGAGTTTAAAGGGTCACAAGCCAGGACTACGGGTTGGCCAGCTTTCTGAGCTCCAGTGACAGGCCCCTGGAGGGCCAGGCTCAATGACAGACAGAGTGCAGCATAGAGAGGATGGGCTCAAAGGGTTTGAAGTGAAGGCACCTTAGCACTAAGCCGAGCTGAGGACGTGGGGCGCTGGGGATTGAGCTTCAGAGTCTGAAGGAGCAGCCTGATGGCCCGTAGCTTTAGGGCATCGATGTGAAGCTTTAATTCCCTCATTGGAGATCCTGAAAAGGCATCTTCATCATCAAGGGGGATGTATGCAGCCCCCATTCCAGAGCTCGTGTTGGCTGTGAGTGGGGGAGATAGTCATCTCCTGCTGAGCGGGGAGAGGACAGCAAGTGCCACATGAGAACTAAGTCCTGCAAAGACACTGGGCGTGACTGTAGTGGCTGCTATTTTTATGATTTTTCTGAAATGCATCATGTTTGGAAGGGAGTCCAGTTCTCCCTGAGTCACCATCCAGAGAACCAACACTGATAAACATGCTGGCAGGAGCTCAGACCAGCCACTCATCCACACAGAGAATTACACAGGCCCCCTTTCCTTCCTGCCATAATGACTCCCATGCTTTGGCGAAGGCCATGGAGCTGGAATCCCAGACGAAGGGTAGGTGCCAAGAGGGAAGGGGAGAACCTGAGCAGTCTCTGATGGTTCTACAAAGTGTTGATGTGAAGATAGGAGTCCTTCTCATTCGATGCATGTCATCCCTTGAGTCTGTGGCTGCCAGACTGGCCTGGGGAGACTCCATCTGGAATTTCAGGTAGTTTGCAGATTGATTCAGCCATTTCAGATCCAGGGTCGGTCTCCGTCCTCCTTATCCCTGGTGGTCCCTATGGGTCACATTTGCAGATGACCCAAAGCTAGGGGAGGTTGGCAAAACTTTGGAGGCTAGAGCTAAAATTCAGAGGAGTCTTGATAAATTGGAGAACTGGGTTATAGGCAACAAAATGAAATTCAGCAAAGACAAATGTAAGGTGCTACACTTAGGGAAGAAAACCCAAATGCACAAACACAGAATGGGGGATCACTGGCCTGACAGCAACACTGATGAGAAGGATCTGGGAGTTGTGGTGGATCACAGCCTCAACATGAGTAAGCAGTGGGATGCTGTTGCAAAGAAAACAAATGCAATGTTAGGTTGCATTAACAGAGGCTTTGCGCTGGGTAGGCTGGAGTACTGTGTCCAGTTTTGGTCACTGATGTAGCGAAACTGGAAAGGATGCAGAGGTGAGTGACAAAGATCATCAGAGGGATGGAATGCAGCCAGATGAGCAGACGGCTGAAGGAACTGTGTATATTTAGTTTGGAAAAGAGGAGATTAAGTGGGGACATGATAGTGGTCTTCACATACTTGAAAGGCTGCCATACGAAATATGGAGAAAAGTTGTTCTCTGTTGCAACAGAGGGCAGGACAAGAGGCAGTGGGTTCAAACTACAGCATAGCAGATTTAGATTAAATCTCAGGAAAAACTTCAGAACTTTGAGAACAGGACAATGAACAGACGCCTAGGGAGGTCATGGAAGCTCCTTCATGGCAGGGTTTCAAAAGGAGGCTGGACAGCATCTGTCCTGGATAGTTTAGACCCAACAAATTCTGCACCTTGCTGGGGGTTAGACTAGATGACCCTGATGGTCCCTTCTAACCCTGTGGTTCTATGACCCTGCAGTGTCTGGAGTAAAACCCCTTGGCCTGCCTGGGCTGGAGCCGCAGGATAAATGGCCCCTTGCATGTAGCTATGATGATGAATTCACAGAATATTGTCTCTCTTATAAGGGTCCCGAGGGAAAGAGGTGAAGCTACGGCAGAGCCTCCAGGCTCTGGCCCAGAAGAGGCCAGGCTGGAGCTCTCGGAGGAATAGGACGGGTAGGTACTGTTGACCGGTGCAGATCCAAGCAGGGGAAGGCACTAGCTAGATACTCCCTGCCCTTCCTCCCCTTATTCTCCAGGGAGCAAATATCCTTGTTTCTTGTCTGGGACCCATGGAGGCTCCACAGAGGCCTGAAGGAAAGATGGAGCCTCAGCAAGAGGTCAGGGAACAACTGGGAAGGAGCAGAGACTGGGCCTGGGAATCCTGGAACTGAACTGGCAGATGAGGGGCAGAATTCACACACTCATCCCCGGGGCTGGCAGCGAGAGTGAGCCAGGCTCTGGGATTGTGACCCCACACAGCGGGATCAAGCTCTGTCTCCATTCAGTCGGACACCTACCTAGACTCCTGATCCCTTATCTACGAAAACCTCTGGGTGTCTGAAGATCTGAGGGAATTCCTGCTCAGCACTGCTCTCTGCTGCTGTAGACGGAGCATCCAGTGTGCTAATGAACCAGACTTACATGTGCATCGGTAACATTCTTCTATCCATCTGCTCTCCCGTGGGAACACGCCCCCACCCCCCCCAAAGTGAGATGTGTAATGATGAGGCTGCTTTCGGTTTCTGAAGGCTCTGCGTGTTCCGGCAGAGCTTGTACGAAACCTGCCTGGAGAGTCCCATGGAATGATTTATGGGGCAGATCCTACTCTCAGTCCCACTGGGGTAAATCCAGAGTCACTCCACTCACGTCAGTGGAGTTCCTCCTGGTTTCTGCCAGGGGGACTGAGAGCTGAACTGGCCTGGAGGTTTTGAAATGGCTTGCAAGAGGAAGAAAGGCATGGTATCCACATGGAATGTGCCAATGAGCATGTCAGTGGCTGAACCTCATTGCTAGGACCTGGCACACCGAACACATGCAAAATACATGAATGTTTGTGAGTGCTCTGGCACAAAAAGGATACTGACTCATCTCAGGTTACCCATAGAACACATTTACAGGCTGCCACTGAAGTCTTACCCTCCCACAAACTCCTCTTTTCCGCCTAACCCTGCCTCCTTTCCTTTAACCCCCAGCTAGCCCCTGGACTGGCCACCTTCCTGTACTGCATCTTTCTGCATGGCTGGACAGCGTGGCAGGGGGCTGGAATAATGGTGCACCTCCTCCAGCCTCACCTCCCTCCTGCTCCCAATCACATTTTCACACATTATTCCTGGTAATTGGGGGGCTTTCCAAGGAGCAGGTGTGCCTCAGCCTAGCAATTGCAGGGCACTAGCACTTTTCAGAGAGGTGCTAATTACCCGGCACGAAGGGTTTCTGCGTTGCTCAGTGTCCCTCCAAAGGCCACTGAGTGCACAGTAGCTCAGTGGCAACAAGAGACCAAAACGCTGCCCCTCGCTTAGGGATGCTTGTCGGGAGGAAGGTGGAACAAAGGTCTGATCTGGCTGCACACGTGAGCTACTTGCTTTGGCAAGGAGATGAGCACTGTAGCAGTCATAGTGCTTTAGTGTACCAAGCAGACATCAGCTTGACATTGGAGTCACAGCCCTGCCTGGAGAGAGGCAGCTCTAATAGCCATGGGTGTAAGGTCCCTGCACATTCACGCTGCCACATTTCAGCTAACGGCCCCAAGGAACCCACTTGTTCCTCCACGGAGAGCCGTCCTGACAGCTTTCACTGGCTTTGTGGTACGAAGGGACTGTGCCTCAACATATGCTCCCACCAGCTGCCTCAGCCAGAGCCTAACTCTCGGGCAATCAGATCGCAGCACAGCACTGGGGCAGGGGCTTGGGAACCAAGGCTAGAAATGAGGCTGAAATGAGAAATCAAAACCCAAAACCCAAGCAGAGGGGAAAGGGAGATGTGCCCGAGGGGCCACGAAGCCCACCAGGGACTTTGCTATTGCTACTGATTTTACATGGAAGGCGCCCAGACTCTGGGGTGATAAAGCTCTAAGCCAGACAGAAAGCTAGATGAAGTTAAGAGACAGAGACCCATCTAAAGCTAAGAAAGCCTTAGGCTTCTTTTCAGAAACGCCCTTTCTGGGGCCGGAGTGGCAGAGAAGAGAAGAAGCAATAAGGAGCTTCTGTAGCAAAAAGAAGTTGGCTTGTGTAAATTAATCCCAGGGAGGATGAGGAAGACAAGGATGGCAAAGATGGAGAGAGTTTTGTTTTCGTTACCGAAGCCCAACTGCCAATGGGATGCTCGGTCACTAAGCACTAGGCTGTCGCCTTTAGGAATAAGAATAAAAGGAAGGATGTGGGAGGGTATTGGGTTTTTTTTTTTGTTTTTTTTGTTTGCTGGTAGATGATGTTGCTCTGACCCTTACCACAATAAAGGAAGGAACTTCTCTTTGGGTGTATTACCAAAGATCTTGTGTTTAGGGGGAAAGTTGGATTTGTTGGTAGTTTTCTTCTGGAGCACTGAGCGTCAGCATTAATCAGGTAGATGGGTGGGGACATCACCCCATGATTGCTGGCAGAGCAAACATTGGTAGAGTCTTTCTTTCTTCCTTTCTTCCTTTCTTATTTACTTACAAGGCCCAGTACATCAGCTAGGGACTGGAAAGAAAAGAATCGAAAGTTCAGCAATTTGTGCGTATCTTGTGAGAATTCCTGTTCTGCTTGATCAAGAGACATAAATACATGCAGAGGAGTACCAGAGTCCTCAAACTCCCCTCACTCATTTCAGCCATTGGGCAGTCAAATGGGAAATAGAGGAATAGTTGCAGAGGTTTCACTGACAGATCTTCTTGACTTTCTGAAACACTGTGCTCATCCTACTTTTAAAATGATGTCAGAAAGCCAACATCCATCTCGGCAAAAGGCACCATGGGACGTGTGTTGGGGGGGGTTGTTTTGCATAATTCTGAACCCACTCAAAAATCATTGGTTCCATAGTTTGACTTGAACTCAAATAACGTGGAGGTTGTGGTCTCCTTCAGACCAGATGAGGAAAGGAGCAGAGAGGAGAATATGCCAAAATAACAGCATGAACCTTTGAGCAGGCAGGAGGGCGAGGGAGTAACAAAAGTAGAGCTTGAGAAAGGAGGCAGAGATTGAGAACGGAAGCAGAGATTGAGAAGAGAGATGCATGTTAATGGAAGTTTGCTATGGATCTAGATTTGTGCCAGCCTAGCTTTCTGGGCGTTGGTGGTGAGGTTCATCCATCCCCAGTGTGTGCCATCAGCTTTCCTCTAGGGACAGGGTAACAGATTCATAGGCCAGATGTGGCAACTGCAACTATCTAGTCTGACCTCCTGCATAACAGAGGCCAGAGAATTTCCCCCAGGCCCACAGCTCTTCTAGCAAGAGAGACCAAATCTGGATTAAAAGATTCCAAGTGATGGAGAATCCAGCACCTCCCCAGTTTGTTATTCCAGTTACTCTCACTCTCAAACACGTACTGCTTATTGCCACTTTGAATTTGTCTAACTGTAGCTTCCAGCAGCTGTGGGATCCTGCCATGCCTTTGTCTGCTACCTCAAGGGTTAACCTACTACCTGGAGTATTCATCCCACATAGCGACTCATAGACTGTGATCAAGCCACCTCTTAACCTCGGTTTGGATAAGCTAGTAGATTGGACTCTCTTAGTCCATCACCATATAGCAAGTTTTCCAGACCTCAAATTTTTGTAAGTCTTCTCTGAACCCCTTCCAATTTGTCAACGTCCTTTTGGAAGTGCGCCCCACCCCCCCAATCACTGAACTGGACACGATGATCTCACCAGTGCTGTAGAGAGGGCATTCCACCTCCCTGCTCCTACTAGAAGTACTGTTGCATGGTTTGTGCAGGGTGTAGGCAGCTACTCGGCAAACACTGGACATGGAGAATACCAGGCAGTAGATGAATGGCCAAGTGGGATTCTAATATCTGCACTTAGCAAAAATTATGGGCAAAGAACAGCATCTCTGAGCATGCTCCATGAGAGCCCGGCTCTGACAAAGGAATTCTGCAGTCTAGGCCCCATCACGAGAATGCCATGGGGGTGGCGTAAGTGAGAGGGAGCCCATGGCAAGGTGCCATACATGGGACTGTCACAGAGCTTTGTCTGAGACAATGGGACTCAAATCATTTCTGGTACCTTGAGTTCCACCTGGAGCTGACATGGCAGCCAGCGCAGAGCAGGGCTGTGGTGTGAGCATACCAGGGGGCCCTGCCCTGAAAGCCGGCAGTGGCAGACTGCCCTGGAGTGTCACAGGAGCCCTGGTGGGAGATGCCTAAGGCAGGCACAGACACCCCACTGAGCAGTGGGCACCCGCTTTAGGACAGGAACATCTGTATGCCACCACGGCTGCCAGGGGCAGAGGGAAATGAGGATGGTGTATCACTGTGACAAGCGGTGTGCTGGCACATCCACCCGCCACTTCTGAGAACCCCTCCAAATAGGACCCTCTGCTAACAAGCATTGCCTCAGTTTACCAGACAGATTTTAAGCCCACTGGCTTCCATCCACGTTGATGTTTCTACCCCAGGCAGACAATGGCTGTGCCTGAAGCAGACAAAAGGGACACGGGACCGAGTATGAACCTCAGCTCTCCATGGCACACAGTGCTGAACCATTCCTGAGAGCATGGGGAAGAAGTGTGTGTGTGACAGGTGGCATCCAACCCAGCTCAGCCAGGAGGCTAGCAGCAGCTCAGTCTCCCTGCCCACCACATCTCCAGCCTCTCCACGGAGAAGGCCAGTCCTGCCAGCTCCTGCCAACACAGGCCATCGAGGAGCCAGTGATGTCCTACCTTGCAGAGTCATGTTCCCCAGCACCTTCACATGTCCCATTGTACAATATCCCTCTGTTCCTTACAACCTCTGCTTTCTAATGACCAGAGAGAAGGGACAGGAAAGAAGAGGTGGAAATGTGGGCTCCTGAGGGCTGCCTGGCACCTGTGCAAAGGCTTTCATTTATGCCCTTGCTCAGCTCAGACCAATCTACTGCAGAGGGACTGGCTCCAGCAGCTCTTCAGGACTCTCCATGTACTACTCCATAATCCCCCTCAGAGGAGGAAAAAGCTGCTGTCGCACTCCTCTTGCTTGGTGCCTGTGTCTCACTGCAAAATCTGAGCACCTCCAAGCCTGAGCTGCTCATTCTCTGCCCAAGCCCCACAGGGACTAAGGCCAAGAAGCACCTGTCTTCTCCTCCCTGGGGAAGACAGTCTTCTCCCCACTTCCCCCAGGGGGTCCCTGTCCCCACTGTTGTGATTATTGGACCTAAACATTTACCCTGAGCAACTGGTAAAAGTATGCAAAAGTTTGTAAGATGTCACAATTACCGAGGACTTTTTCCCTGCTGGAGAATTAACCATAGAAAATAGGTCAAGTTATTTCAATAAATAAATGTTAGAAATAGATGCAAAAAAAACCAGACAGAAAAACTAAATTAGTCCAGACACAAATGGCCTGTTGATATAAGTAAAGAGCTATAGTGAGATCAGACCTGGTAAACAAGAAAACGCAGGAATGAAGTTACCTATGCTGACTTTGGCCTTATGGAAATGGATTTAATTGACTGACAAAATAATGAGGATAAAATATGCCACCCGCATTTATTCCTTTGTGAGGTTCTTAAAAAGAGACTTTGACAAAAAGGAAGAATCCTCTTTCCCCAGCTATCCCCTGACCTGCCAGGACTGCAACTCAGCTCAGGCCAGGAGGAACAGACTTTCTTCCCAAGAGGAAGGCTGGCTGGTCTCACTCTTATTCAAGGAATCACATCATCATGAAATCCAGTCCTCAGCCCACGAGAGAGGATAGCTAACCGGCTGCCCTGTACAGGCACATAAGTTCCATATTGTTTTCCCTTCCCTTGTTATGTTGCTTTTTGCCCCGCCACACCCCTTTCATCCTATTCTATTTCTCATTCTCTTGGCTTTTCAGTGTCTCCTCAGATCACCTATACTGCAGCTAGCTAAGTCTGCCTTCTCTAAGGAGAAAGGATCCAGCCATGCGATGTCCCTGTTCAGAACGTGAACCAGTGTCCAAGCAGCAGGCATTGTGGTCGACCAACCAGCCAAAGCATCCACTAGTAATTACCTGGCAGTCCCGTGCTCCAAAAACATCAGCCAAAGACGGATTTTATCCATCTTCTCTACCCTGTCTCTCCTCCACTGTGTCTGTCTGTTTGTTAAAAACAGGACAGGTGAATACCGTCATATCAGGACAGAGAGTAAAATCAACCCTCTCCTTTTCATCAAAGAAAGGTTATTAATGAAAAGAAGAGACTGCGATAGCTCTGGCTACATTTGTTTTGCATAAAGAACAGGCATACTTGTGGCACCTTAGAGACTAACAAATTTATTTGAGCATAAGCTTTCGTGGGATACAGCCCACTGCATTGAGTGTATGCAGTGGAAAATACAGTAGGAAGATATATATATATACACAAAGAGAACATGAAACAATGGGTGTTACCATACACACTATAAGGAGAGTGATCAGTTAAGGTTAGCTATTATCAGCAGGAGAGAAAAAGAACGGCTTGTAGTGGTAATGAAAATGTCTCATTTCCAGCAATTGACAAGGACATGTAAGGAACTGGGGTGGGGGGAATAAGCATGGGGAAATAGTTTTACTTTGTGTAATGGCCCATCCACATATCTTCCTACTGTATTTTCCACTACATGCATCCGATGCAGTGGGCTGTAGCCCACGAAAGCTTATGCTCAAATTAATTTGTTAGTCTCTAAGGTGCCACAAGTACTCCTGTTCTTTTTGCAGATACAGACTAATACGGCTGCTACTCTGAAACTTTTTTGCATAGTCGCTCAGCTACACTTTCAATCTAAATTCTTCTTTTAATTCCTTGTTCTTTCTTTGCGTTTAAATCAATAAATGTTCAACTTGAATGAATACTTTTGGGTGTTTGCCAACTCACCAAGTAAATCCTATGTCTGCGAAAAAACCAGCCCTGAATGTATCTATCATTGTTTAATGCTGGATAGTCAGAGAGTTTATAAACCTTTTTAAGTCTTTAGGCCTTTGAGATCAATATCAATACACACCCCCAGCTGCACCTGGAGGGGCGGAGACAGGGCATATGCTCTCTTACCCCCCTCCCTGCCTCATGGCCCATTGGACGTAGGGTGGAGCAGAAGGATCTACAGATGTTTGGACTGGCTGCCCCTGTGCCTTTCAGCAGGAACTGGAGATCACTCCTGCTTTCTGTACAACAGCTGATTGGCACCCAGCAAGTGGGAAGGCAGAGGGTCCTTAGAGGCAAAGGGAGCATTCCTGTCACAACAGCTGCCTGGAGCTGGCAGCACCAACCACCCAGTCCTAGTCTGGGACATCAGTGAGGAAAGTCAGGTGAGGCAGGTCCACTGGGCCAAGGACCCTAGGACTCAGCCTTATGCTTAGGCACCGAGAACTCCAATTATATCCTGAAGGCCCCTTCCCAATGTATCTTCCCAGGGCCCCTGCTCACCACTGGGGCTTTGGCAATGCCGTGCGGCTACGTGCAGATGAGGCAGGTGCTGTGGGTTGGTGTGACCCACGGTGGAGCTGCAACTGGGAACTGGTACAAAACAAAGGCAGTCTTCCTGTGGGGACGCCCTTCCTGCAGCTGGTGAGAGCCAGAAACCATCATGATTGCACGGTGCCTCACCTGGCCTGGCCCAACCCTCCCCTGGTGTGGCTCCCAGCAGCATGCGCGCATAACCCAGCCCACTCTCTGCTCCTTGGCTTCGTCTCATCTAGTGACAGGCCAACGTATTCCAGTATAGAACTTCTAGCCTCCGTTTGCTTGCTGCGGCCTCGGCCTGGGAGATCTCCATCTCGAGAGGGAAGCTCCACGCAGACAAACGGGGAAGGGAGGGCTGGTTGGTTTAGGTTTAGCTAATCAACCTGAGTGACAGATGTTCAAGTGGACACCAAAGAAAGGGGCAGGGGTGGAAAACTGGAAGAGTCTTTAGGCAAATTATTCATCTGCAAAAAGATGTCTTCTGCCACACTTCATTTCTGTTAGCGCTGGCGCTCATCCCCTGGGCTCGGTCTCTCCTGGGTCTCTCTTTGAACGCTGACATTTCAGAGAACTGAGAGCAACAGAGCTGATTGCACATCAAGCCCTCGCTCAGCGAGCGAGACAGCTTCGGAGGATTATCCCTGCCGAGCGGACCTAAATGGATACTGCACACAGCCTTCCTGGAGCAGCGGTGAGAGTCTGGGACGCCAACACTGTGTGAAGCTGCCTGCACTGGGAGGCACAAGAGGCACACTCCCCTTCTCCCCTCCCCTTTGCTTCCTTTTCATCTCCACATGCCCTAATCGCACTGGGGGAACTGAGGAGCGTAAAATGGGCTTTTAAAAATGCTTTATAAAAACATGGGTGGGGAAAAGGAGGAAATAAAGGCACATCAGTGCATCTGGCTACAAGGGGACTGGATTTTTTAAATATTAGATCCTTTCCCTCGGAAGAAGGTTACGGAGTGAATACAGATGAGTCTGCAGAGAGCTTTGGCTTTTGTTCTAATGACTGCCGAGCAATCAGTGGGGGCATGCCTGGGAGCTGTGGGATATAACAAAAATTCAAGTTTAATGATAAGAAAAACTTGCCTGTGAGATCTGTTATAACATGGAATCACCAGTTCTAAGGCCAGAAGGGTCCATTGTGATCATCTAGCCTGTCCTGTCTGACACAGGGCAGAGCACCTCACGCAGTAATTCCTGCATCCAGGCCAATAATTTAGGAACTGGCAGATGCTCAACTTTTTGGAATAAACAAGAGAGGACAAATACAGAACTATCGTACCCAGGAGGGATGTTGTAGGTCTCTTTCCTCATCTCAAAATCTGGTATAGCTGACTCTCAGCGATGGCACATCTTAAACTTGGAAACCAAAGCCAGCGGTCTTGATCAGCTGTCACAGTTACCAAACACATGAGAACAGAGACACAGAGCACTCTAACGGATGACTACAGACGGTGTCGTACTTTAATCCCTGCATCTAAGAGCTGAATTTGCCTTCTGAAAGAACAAGAGCACTGCACTTATATTCCTCAACTCCCCAAAATGCCAGACCACATTGGTACAAGAATCTCCGTATGCAGAAGGAAAAAGCAGCTAACTGTGAAACAACCAAACTTTGTGGGGGCTACTACTTTTGCATCCACATTGGCAACAGAGATGCATCCACCATCAATAGCTATACTTTAAGGCTTGAGACTTGTCTACACAGGGACATCCAAGAAAGATGATCTGAATTAACTGAAGGTGTGAATTTGAAGCAGATTAGTTAAACCACATTAAATCTCTCTGTGGGCACTGTTATTCAGAATTAAAGTGGTCTTAATTTGATTTAGCTTAATTCACTTTGGAAGTGAACTAAAATAAACTGAATTAAGGCCACTTCAGTTCTGAATGAGGGTGTTCACACAGGATTTTAATGTGGTTTAACTAATCCACTTCAAATTCACACCCTTAGTTAATTCAGATTAATTTTCCTGATTGTCCGTGTGTGGACAAGCCCTAGGATCTTCAAAGCTGCTTTGGAGGTCCAAACACCCACTTCCATTCATTTTAATGGAAATTGCGCATCCTTAGATGGCTTTAAAAAACTCAGCCTAAAATCTTTCATTTCCAATACACAAATAAGTGGGGTGAGCACTGTGGGGCAGGAGCCCTCCTCACAGTGTGCATGTTCAGTGCCCAGCACAATGGGGCCTGGATCTTATTTGGGGTTTGCAAGCACTGAGTAGTATAAAGAACAATCCTTTTGCTGTTGGGAATGGACAGTGAGCTGGGACAGGCTGCTCAGGGTCAAGTGAATCAGATGCTGGTGGAGAATCACTCTCCATACATGAGGCTGTCTAATGGATCTGCAGGCAAGCCTTGGGTAGGTAAAATATATACAGTAACCTGTGGGAAATGGATACTTCCAGACAGTACAGAGTAGAATCTCTGTATGCGAGGGGTATTAACCACTAGCTACAGGTGACATGATATGATGCAATCTTATTGTTGGACATCGCAGCAGGGAAAGACTTTTGCAACTGCCGAAAATCCTCACGTTAAAAGGAGGAGTCCGGTCACTGGATTTTGGGGGCTACACTTGCACGCATCATTTTCCTTTCAATGGCTGTCATGCTGGCTTGGCTTTCACCCTAGCCACAGAGCCAACAGCCACCCGTGCTATCACTCCAGGGTCTTTCAATATTTGGCCTTCTTGGTGCCAGTCTAGTGCTGGTTATCACCATGTACACAAGGGTGTGTCCACGTGTACCTCCGATTTTATGATTTTCTCACTGTTTTTGTACAATTCCCAATGAGGAATAAAGCAAACTAACCCACGCTCCCTGCCCTCGCTGCGGGGGTTCTGAGAAGGGAGCCCGTCACAACTGAGACCCAAGGTCAGGGACACATAAAGGCAGCCACCTTCCTCTCCAAACTGCTCCCCAAAGGCTTCTGGGGACCACCAGGGGCTCAGTTTCAGGTACTGGTAACCAAACTAGGGGGAAAAGTGGAATCAATGCTTAAAGAGAGGCAGACTAGCAGTCTGAGGCTGGCCTGCACTAGAAAGTTTGACTAGCATAATTTTGAGCCATGTTGGTAAAACCCTTGACTTTCTGTCGGTGGCTCCATGAACAACAATTGCAGCCTCAAGGCACTATTTTACTGGTACTGCTAAGGTGAACACTGCTTTATCTGTCCCGGTAAAACCAGTCCTCCAGGCACAGTCCCACAATGCCCCTCTCCATGATAGTAACCACTCTTGTCACAATTGCTGCCCAGAGGTCACCATCACTGTACACCATCGCTCCTGTAAAGCCACTTTTCAATACTTTTAAAAACCCATTAAAATAGAAAAGGCAAGTATCAGATATGAAATTAGCCCCATCTCTGATAAACACTAAAATACCAACACAGCCCTTGTACCTGGACAAGCAGAAAATGAGGCAATTGATAGATGGAGAGATAAGGGCGGTAGATTATGAGCATATAGATTATGAACAGAACAAGCAGCTAATCGCGTTACCTTTTCACCGAGAGACGACGGAATGGTAGTTGATCTAATTCCCCATTTTAGAAATATCCTCCATAGCTGAAGACATATTTACTGAGGAAGGCTTTGATCACTACATGGATAATGGAACTCTAAAACCACTCATCATCTAAGCAAAATATGGAGCTAGGTGCAAATGCGCACCAGAGGAGAACTATCCCCAAACAAATTACTAAGGCTGGATGGATTTCTGGCCAAAAACCTTCCAAATACAATGACTAGAGAGGATTTAGGGCTCTTTAGCTCAGGCATCAAGCCAAAAGGATATGGAACCAGCTCTAATCAATCATATGAATTTATTTTCAAATAAGATAAAACAAGAACTAAAAATGTAGCGACCGCCAACGATTACCTTTGCTTTGTGTTTTCACCATTGTCCATTGGGATGAAGCCATATCATGTTAAAATTAGAAAGCACTAACATTCAAAGGCCCACAATCCCAGGCTGAAGGCAGGAGCAACAGGAATACCAGGTCTAAATACACATATACCAGGTAATGTTTTTCTTGTGACCAAAGCACCTAATCAGTGCACCTAGACCAGAGATCAGGTACTGGGTAGAAAGTTAACTGGGGGCAGTCTGCTGCTAACGTGGATTCGGCAATGTTTCTGCGGGAGGTCCGCCAGTCCTACGCCTTCGGTGTGCCCACCGCCAAATTGCCGCCGAAGCCACGGGACTGAGGACCTCCCACAGCATGCTGCCAAAGGCTGCCTGACTACTGCCCTCACAGCAACCGGCACGCTTCCCCCCACGCGACTTGCCACCCCAGGCACGTGCTTGCTGCCCTGATGCCTGGTGCCGCCCCTGTGCTCATCTGTCTGAGGATGAACACTGCAATATTCCCTATCCTGCTCACCTCTTTCCAGCTGGTGCTTCTACCCTCAGCTCTCCACATGGCACACTGCAAAGCCAAGCCTTGCAGGTGTTTTCCCCAAGCTATGGACTCTACACGACACACCCTATCTCACTCTGACTGCACTCTGGGAGGCAGCCAGCTTTTGTTATGTAAAAGAAAACCACTCAAGTGTAAAATCCACTAACACAGAGGAAGTAGTAGTGGGAAAATGACATTGGGTGGCATTGTATTTTAAGCTATCTTGCTCTGAACGCTGCCTCCCAGTATTGCACTGGCTGAGGACAATGAATTCCTGTTTTCACAATGAACTCAAATATTATTTGTGGGATGATATCCAGCTTGTGTAGTTAATCTCCAGTCACTGACCACATCAGGCCACTGTCACCAAGCTCTGCCACAATTAGAATCATAGAATAGAATCGTAGGACAGGAAGGGACCTCGAGAGGTCATCTAGTCCCATCCCCTGCACTCATGGCAGGACTAAGGCTACGTCTAGACTACCCACCGTATCGGCGGGTTAAAATCGATTGCTCGGGGATCGATATATCGCCTCTGATCTAAACGTGATATATCGATCCCTGAGCGTGCTTATATCGATTCCGGAACTCCACCAACCCCAACAGAGTTGCGGAATCGACAGGGGGAGCCATGGACATCGATCCCGCGCGGTGAGGACGGGTGAGTAATCCGATCTTAGATATTCGACTTCAGCTATGTTATTCAAGTAGCTGAAGTTGCGTATCTAAGATCGATTTCCCCCTGTAGTGTAGACCAGCCCTAAGTATTATCTATTCTAGAACGTGCGATCAGCAGCTCTGACATGAGGTTTTTTAAAGCATGAATTCTGTGTGCACCAGCCCCCTGTGGTTTGCATTTGTTTGTTTTAAGCTTTCTGTAAGAAAAAGGTAACAGCTAGAAGGGACTCAGATCTTTAGATGGTTGCTCCCCAGTCATAATATTTAGCACCTCTGTACTATGTTAGCTCTTCAAAATCACTGTACAAGCATTAAACAAACTTAATCTAAAGCCTTTCAGCTTTTGAATGACAAAACAGAGGTATTGCCTGTTGTGTTCTCTGTCCCCCTGAACAAAAAGATTAACTGAAAATCAGCATCTTAAAAGAACCATTAAGGAGCTTTCAAAAGAATAGTCCAAGCAAGGCTGCTGTAGTGACACCCTTGTTACATCAGGGCTGATGTTTGTGTAAGGCTGGTGTTCCTGTTTCATTTGCATGTGTAAATCAAGCAGATCTTGCTTATTGTTTTTCCCCTTAAAGTGCTCAGAGTTTAGGGGAGGAAAGTGAATGAGATTCTGCTCATACCAGGTGTGAAAAAGCAGAAGGGACCAAAATCTAGTCTTGTGCAAAAATCTGTCCTCCCTGAAGTCAATAAGGCTACACAGGTGTAACTGTCAGCAGGAATAAGCCTGTGTTCTCATTCCCTTCTCAAATCACATTCCGTGCAGCAGCACCAACTTTCTCCGGTGCCGGTGGATGCCCCTGCCCTCGGCCCCACCCCGACTCCACCCATCCCCTCCTCTGGCACCGCCTCCACTCCAACTCCATCCCCAAAATCCCGCCCTAACTCCGCCCCCTGCCCCATTGGATCCCTTCCCCAAATCCCCACCCTGGCCTCACTTCTTCCCTCAGCACACCGCGTTTCCCCTTCTGCCCTGTCCCTCCCTGCCCTGCGAATCAGCTGTGTAGTGGCACAAGGGCTGGGAGGGAGGAGAAGCAGGATGCGGCAGTGCGCTCGTGCAGGAGGTGGAGGTGAACTGGAGCGGGGGAGCCATGGGGAGCTGCCAGTGGGTGCTCAGCACCCACCAATTTTTGGAGCACCCACGGAGTCGGCACCTATGATTCCATGTTTATCCAACGTCGTCCACTTGGAAAGGAAATTAGTTTGAGTTGGGGCAGAAAAAAGAGGACTACAGGTTTATTTAGCTTTAAGTTTTTGGAATGAAACTCAAAAGAAATCAAATGTGAGGTACTTTTATGATGGATTAAACTGCCAGAAAACCAGCAAATGGACAGAACCTGCCTTTAGCTTATTCAGCCAGTCTTTCTATCATAGCCTGCTAAGATCCTTGAGGGAGAAAAATCCTTGAGGGAGAGGGGAGGGAGAAACCGACAACATTGTAGGCTGAGCTTCCTCCAGTGCTTGTGCAACCCCTTAAAAGTACAACAGTGGGTTGGCCTGTGGAACTAGGCTAAGCTTAAGGAAAGAAGGTGGTGGCCTGTGCACCCCAGTATAGAAAAATACATCAAAGAAAAAATTGGATGACTTTGATTTTCAGTACAGTTCCATACATTGTTGAAGACAGTGCATCATACAGCTGAAGCCCCTTGATGGAAGGTTCTGGAAAAGTTAAAGGACTGGTATCCAAAATGGGAGGTTTTGCTTTGTTTTGTTTTGCCTACAAATGGGTGGGAGTTCGTTCCTTATACATGGGAGGGGCAGTAGTTCTGGTTGGAGATGGATAGAGCGTGTGAAGGTTCTGTGCAAACTTCCCACCCCACTGCTCCTGTACTGCCTCTCTCCCCCCACCCTCCATGGCCACCCCCTTGCCCTGCCCCCCCCCAGACACTCACCAATTGTCCAGAAACAGGACCCAGCACACATAGAAGATGATGGTGTTGGGCATGAGGATGCAGGAGGCAGCATCCTGGAGCTACTGGCCAGCCTCAGCAAAGGAGAGAGACAGAGGGAGCCTCTTCCCTCCCTGACAGCTAAGCAAAGCTCTGGAGAAATCAGGGTGAGAGTGTTGGGGGGTTGCTCAAACTACACCCATAGCTGGCATGGGTTCTCGTGGTTACTGGACTTGTAGTGTCCAGTCACCAGTGTTAACCAGTGTGTTCCTGCTGCGCGGGAGAGGAAGCTGGCTGCTGGCTGAGTTCCTGCCATGCCACTGGTGGCTGCTTTGCCTTCCCTGCTGGCAGGGCTGCCTGACTAGTAGGGCCTAAAAATAGCAGGGCCTCGCCCTTCTTAGCCTGTGGATTAATCTGGCCCTGGCTGTCAGGTGTGGGGCAAATATTTGAACTCCACCCCCTGACTTCCACACACTGGTCAGACACAAGGAGACCCCATGACATTTTCTCCCATTTTTAGAAGCCAAACTTTCCGCCAGCTTGATGAAGCCCTTGGGCAAAGGTCAAATGCTTCCGCTTCCCCAGTGAGGTGAAGAGCACAGCCCCCGATTCCTCCCCCTAGCAGGTTAAAATGCCACCCCAGCATGTGAAATGGTGCCCCCTTATCATGCCTTTGGAAAGGCAGGCAGGGATGAGTGGGGGCACGTATGTTTATTTCACAATGAGTCCCCCAGCAGCGACTCCGCCTCTAAGTGGCAAGTGTGGTGTTCTATGATCTGATTAAGCAGCAAAGAGTCCTGTGGCACCTTATAGACTAACAGACGTTTTGGAGCATGAGCTTTCGTGGGTGAATACCCACTTCCTCAGATGCATCTGAGGAAGTGGGTATTCACCCACGAAAGCTCATGCTCCAAAACGTCTGTTAGTCTATAAGGTGCCACAGGACTCTTTGCTGCTTTTACAGATCCAGACTAACACGGCTACCCTCTGATACTATGATCTGATTGTGCAAGACGGATTCCCCTGCATGTCAGCTTAGGCTCCTGCTCTCAGGAACAAAGCAAGGGATATCAGTGCAGAAATTCCAGTCCCTCCATGCATCTGGCAGATACTAATCCCAGCTCTAAGTGGGGACAGTAATAATTTTGTTTTACGGGCCAGGACTGCTAAGCATCCCATAAATCCAGCAGCTGCAGAGGTCATCCTTCAGCGACATCGCATGTGGTTGCCTAGCTCATAATTTCATTTCTAAATGGAAAATATGATAATTTTATGTTGGAGGCCAGAGCTCCCTGCCTGCTGTTAAACTAGCACATCAATAACGTGTCAGAAATGGACAGCACTGGAGCAACAGCAGAGAAACAACATCCGGAGTGCATGCTGCAAATAAAACACCACTTTCCAGGGCCTGGAGCTGGATTCAAGGGGAGAGGGTCTGGGGTTGCTCCCCGAGGAGGATTTCTGTGCATTGAAGGAGCAACTGGAGCAGACTAGGGTGACCAGATGTCCCAATTTTATAGGGACAGTCCCAATATTTGGGGCTTTTTTTATATGGACTTCTATTACCCCCACTCCCTCTCCCGATTTTTCAAACTTGCTGTCTGGTCACCCTAGAGCAGATTGATCTTGCTGGATTCCCAAAAAACCCCAGAACACAGCAGGCCAGTCAATCTTCCTCAAAGACATCAGGAGGAGGAGCTATTGTTCCACACCCCTCCAGAAGCACAAAGGCGGGTCCCAGGGCCTGTCTCCTGTTTATTTTGTACTGACCCAATGGCTTTAGCTTAGTTTTGCTTTCAATTCTTGAGGGAGTTCAAAGACCAACAGGGTGAAATTCCCATGTGGTGTGAAACCTAGAGAACAGGATACACCAAAAGCATTAGCTGAGCCAGGGGAGAAAGAAATCGACCAAGGAGCATGTGAGTCCAGGCCTGGAACAGAGAATCAGAACAATGAATGGCACTAACCCAGAATGAAAAATAAACATGTGGAAAAGTGAGACATCCAACAGCAGATTTCAGTTACCATCTGTCTTAGATACTTATGGCCCCAATGCTGTAGTATGTGAGCACCTGTTTTTCTTTCCCACATCTGAACTTAATTCATTTAAAAATCAAAAAGTGAGTTTCTAGCCCTTATAATTGCAGAGAAAAGTTGTTGCATTAGGTGTCACATTATAGCAATACACCTCAACTTTTTCTATCCAATCTCCTGTCCCTCAAACCCTTACAATCTGCATTAACTAAATGGCTGGGTCTCAGCTGGCTCTCTCCACTTGGAAAGTTCCTCCAGATCTTGGTCTCTGGAGAGCACTTGGCCAGAATTTGCACAGATGGCTGGATTCACTATTCTAGTGGCTCGCTGCTGGCATAAAAGACGTTAACTGCATGCCATTATAGCCAGTGCTGAGTGGGCAGTTTATGGGCAAACATTCTAAACATTAGACTCTCTGCTACTGCAGGGTTTTTCAAAATCATGATAGCACCTAGGAACTCCAGTCAAGGTGCAGGACCCCAGTGGGATAGGTGCTGTACACTCAGACAACAAAGGCAGCCCTGCCCTAGAGAACTCACACTCAGACAGGACACAGCAGGTGGAGGAAATGGACAAGCTGGGGGTGAGGGACAGGATGAGGTGCCCAAATAAAGCAGAGTTTAGCAGGAGAATGGAAATCTCAGCTGGCCACTTGGCTGACCAAGGTCAGGTGAGGTGGTTGGGGGCAGCATAGCAGAGTTAGGGTCTCAGGAGGGAATTAAGATGGCAGCTTTATGGATGGCAATGGCGAGTTCTCCCCATGCGCAGGGAGCCATGTGGGGGAAAGCACAGAAGGGCTCGATAGAGAAGTGGGCAGAATCATAGAGTTTAAGGCCAGAAGGGCTCATCAGATCATCTACTCTGACCTTCTGCACATCACAGGCCACAGGCAGGTGATCAGGACTGGCATATTTGGCAGAGTGAAGACCTGGCAACTGGAGGGGAGCTGAAAGGTAAAAGCCACCAAACATGCTGGAAGTGCCTTGGGCCACTCAGCCAACACCTCACACCCACTGCACAGCCAACATCTATGCATCTTCTGGGCCAACACAGAGCCTCCCCAACCCTCTCCCTTGTGCTTAAACTCAGCTTGTCCTGCCTCCTGAGTGAGGTGTTCTGAGCTTCCAGGACTCAGCTACCCTACCTGTTCAGCAAAGGAAGGGGTCCCCCAAAGAACTGAATGCCAGCCGCCAATCCCTGCAGAACTGACAGCACAACTGGAGACACCTACACCAATGGGAATAAACAACAGAAAGCTAAATGACAAGACCCAGCACCAAGATGAATGGTTAAACTCAATGAAAGAACAGCATGAGCTCAATGAATCATTGTCTATATGTACAGAGAGAACAGATGCTCTAAATAAATGGTTTCATTACAATATATGGTTTTGTTTGGCACTGTGTACTCCATGTCATATAAAAGCTAAGGTACGGATCCTGCCATGCGGTCTGCTAGCAGAGACCCCAGCACCCGTATGAAGCCTCCTGAAGTGAACGTGAAAAGCCCAGATGCATAAGGGAGCCTGTATTGGTCCTATTGCAGGATCAGGGCCTAAGACTCATTCCTCCTATTTTTTTTATAACACTTTGCTTTGTACTTTATTCTATGTATAATGAAATCATAGGTTGATGCCAGCTGGACAGAAGACTTTGCTGCTGCATCACTCAGATAACTTGCCCACAGTAATCTTTTCTTCTTTGAAAAATTCCTTTGATTCTGCTATATATGAAGAAGCTGCATGAAGAAAAAAATATTGGAGAGTTTTGTTTTCTCTCGGTATGAGTGGTACTTTAACTTAATGCTGATGATTTGCTGAATAACACTTTTTTGAATCATCCAAGGGGTTTTTCTTTTGAATTTATGGTTATTTGTAGATATTAATATTTTATAGAGGGTTAAGTAAAAAAAATGGTATTGAAATGCTGACAATTCTATTTTGTGACTAGATCTTAGCATTTAATAAAACTCTAAAAATTGGAATGAGTGTATCTTATAATAAAAATGATGTATGTATTTTTAGAAATACGTTTCAATGTGTCTTATTGAATAGACCAAGACCAGGGGCGGCTGTATGCATTTTGCTGCCCCAAGCACGGCAGTCAGGCGACTTTCCGTGACATGCCTGCAGGAGGTCCACTGGTAACATGGATTCGGCAGCATGCCTGCAGGAGGTCCCCTGGTAACGTGGATTCGGCAGAGTGCCTGCGGGAGGTCCGCCAGTCCTGCAGATTTGGCAACGTGCCTGCAGGAGGTCCACCAGTCCCGCACCTTCGGCGTACCCGCTGCCAAATTGCCGCTGAACCCGCAGGACCGGTGGACCTCCCGGAGGCAAGCTGCTGAAGGCGGCCTGACTGCCGCCCCCCAAGGCTTGCCGCCCCAGGCACGTGCTTGGTGTGCGGGTGCCTGGAGCCGCCCCTGACCAAGACACTAACTAAAGCAAAGTAAATAAGAATCTTCTCAGCACCACTGCAAGACCCTGGTGCCACAAAGCCTTTAAGCACACGCTTCTCTTCATTGTTTGATGTTCCAAACGGTGGTTTGTTTTTCTGAAGCTGTTTTTCAAAATGCTTGGCCATCAATAAGAGGGTCAAGATTTCCAAAGTAGTCTAGGCAATTTAGAAACATAATCCACAAAAATGGATGAGAGGTATGTCTCTTTAGTAATCAGGGTGAGACTTGTAGGAAGTCCTGGGAGGCGGGCAGGAGCAAGCTCGTCCACATCTACAGGCCCCTTCCCCAGCCTTGCGGGAGGGACCACGGGACCCAGGAACCAACTGAAAATGGGGGACAACTAATGAATAACAGGGTCAGGGGTCAGGTTTCAGAGTGGGAATCAAGAAGGGGACACTGAGCAGAGAACCCCAGACAGTGCCCACTACTCCTCAAAGCTATTATGAGGTATGTGTCTACCTCCACTAGACTGCTTCGACATTGTAACCAACACACTTAAATTCCAGGGATGTCTCAGAGGAGAACCTCAAGAGACCTTGCCAATATCTCCTACTTATTCTAATTCCTACATCTACATATCTTCTGGGCTGTCACAGACCCAAATCAATTAGGTCTCCATTTGGCATCCTGGTTCCAATGTATGGAAGAAATTCTGCTATAAATTTCAGTTGATTAACATAAAAATATTCATATTCCTGCTGCTAATAAGAGGAAAATGCTGGGTGAGTGTGAGGGGAAGTTGACAACTGGAAAGTATCAATGTAGAGTGATGGCTTCTGTTTTATGGCATGAAGTGATGTGTAGTATCACAAACTACTAACCTTTCACCCTTCACAGTGATCCACGTCACACAAGCCATTGTCAGTATCATGACATATTGGGAAAACTCTGTCCAGAGATATATACATGTGCACTCCTACTGAATATGTGTGCATGTGTGTGCGTGTGCGTGTGTGTATATATATACAGGAGGGTAGACTATAACCCTCACAACAAAGCAATAGCCCCAGGCCTGCAAGCATTTATGCATGTGAACTCAATGGGACTGCGTCAATTCCGCACAGGCATATGTGCTTGCAGGATCAAGGCCCCAGTGTGTACATGATTCTCCCTAACCTTCACCAATGCTACTAGCACAAGAGAGTGCAGTGCTGGGACGAGATCAGCTCATGCACAGACAGCTAGTTGAGGTGAGAGTTTGCAGCCGTGGGGCCGTCTCCTTTGGATGAAGGTTCACACCCACAATTGGCCAATCCGCCCCATAGTTTAGGAGTGCTCTTGGATTCCTCACAGAGGCTGGGTGCGCCCATTGCAGCACCCACGAGTAATGCTCTCCTATTTCCCCACTTGGCTAGGAGACTCCATCCCGTCCTGGGGATGATGACCTGGACTCAGTCATGCACACCCCTGTCACCTCTTGTCTTGACTACAGGACAGCGATGTACCTGGATGTAAAGTCATCTGCCTGTAGGAGATGTCAGCCAGTGCAGATAGAAAGAATGAACCACACATGTCAGCCAGTGCAGACAGAAAGAATGAACCACACATGACAGAAAAGTCTGGTGGTAGAACCCACACAGAATACAACAGAATAAGATTAAAAATGTTCTGGGAAAAACCACGAGGGGCCAATCACCAGTTTCTTTTTTGTTTGACAAGGGAGGATCCTCGATTAAGAATTTAATGTGCTCATGTGACAAATCTACATCCAACTCAAATATTAATTCGGTGCCACCACGAGGCCAAATACATTGCACACACTTTATTTGTGCATATTGTTGTGTGCATCCAAACACCCCAAGCCTTAAGGCTGCCTCCTACTGGCAGACTTTAGTTACATTGTTGTCATTTGTACTTCTGAGGGCTGCTCAGGAACTTGGTGATGGGGCCATCCAAGACTCTGGATAGACAGATAGCAAGGCAGGTGCACAGTAAGGCAATCTGATATCCTTAAAGCCACATACACGTCATAGGGTGACCTGCCCAGAGCACATTCCTGTGGCAGTTTGCAGCATGACAGGCATGCCTGCCTCAGTTTCCCTCCTTCTGATTCCACAGTAACTCTGCCCCATTCTCTCTCACCTCAACAATACCCCTTCTTGGGACTGGGTTATTACCAAACCCATGGTGCGCATGGTCCCTAACAAAAGCCTCTAAACATAGTTCACTTACCCCATGCAGGTAGTCCTCCCAGGACACCGACTCCCTTGACGTGAACATTTCACCCAAAGGAGTCAGGTTCTACACACCCCAGTGTATGGTTTTATCTGGCTCTGATATCTTCCCTCACACCTTGGTGTTCATCACTCCTCTGCTGTCTCTCTGTCCTTCCAGCTGGAGTGCAATCCCAGTCTTCCCAGCAGGAGCCCCCACAGCCTCCCCGCTGTGAGGTCATCCTCAAGAGAGGACCATTGCTCACTCCCCCGGGTCCAGCTCTCCAGTGTGGAGATATCAGTGCGTGAGCCCCTCCGCAGCACTGCTCCCCTGCCTACAGCCCTCCACATCAACTCTCCGGCTTATCCCCCCGCAGGGCTGCTCCTCCTCCACTCAGCCCTCCTCAGCCCTGACTTTCTGGCGGGGGGAGGCCAGCCAGCAAACTCCTCTTGCTGCTGCCCTGCCTTCAAGCAAACACCTTCTGGCTCTGGCAGCTCTGCCCTGTCCTCCCTAACTGACCAGGCAGCATTTTCGGATGGACTTTGGCAGCCCTCACTCCCCTGGTCTCCTTTCCTCCTCTCTGATTCTCCCTGGTTCTTTATAGCCTCAGGCACTGCCCATCCCACACGCTTATCTGGCCAAATGTGGGTCCTTATTTGGACACAGGGGAGCTGGGCTTACTGGGGCCAGCCACCGTAGGACAGACCATGCTTCAGATGAAGAAAAATGAGAGCGGACGATGATCTGAGCCCAGAAATCGCCCTCAGAATGGCCCCTGAGTGAGATGCTTAGCACACCTGCTGCTGCTGGGCCTTGCAGCAGAATATACAGGTCCCATTACAACTGGACAATGTGTGTCACTTTTAGCCGTGAAACCATTTCCCAGAACAACCTCCACTTAGATAAGCTGCATAAAAATATACCTGCAACCGTTGGGTCCTTATCTATGTTTGCAAAGCCCTGTGCAAATTCACCATATATAAATGCCTTGTAATTGGAACAAAAATAACCGTTTTCTACCAGAAGGCAAACTGATATTTTTTATTCGCTTTTGTAAAGTTAAAACTACTCTTTGTTTACGTGTCTCCTCTCCTAGCCCAGGGGCAGTAACAAGCGAAGCGAGGGGCGGACCTGTCAGCCATGCTCCGCAGCTGTGTATATTTGGGTTTCATTATTCATTCCATCCATACAGGCAGTACTCTGGGATTGGATAGAGAGTATATTCAGAACTGATTGCTAGCCGGAGAACTAGCCACCCGTCACTTGCCTACAAACGCAGGGCAGGGCTTTGTCAAACCAACCCCACTTCCAAAGATTCAGCAGGCAGTTCACAGTGCCTTAGAGCCTGATCCGCACTCAGCTCCAAGCCGGCCAAACCCTACACCCAGTGAAGTCAGCGCGATTCTGCACAGGCTGGAGATGCTGTCTGCATGGATCTTAATGCAGGACTGGGGCCTTCATATCATTGCAGTTGTTCCTAAGAACAGGCCTGGGTTAACCCCACTGAAGGCTTTTCACTACATCAACTAACCACTGATCTCAGCTACTCTACAGCTATGATTCAGCGTACTTCAAACACTGCATTTCTCTTAGCTCCCTGCTTGTCCTCACTTACTTTGCCAACTGACGTCCTTTGACTCTCTATCCTCAGAAACTCTCCACTTCGCTGACTCTAAACCAATTACATTTGGTTTCATAGCCTGTAGCATGTCTTCATTCTCATTTGGAACAATTGTTTCACAGCAGGGGAGTTGGCACGTTTTTCACCCTGGCTGGAGACAGTTCCTTTTAATAATTAACATAATGTAACTTTACTTAAGAGGACAGCCCCTTTCAGCTTCCAATGGCTGGGCTGCAGAAACTTCAAACAATTCTCTGAGTATTAAGAAACAAAACTAATAAAATTCTCAGCTGGCAGGACAGATTCCCCCTTTTCCTCCTCCAAAACACAAAGCACTTGTTTGTCTGGAGAATGTCACTTGTGTTCCTTAGTGATAACTATCAATAAAGTTACTATGGAACCAACTTCAGGTAGCTTAATGAGCTAACCAAATGACAACTACAAGGAAATGGGCAACACCTGCTCTGTTTAGGGCTAAGCACCATGGGTAAAGTTTTCGAGAACGTTGACGTTACTTAGAAGCCTGAGTCTCCTTGACTTTTCTAGTGTTTCTGGAATTTTGGGGTGGAGGGGATCAGTAGAGTGGATTGCTGCGAAAATGAAAGGGAAATAACAATCCAAGCAGGAAAGGTTTGCTAGCAGCCACAATGTATCCGTTCTTTCATGTGCTCATTCCAAGGCCAGGCTGGCAAGTGTATTTACTTGGCTTTTCTGTTTTTAGAAGACATTGGCCCAGCATGGGAGACCCAATTGTCACTCCAGACCAACAGCTGCATTGAGATGATCACATGGGAGCTGTGGTCAGAAAGGTATATTCTCAACTCCGGCTACTCAGAAGAGTTCAGCATTATCTTTTGGATATCTTTGCTACCATCACCCATGCCTTTGTCACTGCGAGGTTGGACTGTTGCAATATGGTCCACATGGGACTATAGATTAAATCAGTTCAGAAGCTGGAACTGGTACAGAAGACAGTCACTTGCTTCTTAAACAGGGCATCTTAAAGACAGCATCTATCTGCATAAGAAATTTCTATGGTCCACCACTACTATACAATCAGAGCTCCTCACAGCCATGAATGTGTCTATCTGAACCCTCCGGTGATGCAGAGCATTGCTCTTATCCCATTTTACCAATTGGGATGGAGGCACAAAGAGACTAAGGGTCTGTCTACACCAGAGATAGGCAACCTCTGGCATGCGTGTCAAAGGCAGCACACGAGCTGATTTTCAGTGGCACTCACACTGCTTGTGTCCTGGCCACCAGTCCAGGGGGCTCTGCATTTTAATTTAAATTTTAAATGAAGCTTCTTAAACATTTTAAAAACCTTATTTACTTTACATACAACAATCGTTTAGTTATATATTATAGACTTATAGAAAGAAACCTTCTAAAAACGTTAAAATGTATTATTGGCACGCAAAACCTTAAATCAGAGTGAATAAATGAAGACTCGGCACAGCACTTCTGGAAGGTTGCTGACCCCCGGTCTACACGGCAACTAGACGCCCACGGCTGGACCGTGCCTGCCGACTCGGCTCTCAGGACTCGGGCTGCAGGGCTGTTTCATTGGAGTGTACATGTTCGGACTCAGGCTGGAGCCCGAGCTGTGGGACCCTCCCACCACATGGGGTCCTAGAGCCCAGGCTCCAGCCCAAACCCAGACGTCTATATAGCAATGAAACAGCCCCGCAAGTCTCATTCAGCTGGCCTGGGCTGCTGCAGGTGTCTAGTTGCCATGGAAACAGACCCTAGGTGACTTCCCCAAGGTTGCACAGGAATCCGGTGTGGAGCAGAGAATGAATTGAAAACTCGCAAGTCCTGGACTACTGCCCTTGCCACTGGACTAACTCTGTCTCCAGCACCCCAAAGTACCTAGGCCACCAGGGATGCATAAGCCGGGTCTAAGCAGATCTTTTGCCTTAGCCAGTGAGATATGGGTCTTTTGTGTCTGGTGTTCTCTCTTGCAGCAGCCAGTAAATTCATCCAGGCATTTATTGATGTGATGCTCAGCTGAGGCTTCTCAGGAAGGCGAACAATCCATAATGCACATAACTAGTTGTGCTGCGCAGTACATGAAGGAGAAAATCCCTCTTAACTCCTGTGGCAACCAGCTTTCATCCTGGAGGGCAAGAGTTGATTACCCTCATTATCTTAGCCTGTGTGACTACACGTGGAATGATCTCACCCTTTGTAAAACCCAGCCAGAGCATCTGACTTGATGCCCTCCTCCTGCTCAGTGACGAAGCACTCAGCAGAGCTGCTTCCAGGGAAGAACGGCTCTCTGTTTGGGGTGAGGCAAGTCATAGTCAGAGGCCAGAAGGGCCCACTCAATCATCTAGTCTGATGTGCTGTGCATCCCAGGCTACCCAACATCCATGCTTTCTAGCACACTTCTGTAGAATAATACGGGGGACATCTGTACACCAGCTGTTTTTTCAGGTGAAGTCATTAAACGGTACATTTGGGTAAATACATTTAGAGCGGTTATAGGTCAGCAAAGGGAAAGTGACCAAAATGAAAGGCCGGGGACTGATGAAATGGGATGCTAGGGAGGGTAAGTGGTGAAATATGGTGGCATCTAACTGCTAATTTGCAGGTCTCCCATAAATGCCCACTACTTTCTAAAGCTAATGATGAAGCCAGCTGTGTCCCAGTGCAGCCTGAGGAACCAAGTATTTTCTGAGTCATTGAATATTAACACAAGCCAATGGCTTTGCTGACTACACTTTAAGGTTATGCGCAATATGGAGGCCTTGAGCAGAACTCAGAGAGTAATCATTTCCAGTGTTCTATTCTATATAGGTTTCTATAACACGCTCATCATCGCTGTATTATCCAAGCACCTTCCAATAGTTTATTAAGCAACATGAGTGCACATCCGTCATATGTTGTTTGTTCTCACATCCCCCCAGAGAGAAAGAAGTGGTTGGAGTGAAGTGTCTTGTTTGGATAGGGTTCTTTTGTTTGTTGGGCTAAATATCCCTGTTGCTATGTGTGTATATTAGATAAGACAAGATCAGAGAAATGCACCTTGCACTTGGAAAGAAAAGTGGCAAGGTCTGTGATGGGCCATTGTTCCCGGGGTAGTTCACAGCACAGTTTCGGACCACTCCCAAAGAAGGTTCTGTCTCCTGCACAGAGAGGAGTGGTCTTTGTCCCAGCGCTTTAAACAGGCTTTTAGGTATCCTGGGCCCAAACCATGGAGCGCTTTAAAGAGAAGGATTGAGATTCTGAACTTGATTCAAAATTCTGTGGGAGGCCAGTGTAGAGAGTAGGGGGCAGGTATGCTATGATCACAGTAGCCTGTGTTGCTGAGGAGAGGCACCAGTGTTTTGTACACGTCAATTTCCTAAGTGCTGCAAGTTTCATGTCTAGGTATACGGCATTGCTGTAGGCCAGCTGAGAAGTGACAAAGGTATGGATAACTGAGGCCTTTGTCTGTCAGGATGGGATGGATTCTCCGAGCCAAACGAGGAGGGCAGGAGGCATTACTCATGCCCATTGTGATGTAAGAGCTCACTGTTAGCAGGGAATCATCTGGACTATGGACTGAGCTGTTTGTGGTTGTGAACCTTCAACCAATGGAGGCTGCGAACTCCTCAAAATACTTTCCTTTGCCCAGCAGCATCACCTCTTTCTTGCTAAGTTTCAGCTTCAGCCAGCCGGTCTTCATCCATGAGCTGATTGTGTTGAAGCCCTGGGCCATATTGGTGGTAGTGGTATGGTCGTATGTGGTGAAAGATAGGTAAAGCTGTGTATCATCTACATACAGCTGGCACTTGAATCCAGGTCCTCTGCCAGCTCACCCAGTGTTTGCATGTAGGTGTTGAAAATGACCAGAGACAGAACTGATCCTTGTGAAACTCCACAACTGAGAGGTCCAATGGTGGAGGTGCAGTTTCCTAACCTCTCACTGGGTACATCTCTCCAGGAAGGACTCCAACTATTTTAGCGCATTACCTTGGATCCCTGCCACCTCTCTCAGGTGAGACAGCAGAATTTCATGGTCAGCAGCATCAAACGCTGCAGAGAGACTCAGCAGGATAAGAATGGATGTCTGTCCTCTGTCCATTGACAGGAAGAAATCATCCATTGGTGTCACTACAGCAGTTTCAGTTTCTTGTCCTGGCCTAAATCCAGAATGTGCCAGGTCTAGGATTTTGGCTCAGTTAGATGAGTTTGTAGTCACTCTTTGGCTAGTTTTTCTGTGAGCTTGCTCAGGAAGGGAAGGGGTTGACACTAACTTAGTTGGGTAGGACTGATGCATCCAGGGTGTGTTTCTTCAGTGTTGGTCAGGACTATTGTGTGTTTGAAGGAGGAAGAGATGATCCCTTCTCTGTATGAGGTCTCGGTTATTTCGATCAGAAGTGGCACCTGTTGGTCATTACTCTCTGTCACAAGCCAGGAAGGCCCTGGGCTGGAGTCTCAAGTCTTGGATCGGGACTCCTCGGGAGCGTACTGAACTCTGGGAATGCAGGTGGGCTGTTGGTTGGCAGGTGGAGGCAGACCATACTCAGGCTCTCAGATGTACGTGACCTTTTCAGTGAAGCAGTTCTTTGCAGTGCCTGATGCTCAGATCTGGTGCAGCTTTGCAGGCACTCAGGATTGCAGACGTGATTTACCGGATGGCTCCTTAGAGTGGGATTTGGCAGCCCCTTTGGAGGCTGATAGGAAGGTTCTCTTGGCCAGTAGTACAGCCTCAGCACAGACTTGGAGGAATCGTTATGTTTCATCCTTTCGCAATCAGCCTTTGTTTTCTGCCATCAGCACTCGAGTTTCCACCCCTCGCTCTTCATCCGGCACAGGCTGTCAGCAAACCCAGGAGATCTTGCTGGTTTTAATAAGTGGGTCACTTTGAGAACAAAGAGCTCTTGTGGTTAAAGCTGTGAGCAAATGAGTTGAGACATTGATTCCAAATGTCCTGTGCAATCTTGGCCAAGACTAGAGTGCAGGGAGTGACTGATGTTTTCAGTTCAGTGGAGGAACTGAAATATCTGGGGGGAGGGAAGGGAAAGGTTCCTGTCGAACAAAAACTGAATTTTTTTCATTTTTTCCTCAATGAAAAACCGTTTCCCCCCCCAAATGTTAATTCAAAATGAAATGCCGGTTCAAATGGACTTTTTTCCATTTTGTTTAGAAAATATCAATCTTTTTCAGAGGAAACTAACTGAACGTATTGAACGAGATGCCTAAATACAATGGGAGTGAGGCATCTAAATACAATGGGAGTTAGGCACTCAAATCACTTTTGAAAATGGGATGTAGGCCTCTAAGCCACGTAGGTGTTTTTGAAAATTGTCTCCTGGATCTGAATACTCTCAAATATTAAGTTTGGACCCTATGGTGAACTTTACACGTCCAGAGTCAACTTTTCTGAGTGGTTTTCTGTGTTACCTGAAGGGTGACCAGCCAGCTGTGCAAAGTAGGCCTAAAATGATTCCTACCTTCTTTATTTTCCAATCTGGGCATTTGCATTCTGTCTGCAATCTTTTTTGTCTGCTCTCATTTTGCAAGTAGGCAGGGTATCAAAATCAGCTAGATTCCTATTCCAACACTGAGTGGTTTTTCTAAGGCACCTGTTCTGCCAAGGGATCTAATTGCCATACCACAATCATAGATGGCACAGTTTAATGGCTACCCCCTCACACCCTCCCCTGTTCCCAGAGTGCTTATCCATTGGTGGTTGTTTGGGGGAGCAGGGGATGGTTTGGAGGTGTTTTCTTTTTGCTTTTTATTTCCTTCTTGACATGCATTTGGAGTCACTGCCAGGCTCTACAATGGTTGGTTGGGCGGGCCTAGGAAGATGCCAAAGGACAGGGTGGGAAGGCGGAGAGGAAGGATAGCGAGATAGGCATGTGTATTTAAAAGAACCACCACCAAGTCAGAACTTTTAGCCTAGTGGTTAAAGCACTTGCCTGGGATGCTGGAGACCCAGGGTCAATTCTCTCTCTCTTGCCTAGTGACTATTTAACTATCCACAGTGGAACAGTCAGAGTCAGAGAGAGAATGGTGCTGTAGCCTGGTGGTTTGGGTACCCACGAGGGAGGGAGGAGACCCCAGGTCCAGTCCCCTTGCTCCAACGACTCTTTCTGTATTTCTCCAGAGTGGAACAGCTTCAACAGGAGAGGCCAGGGGAGCCCCACAGCAGTACATCCTATAGCCCAGAGCTTAGCGTGCTCTTCTGAGAGGTGGGAGATGCTGTTCAGACCCTTTCTCCTCCTCTTGCAGAGAGGAGGGAATTGAGCTTGGGTCTCCCACATTCCAGCTGAGCACTCTGGCCACCGGGCTGAAAGTTATAAAGTGGCATCTCCTCCTCCTGTGCCTGTTTTGTGTGGAGCAAGGCGGGCGCCTGACTCATTCCTGTAGGAAATGCTTTAGGTGTCCAAGTCACCAGACTCCAGGCGGCTGGTGCCTGTTCATGGGTTGCTAGCAGAGATCAGCACCTCCCTGCAGCCCAGACTCAGGCACCAATCTCCCTGACAGGGGCAGGACTTAGCACACAACCCTCTCATCAGTTTCGCCCATTGGCTAGTTTATATGGCTTAGCATGTTGTAAGCTGTGTCTGAATGAGCTCTCCCCTGACAGCTAAGAGGGAGAGACTTCAGGAGCAGACTGTATTTACATGAACTCACCTACTCCACCTAGATGTCCAGCAGATAGAGCGATGTTGCTGAAAGTGAGCAACTTTGGCTGGTGTTGGGTTACAAATCACCTTAGTACTGAATGCAGCGGTAGTGAAATGCTGTTATCAACGTTGTTGTCTTTATTATAAGAGTAAAGGGAATAGAACTGTGCTTAACCTGTCTTGACTGAGGGAGTCATCCTCAGCTGAAAGGAACTTGCTAAGCCAGGAGCTCAAATGCCAGATCCCTGTGAAAGTAAGAGGGGTGGGGACAGGTGTCCCTGCCAGGAGGTGTGGACTCTGCCTAAGGGTCCCTTGTCTGGTTTAAGAGTCTTGTTTTGTTAAGTGCTCACTAGAGCTGAAATCCCTTGTGGTGGGGCAGCGTTGCTGCAGGTTCCCTGACTCAGGGCTGACAATCACTGAGAGCAACAGCAAGAGACTGACCTGCCAAGGTCACAGCAGAGAGGCAAGTGGCAGCAAAGAGGTTACTGGCCAGCCGGTGGAAGGGAGTGATGGCCAGCGAGGTGGCCAGCCAGAGCAAGTGCTCAGATGGCAGCGCAGCAAGGTGCCTTCTTCCCCAGGTGGGAGGTGAACTCACACAGATGCACCTCTGAACCCTGGGTGCTCACTGGACAAGGACAACCACTGTGAGTGGGGTGGGGTGAGGGAGCAGAGGGGCACAGAAAAGCAACTTTTGGTTGTAGAACACAAGTATATGAGGCAGAAGGCTCTGGCCTGTGCACTCTGGGGCGGGCATCCAGCTCACAGTTTTTTGATTATGAATCCTACTTGTGGCATTTTCCCTAATTTAATGTCAGGTGACTTCCCTCCTTTCATTAAAAGTTTCTTTCCTACACTCAGACTCTGTGCTTGCGAATGGGGAAGTACTGCCTCCTAGAGGCCCCTAGGGGTGGTGTGTAATTTTCCCAGGTCACTGGGTGGGGGCTCAAGCCGGTTTTGTGTTGTATTATTGAAGAGGAACCCCTAGATACTGAACCCGGCCCTGGCTGCTGCCGACTGCCCCTGCCAGAAGGGTTACAATTGCAACACGAAAGTCCCACCCTTAGTCTCTGTGCCTCAATTCCCCCATCTTTGCAATGGGAATAACGGCAGCCCTGCCTCACAAAGGGGTGGTGTGAGGACAAGCACACCGAAGATGAGAGGTGCTCAGATGCTGTGGTCATGAGGCCAGATAAGCACCTCAGATAGATGATTTTGTCTTCCAGCTAGAAGATTTCACCCATGGAAAAATCCCAGTGACCTTCCAAGGAGAAGTCCCAGTTTGCCCACTGTCTGCAATAAGTATAGATCATCTCCTCTTTGGCTTTGGGCTTATGGCTGCTCACATTGGCCATCTGGGCTGCCTGGTTCATTTTGCAGCACATATTGTTCTTCATTTCTGAGGGCTGGAATCTCCCATAGCTGCTCACAAGAAAAGAACCATGCAGAAGAGCAAGAGGATAATGCTACCAGCACGTGCACAGGTGGCCACAATGGCCCAGGAGCGGGCAAGGCAATGTTTATTCAAGCATCCATTTGGAGGGATGATAAAGAGACATTTGAAACAAATGATTTGGGGGAGGAGTGAAGGGAAAGGAGTAGGCAAAGGTTTCTGATCTGAGGGTAAGGGCTGTCAAACTGGATGGTGCAGCAGGGTGTGTAGTGATAACAAATGCCCGTCGAAGAGCTCCTGCAGCCAAGCTGGGAAACTTTAAATATGTTGCTAGCAGAACATTAAAAATTAGACCATGGCCCCCAATTAGCAATACCAAACCAAAGTGCCTTACATTATTTATCTATATGTGACATGCCCCTGTGTTTAGAAATAGCCATGCTGCTGGACTTCCACGAAATAAAGAACAGTTACCTCTAAATATTTATATCTAGATACACATATGAACATGTGGGTAGAGAGACTCTGAGCAGTGTACAGTGTGTGACTCCATTCATTGGTGTGGGTATACACCAGGGCGCAGAATACTATGGGGGCCTCAGAATCTTTTTCTACTCAGTGTTTTTATTAGAATATTAATTATTAGAAAATTAATTAATTAATTAGTGGAGCAGTTAAATTATTCCTATACAAGAGAAATGCAGAAGAATTATTAATAATTCCCAGTGAGTTGAATATGATGATTATTACTATGGTTGTTGTCTCATTGGTTGTGTGAGCAGATTATGGTGTAAGGAATCGTGATGATACTAGACTTAGACTTCAAATGTGCACACATGATCCCACCATACGGTGAGATTTGTTTGCAAGGGCTGCTCTTTCTCCAGATTATGTAACAGTACTAATAGCTTCCCATATGCCGTTTCGCTCAAACCCTGCTCATCTTCACAGTAAGGGGAATTGCTTAATATGCCATAAATTAACAGTTCATACTACTGCCTGAATCCCTTTTAATCTTAAAGACACGTACTGTAGCTGCCCCATAACGGGAGGTCCCTGGTTCAAATCCAGCCCAGCCTAGTTCAGCTAACAGATTCTGAATTGCACATTTTGATGGTCTCAGCCAGGTATCTAGCGGAGCCACAACACTGAAAATATATGCAATAGTAGCTGCCTCTGCAGAAAAGACTAGGACCAAGCAGGCAAGGAAACTCCCTCTCCTAG
Organism: Gopherus flavomarginatus; assembly: GCF_025201925.1. Classification (NCBI taxonomy): domain Eukaryota; kingdom Metazoa; phylum Chordata; order Testudines; family Testudinidae; genus Gopherus; species Gopherus flavomarginatus. The sequence continues at coordinate 125,253,407 of NC_066619.1, forward strand.
AGAGCTTCTCTCAGGCACATTATGGGCCTGGTCCACTATCAATTGGAGTCAATGGAAAGAATTCACTGGATTGGCCCCTCAGTGGATTCTGTAGCATTACCATTGTTCATAACAGGTAGTGCGCTACTGTAAGAACATAAGAATGGCCAGACTGGGTCAGACTAATGGTCCATCTAGCCCAGTGTCCTGTCTTCTGACAGTGGCCAGTGCCAGGTGCCCCGGAGGGAATGAACAGAACAAGGAATCATCAAGTGATCCATATTGTCTTTGCTATATGGCTTAACCGAGTGCCGTAGTCTTCAGGCTTCCTCTCTGGTTCCTTTCAATAGAACTTTAATTCACTTTTATTTAAAAATGACACACTGCTGATTTCATGTCTCCTCCACTGCATCAGATCAGACAAGTAACGGTTCATCTAAAGCCTGTCAACAAGTCAAGAACAGCCTCTGCTCATTTAGACTTTTCATTAAACATGCAAAGCTGGGGAAATTACCTCCGTTTGCTGTCAGAATCACCACCTGCCTAGACTAATCCTCAGTCAATCTCCACATGAGAAAAAGGAAATATTGTTGAGTTAAATCTAATCAGGGCAATGACAACCCAGTCCAGTCTCGGGGAAGCTGTTATTTCTTCACAGCCAGGATGTTTTAGTCTAATGACTGACAGGCAAAAGCTGTTTTTCTGTTTGATATGCAAAGGACTGTTTAGTTAGTATCTGAAAATCCAAAGGCAGGGACCCGTGACTCGTAGATTCCCTGTCAGAATCACTGACATTTCCGACTTCACGTGTATTTCCTCCTCGGCTGAGATTTCCAAAGTCCAGTTCCTCTGTCATGATCCCCAGGCTGCAGTCACCTCCATAGGGAGCGAGTGAGTGGGCCTGAAACGGAGCTGGGCCAGCCAGACCTCCGGATTTGCATGAGCCCTCTTCAGAAGCTCAGTGGATCCAGATCAAACTGCAAGTGCAGAGCCCTTCTGTGCCTATCCGACCCAAGGGAGGATTGCTCAGGTGGGAGTCAGGGCTAAGGCCTAGGTCCTCAAAGGCATCAGCTGCCAAAATACCTTTGAGGATCTGGCCTAAGGCCCCCTGAGTTTAGGGTTGTGCCCTTGCACTCAGTACCGGGTTTACCAGTGTCACCATGGCGCTGGGCCCACAATCAGAAGGGGCCCCGGCCAGCCCGATCCCACGGCCGGCTGAGCCCGCCAGGAAAGCTGCTCCTGCCCCTGCCTCGACTTTTCCCTAAAGCCTCCACACCTGCTCCGCCCCACCTCTTCCCACCCCTGGTCTGCCTCAGCCCCACCCCCAGTCCACCCCGTCCTCCCAAGCCCCTTCCTCTGAGCTACGTGTCCCGGGGGACTGCAGCAAGGGTCGGGCTCGCCCTGCACTCACAGGGTAGCAGGAAGTGGAGCGACCCGGCCCCAGCCCGCTCTTCACCCCCTCCCCCAAAGTCCGGGAGCCAGGGGAGCAGAGCAGAGAGGGCTGGGGCTGGGTCACATCACTCCTGCTGTCTTGTGAGTGCACTCACAAGGCAACACGACCCAGTCCCAACCCACTCTGCTCTGCCAGCTTGTGCTGGGGGTGGGGGGGCAGGGGGGAAACCACCCCAAGCCTGGGGCAGAGATTAGCAGTGGGGAAGAGGCATGGAGTAGGGAAGAGAAGGGGATGGGGGAAGCCAGGGCCGGCCTTAGGATTTATGGTGCCCTAAGCGAGATTATTAAACTGCTGCCCCTGTGCCTGATCTGCTCTTACCAACACAAACATAAGCTTATAGTATTGGAAAACTTGCCACATTCACATTATTAAAACCAGTTTAACTTAATTAAGCACACTGTAATGCTGATGGACTAGCACTAAAGAAGCAGCACCATAGAAAAAATTCTGATATGACAGAATGATGCAAATAAAATATTTTTTTTAATTTATCAAAATTTTATTGGAAATTTATATGAAGAGGTATTGAAACAAAGATTTGTTTTTAATTAAAAGCAATCTTTCTGGCTTTTTTGGCTGCAAAATCAGTAATAATGTCATCGTATGACAAAGGCAAAGTCGTGTCTTGTTCGATCGCAAGAATAGCAAGACCAGTCAAGCATTCCTGACTCATTGTAGAGCGGAGATAGTTTTTAATGAGCTTTAGTTTTGAGAAACTCGGTTCTCCTGATGCTACTGTTACAGGAATTGTCAGTAGAATACGAGTGGCAATGTACACATTAGGATATATGTCAACAAGTTTGTGGCTATGAATAAACTGTACAATGTCCATCACCGATTTTGCATGTGGCAACATTGATGACAGTGTACTCAATTCTTCGTACAGTTCAAGTCCATTTAAATCAGAACTATCACCGTGCTTCAGGAGGCTCTCTAGATTCTTGCACTTTGTCATTAGTTGCTCTTGTTTTCCTATTTCGTTGAATTTAGTTATGTCATACAAAAATCCAAACTGTTCATGGTGTACTTGCAAGGTATTAAACCTTTCATCAACAGCAGATACTGCTTTATCCATCACAACATTAAAAAATTCAACCTCAAATTTCTTTTCTGGATCGTCTATGGGCATGATCTGCTGTACAGTTTCTTCACAAAGAAGTGTCCCTGGCCTTTTTAACTCATATTAACTCTGTATTTACTTTATGAAAGTTGGAGAAAACATTGTGAAAACGTAAAACATTGGCTGCTCAACTTCTGGGCTGGCAAAAGTTATACTGACTCACAGGGAAAAAAAAAAGCAGGTGAATCTTAGTACAACATATGGTCACTCTATCCAGGAGTCGGCAACCTTTCAGAAGTGGTGTGCCAAGTTCACTGTAATTTAAGGTTTCTCGTGCCAGTAATACGTTTTAATGTTTGTAGAAGGTTTCTCTCTATGTCTATATTATATAAATAAACTATTGTTATTATCTGAGGTCTTGGCCACCGGTCCTGCTCAGGCCACTGCCAGCTGAGTAAATGAACCGGCAGCAGGCTGGTGGCTGGAACCCTAGACAAGGATCCCAGGCCCTGCTCAGCCCGCTGCTGGTCTGGGGTTCTGACCACCAACTCCTGCCAGCCAGGATCCCGGCTGCCAACCCCCCCTCAGCCCGCTACCAGCCTGGGATTCTGCTCACTCAGGCTGGCAGGAGGCAGAGTGGGGCTGGCGGCTGAGCTCCTGACTGGCAAGGGGCCAGCAGCCGGAACCCCGGAGTAGCAGTAGGCTGAGTGCTGCTGGCACCCCAGACTGGCAGCAGACTGAGCCACTCAACTCCCCACCGGCCCTGCTCAGCCCGCCACCAGCCCGCTCAGCCCACCACCAGCCCACTCAGCCCACTGCCGGCTGAGTGAATGGAACCCCAGGCTGACGGCAGGTTGAGTGGTTCAACTGGCCTGCTCAGCCCACTGCCAGTCTGGGGTTCCTTGGGGGTGCCCAGGCCAGCAGCAGGTGCTGAGTGGGGCCAATGGCTGGTATCCCAGCTGGCAATAGGGCAGCAGCTGGAACCCCAGAGCAGTGATAGGCTGAGCTGCTCAGCCTGCTGCTGCATACCATCAAAAATCAGCTCACCTGCCACCTTTGACATGTGTGCCATAGGTTGCCGACCCCTGCTTTATACACTAGTAAGGAGATGAGCATATTACAGTTGTTGGAGGGCTCTTATCAGGAGTAACAGGCTATAGGAAAGTCAGTCAACATTTTTTGTTTCTCTGATGAAAACTGACCCACTCCCTGCCTCAAACCAAACCTGTCACTAATAATTGTCAACAACTTAATTTTCTGTTTTTGGCTAAGATATTGATTTTTTTAAAAAAAATATTTAAATTGGATTCAGGATTGTTAGCAAGAATTTTTGGCAAAGTTTTAAATGACAATCTAAATAGCAACACAGTACTGCTTTCATGCTTGGCTCACCCCCCAGCCTGCTGGTCCAACAGCTGCAGTAGAGGAGGAGATAGGTGGAAAACTGCAGGACCCCAAAATCCACCTCTTGGGGTGCAGAGTGGCAACAGCAGCAGCAAACCCTCACGTCCAATCACACACCAATGGGCACCGCCGCCAGCCCAACAGACCATGGTGAAGTTAGCACAGCATCTGATCTCAGGGACAGGGCACCCATGGAGCCACAGCAGCTCATCCTGCCCTGTGCAGCTCCCCCCGGATGAGATGGATAGCTGGCAGCTGCCAGCCCGGGGGAGAGGCGCTCCCCAGCTAGGGTGGCCAGATCCAGATGTCCTGATTTTATAGGGCCAGTCCCGATATTTGGGGCTTTGTCTTATATAGGCACCAATTACCCCCACCTAGAGTGACCAGACAGAAAATGTGTAAAATCAGGACAGGGATGGGTGGGGGGGGGGGGGGGGGTAAAAGGAGCCTATATAAGAAAAAGACCCCAAAATTGGGACTGTCCCTATAAAATAGGAATATCTGATCACTGTACTCCAATCCCCTATCCTGATTTTTCACACATCTGGCTAACCCCAGCCAAGCCCTGTGTGACATTCCAATTCTGGCTGCCTGCTGAGGAAGTGAGTTACTTTCACTTTCATTCCTCAGCAGGCAGCCAGCCAGCCTCCTCCCCCCACCTATCCCCAGCACCTCACCCAACCCAGCCCTGACGGAGGGGAGGGAGGAGAGAGACAGGGGTGCTCCTGGGGAGGAGGGAGAAAGGAGGGGGTGCTCCGTGGGGCGGGGGGGAGAAGAATGGATGTTATGGGGGACAACAAAGGATACTGGTTCCAGAGCCACAGAGCCTGCCTCACCTGACCTCAGCCGGGGGGGGAAGAGTCACACTCACAGGTGAGCTCCTTCCCCAACCCCCACCCCCTCCCCTTCCCAGAGACCCCAGCAGCCAATCCCATTCCTCAGACTGTGCTGCATTCGGCTCTCTCTAGGACCCAGCAGCCCTGCTTCTACACTGTCTGGGCTGCCTGCAGCGTGGTGCCCCCAGGCAGAGTGAGGCCCTACGCGGTTGCCTATTCTGCCTATGCCTAAGGACGGCCCTGGGGGAAGCGGGGGCAAGGGAGAAGGAAGGGGTGGGATGGGGAGGAGATGGAGCGGTGGGGAAGGGGCATGGGGTGGGGAAGAGAAAGGGATGGGGCAACCAGGAGTAGCGAGATGCTGGAGCCCCAGCATGCGGCATCCCCTTGGCAGAAGCCGGGGTTCCCCTGTTAAGCAGGCCCATCGAACCATCACCCTGACAAGCCCCACCGCCCCTGCATCTGTACCACCCAATGAGCCCCCCCAGACACTCTCCACTGAACCCCAATCACCTGGACCCCCACCCAAATGAACTCCTGCTGAGCCCCAAACACCTTCACCTGGATCCCCGCAGAGTCCCATTGCCCCTGCACCTGGAACCCCCAAAGAGCTTCTGTGCATCCAGATCTCCCACTGAGCCATCCACACCTAGAATGCCCCACAGAGAACTCTCCTACCCCCACCTGGATCCCCCCACACTAAGCCCCTCTGCACTGGGATCCTACTGCTGGGCTGAGCCTGCCCACCCACACCTGGTGTACCTGGCACAGGGGGGTGGGGCCCCAGGGTGTTTCTGGGGAAGGCCTGGCCCTTGCACTGAGTCAGGATCAGGTGCAGCCTCACTGCCAAGTCCCTGTCCCAGGTTAGGGTGCAGAGAGGCTGCAGGGTAATCTCCCACCTCCGTGCAACCAGTGGCCTGGGCTCCGCACTGCCATATTAGAACCTCCACATTTATTTATTGCCAAATAAAATTTGCAGAATTTTAAAATATTGTGCACAAAATTAAATTTTGGGGGGCAGAATCCCCTCAGGAACATAGGGTGCTGTGCGGCTGTGAGGGTGGGACTGCAAGGAAGGTGGTGGGCAGTGGGGAGGTCTATAGGCAGGGGGCCACTGGGCGAGCAGTCTGGCGTGCAGGGTGCTGTGCAGTTGTGGTGGGAAACCCCTGGAAGGGGTGGGGGCTGGGCATAGCGATCGGTGGTGGAGGTCTCTGGGCTAGGGGGTTCTGGGCACAAGGGTGGGGCACTAGGCCGGGCCAGCAGTGTGGTGCAGGCCCGCCCTCACGGGGAATGGCCATGCTGACAGCACATGGCTGGGCAGGCCCATGTGCGTCTGCCAGCTGCAGGTTTGTAAACAGTGTAGCGCTGCTCCTGCCACGCTGCGCTTCATTGCCCCCAGCCCACCCTTCATCCTGGAGACTGACCATCCCACCCCCCTGCACCTTGCCCAGGGGGGCCCACAAAACATTCATCCGACCCTGCTTGCACTTGGCCGCTGCAGAGAATGTGAAAAATCTTCCCCATTTCTGTGCTTGGTTTTGCGTCTCTCTCTGCTCAGACAACTGAGCTAGATTGCTTGGTGGAGTCAGTCCTGTGCCCCCTGTGGTGGTGCCTGGGGATCAACAGGGCAGGGCGATGCTTAATTGATATAGATTTATTTGCATGCCTTAAATGTGTCATCATGGAAACAACTCAGTTCATAGGAGGCTTGTAAGCCCACCCACTTCTTTATTACAACACAAAGAGAAACGTCCTCAGCAGCTGCTCATCTGCGTAGCTCTGCTGAAGTGAATGAAATAAGCCAATTTACACCATTTGAGGATTGGACCCAGTATCTACGTGGTTAGTCCTTAAGCCCTGGAAAGAGAGATTTTGGAAGACTGTAGCATTCCCCTCTCCTCAGTGCACAAAATTGTGCAAAAACTCTCCACAGTTCCCCCCACACACACACACTAGGAAATGAGTGTAGAGTGGAACAGAAGAGTTAAAAGAACTGATTAGCCAAGATGGTTCTGCCCAGACAGTGACAAGACAAAATCAGACTTTCAAGCATACAAAAGGCACGTACACGTCCCTGGGGAAATCAGCCCAATTCAATATCCTTTGTAACCAATTAGTCCTGCTTGATGCAGAGCTGAATGGCGTGTGTTCAGCTTTTTATTTATTAGTATGTGCTCCCCGCACAATTCCCATCGCCAGTGGGCCGGTGAGAGATTTCACAGAGCACGGGGCACCATCTAAGCTTAGACAGCGCTGGGAGGACGAGGACACCACTGCACTCACTCAGCGGCAGCAGCAGCCTATGTTTGCAAATTCTCCTCTCCAAGAGCAATGGAAATGCTGGAGGATGGGAAAGAAAGGAGAAAGTGAGCCCTGAAGGGGCTAATGAGACTAATTAATAGAGTGGCCAGCCCTTGATGCTGCTCATGCACTGGGGCTAATCAATGACTCTGCTCTGTTGAGGTCCCCTGGACAGGAAGCGTTTATGAAGTCAATTTTTCCTTGTGAGGCAAGCAGGCCGTGCTTCCTGGAGTGTAGTGTTCGTACAGGGCATGCTGTTGTATTACTCTTCGGAGCTCGCAGCCACAGCTAATGCCGAGACAATTCCCCACTCCCTGCTAGGCTGAGAGCCTTTGAAGCCAGGCCTGAAACCTCCCGAGAGCCCCAGGAGAGCCCTGCGCCTGGGGTAGAAATCAGCCCTTTGTCTGGTACCGCTTGGCCTCCCAGTTGGAGTTCAAGCCTCATCAGCTGCTGTCAGGTGCACAATGGTGTTTAATGCACACAGCATGTTGTCATCATGGAAATGGCTTCAGCTGTTTAACCTAGAGACCCTGGACCAGCCCCCCAGCTGGTGTAAATCAGTGTAGGTCTATTGATTTCAATGGGCCACATGCAGTCATAATGCAACCAGGTACCACTCCACCGCTGTGAACGGAACGCCAGGCCTGAATCTGGATCAGGGCCACCAACTTGCATCGTTCAAGAAAACCAGTAACTGCATCAGCATCATTCAAATGACTTTATTGGTCAGAGCTGTCTGCCAGGTTTACTGAGCTGACACATTGACATTTCTTCTACCAATTCAGTCTGACATCACCACCGCCCTCTAAAGAAAGCCCCGATTGACACCCATCAGCTCACACACGGGATAAAAACCCCAGAACATTCACCAAATAACCCCCCACCTGTCAGCTACAGCATGGGCCCTGCACAGAACATAAATGAGATCAGCTGTCAGAAATCCGCTCTCAGTAGCCAGAGGGCTGTGCCAGAGACACACCAGAGCTAAGGAAAGCCCCTGGCTGCTGCGTGCCCCCAGTGAATTTATTGCTACACCAACTTGGCACTGCCCCTAGACTCTCTCTATGCACTGGGGTTGCTGGATGCCCCATGGGGCACCTGAGGGTTGTAAACTCCTCGTGTGGGCTCCCTGCATCCTACTAGCTGCGCCTCAGATCACTGAGACCGGACTGAGCAGTTTCCTGAGGCAACAGCATAAAGAGAGGCAATCTGGGCACTGCTCTGCTGGGCAACGAGACGGGGCTGGATGAGCTTCCTGTCTGCCCCTATCTGTTTTATATTCTTGGTGCATGACCCCCGGCTCCCACAATCTCATCCCACATAAATTGAGGGCCAAAATTAAGATGACAGCATCCCTTAATGATGCATGGAGATACAAGGACATTTCTAATGGTGCAGAGTTTGCAGCATGATAGAAGGAAAAATCAATGCACTTGACTATAAAATAGCACAATTCCCAGAGGACTGTTTTCATTTCCTGTGTTCAGCTCCACCTTCTCCTGCTGCCAGACAGAAACCTCATCCAAGGCGGGGGGAGGGGAATGCGTTTCAGACAAATTCATGTTTCCTCCAGAAAGATGCTTTCTGTCCCCGTTTCAGAGCCTCGGCGCTGAGACCGATTTCCATTGTGCAGCAGCACTGTGGGAGCAATGTATGAATGGATATTCTAGACATCAGAGGCTGGCCCTGTGTCCATAGGTCATCCAGCCTCAAACGGATTACATTTCAACTCACTACTTCTGTATTTTTGGCCTTGAAATATAGGGCATCCTGGCACAAAACTGATCTATGCTGATTCTCTAGAGCCAACCTGAACCCTACATACTTCCAGAACACACATCCCTTAAACGGTGTGTTGTATATGATTGACATATTGGAGAGGTTCTGAGAGTTGGCAGGAGAACCTACTTGATTACTACAGGCCAGACTTTTTTTATAGAGTCATAGACTTAGACTTTAAGGCCAGAAGGGACCATCATGACCATCTATTCTGATCTCCTGCACGCTTCAGACCACAGAACCTCACCCACCCACTCCTGTAGTAGACCCCTAACCTCCAGCTAGTTACTGACATCCTCCAACCATGATTTAAAGACTTCAAGTTACAGAGAATCTACCATTTGCTCTAGTTCAAACTAGCAAATGGGTTGTGCCCCACGCTGCAGAGGAGGCAAAAACCCACCAGGTTCTCTGACAGTCTAACATGTGGAAAATCACCCCAAAATGGTGATCAGTTAGACCCTGAGCATACCAGTGAGACCCACCAGCCAGACACCTGGGAAGGAATTCTTGGTAGTAACTTGGAGCCCTCCCCATCTCCGGCTGTTGGAGATACTTGCTACTAGCAGTCGCCGATGGGCCACATGCCATTGTAGGCATTCTCATCCCCACCATAAACTTCTCAAGCTGAGTCTTGAAGCCAGTGGGGTTTTTTGCTCCCACAGTTCCCCTTGGAAGGCTGTTCCAGAACAATCAATGGCAAAATTCCCACTGAGTTTGACAACAGCATTGACGCTAACTTTAACCAGTAAGAGGGTCCAACAACACTACCATAGATATGGGTGGGTGGGTGTATATATAACTGCATTAGAGATCTCAGGTATTGCAGTTATTTGTCTTATATACTGGATTTATCAGCACTGGGATTTTGAAAAAAATCACTCAGTTGCTGTGAGACAATGGATGTGATACACAATCTGTAAATGAAAACATCTTGTTTTTCCCTGAGGATTCCCATCCATCTACACACACAGAGAGTTTATCAATGAAGCAGAGATAATTTAGGTAAAAGGCAAGCTGTCTGCAAGTCCTACTAACTGCAGCAAACTTCCTTGAAGCAAGCCAGGGTAAGAGAGAACGAATGTAAGCAATGGTATAAAGCATGATTCTGCTCAGACAAGTGTTTAGCTCAGGCTTTGCAGAGATTCATTTTTCTTATGTTTTGATGCCTTCCAGATCAAATGTGCTCCTTTGGGATCAGATTTGGATTCCCTTCCAGGGCCGCCGGGGGGGAGAGAGGGGGGCCGCAAGTGGAGCAATTTACCCCAGGCCCTGCAGGGGCCCCCATGAGAATATAGTATTCTATAGTATTGCAACTTTTTCTTATGGAAAGGACCCCCAAAATTGCTTTGCCCCAGGCCCCCTGAATCCTCTGGGTGGCCCTGTTCCCTTCCTCAGAGACAGTAGCTCCAAACAGCCTATTACTAGACATGGACTAACAAAACTATACAGCAAAATTTCATCCAGCCAGCAAAGACTAACTGTTGCCAGAGTAACTATGTGTCCAGCAATTATAGCACAGAGCAACTAGGTACCAGAGATTAAATTCACATTAGACTGGAATGAGAGCGAAGAGTGGGAGGCTTACAAAACCAGAGAGGAGAGGAACTGAAACTTGTCAGTTAAGATGGAAATGAGCAACCTGCCTGATGAAGGCTTAAGGAAATGAGCTGAAACATTCCAGAATTAGGAAGCCCCTACAAAGAGCACAGATAAGGCCAACTAAGGAAACCAGGATTAAAATGCATGGAATTCAGAGCATTAAGAAACATATTATTTCTGTGTGCTGAATGCCCATCCCCGTTGTGCGTGTGTGAGTGAGAGAGAGAGGGATCCATTCCTGAATGTGAGCGACACATTCCTTTCTGTGCGCAATCCACACAGGACGGGTCTGTGACTGGTAGAGCTTCCAGAGCAGGGACTGAGGGCCTGAGCAACCCCTTCAGTGGGCGTCTTTCCACTGATGCCTAGAGGAGCCCTTTGGGTCCTACTGCAACAGGAAGAAGTGTTGGCCTTGATGGCTACCAAACATCCCTATCCATCAGCAAGGCTTTTGAGGGAACAAGCCACTAGTCAGGCACCACAGGAAGGGAAGACAGAAGCAGGCCAGTTGGAAGAAAAAGGCCATGCTGGGAGAAGAAAGACAGTGACCCAATCTCTCTCCTGGAACATGACACACGGTCGGAGTGTGAGGGAGCCCTGGCATCTGGAGAGGAGGGGAACCTGAGTGAGAGCTGTGGGACTGGGGGGAACAAAGATCTGTGTGAGTAGGTAGGAGGGGGAGCAGCCTGCTGTTGGCACACCTATCTGAGGAGTCTCTGAACTCTTTCTATGTACTGTGCTGGAGGCTGGCTTTGAAGGATTGTGTGTCCCATGGTGCAGTGGTGGGCACCCTCCGGAACAGGACTAAGCTTCTAGGGTCACAGACTGCTGCAGGAGGTCAGTGATCTTTATTTGTGGGCCAGGGAGCTGGAAGAAAGAGCCATCAAGTCACTCCCCTTTGGTCTGGGCCGAGGAGAAGCTGGGACCGAGCTGAGCTGAATTGCCGAGGTTGAAGACATGCAACCAGGACTAAGGCTACACGACAGTTGACCACGTGTTAGAGCTAAGTCTTAGCTCATGGACACCTTCTCCACAGTGAGGTACTGCGGGTGGAAGCTGGGGGTTGTGCAGATCTGAATTGGGCTTGCAAACAGTTGAGGAAAGAGTTAGTTACTCCTGGACTATTGCTCTCTACCATGACAAGTGCTACTGCCAGCGAGTGCAGTGCAACCTAAGCCGGTCACAATACAAAACTGACAAAGAGGCCTGTGGCACCTTATAGACTAACAGAAGTATTGAAGCATAAGCTTTCATGGGTGAATACCCACTTCGTCAGATGCATGTGGTGGAAATTTCCAGGGGCAGGTATAAATATGCAGGCAAGAATCAGTCTAGAGATAACGAGGTTAGTTCAATCAGGGAAGATGCCCTCTTCTAGCAGTTGAGGTGTGAACGCCAAGGGAGGACAAACTGCTTTTGTAGTTGGCTAGCCATTCACAGTCTTTGTTTAATCCTGAGCTGATGGTGTCAAATTTGCAAATGAACTGAAGTTCAGCAGTTTCTCTGCTCACTCCTTGTTCCAGCTGGATGGCCTTCGCCGGACATACAGAGTGCTGGCCTGCACTCCTGCTCACCCCGCGAGGGGCCCAGAGCTGTATGCTCAAGGGACACGGTGCATGCAGGGATGGGGTGGAGCTGCGTATGAAGCCCAGAGGGTTGGTTAGGTTTACTTGCCACTTGCTGTTGAAAGCTGCAGCCATTAGCTGAGCTGTTGCAGCACCACCTACTGGTCTAGTATAGATATAACACCTTAGTCTGCATTAAGCTGGTGCATGGTCCATCTATCATATGCTGTTAGGGTAACTTTTAGGTCAAATTGTGTTGGTTTTATTTTGGGCGTTTCCTGCCTGCATGGGATCCATTATTTAGATGTTTATACCCACAGCTGTGTATGGTGCCTGTCCAGTTGGAGGCACTGCCAACTATAAATATTCATAGGAGTGAGAAGGCTACTGCAGCAGGGAGGCTTGCGAATTCCCAGCGAATTCCGCATCTCAGACCCCCCAGGATCGCCATCATCCTTAATGGCATAAGGCACCCAGGCAGCAGCTGAACGTGGTCTGCTCCAAAATAACCCGGGAAGAAATGGGGGGTTTGCTGGTTAGAGGGACAACGCTTCAGCAGCATTCTTCTCTTCACACACCACACAATCAACCTGTGGAACTCCTCGCCAGATGATGTTGTAAAGGCCAAGACTATAACAGGATTCAAAAAAGAACTAGATAAATTCATGGAGGAGAGGTCCATGAATGGCTATTAGCCAGGATGGGGAGGGATGGCGGCCCTAGCCTCTGTTTGTCAGAAGCTGGGAATGGGCGACAGGGGATGGATCACTTGATGGTTCCCTGTTCTGTTCATTCCCTCTGGGGCACCTGGCATTGGCCGCTATCTGAAGATAGGATACTGAGCTAGATGGACCTTTGTTCTGACCCAGTGTGGCCGTTCTTATGTTCTTATTCAGAGAACTTTTGGCTGCACACCCCAGTGTTTAGTTGCTCATATGACACAAAATCCTCATTGGGGTGGAATCCTGTCCCTGCTGAGCCAAAGGCCCACTGACTTCAGTGGGGCAAGATTTCACCTTTGGAGTTTTGCCCCCTTCAGTCAGTGTACCCTGATGCCTTTCATGTTGTTTATGCCTATTCACAGCAAGGCTCTATCCAGTTCTCTAGGTGCAAAGCAACAATTGGACATGCAATCAAAACACATCAGCTCAACATAACCATAAAGGACCTCTTAGTTCATCAAAATAGACTCTCTTCCCCACACCTCCAACCCTAAGAAATAGGTTCCTCTCTGGTTGGAAAAACAGAGCAAACACAAGACAGGGGAAGTGCCTGAAAGGTTTTTGCAGACTGGTTTTCTAAATCAGTGTCAGTCAGAGATTAATCTTTCACTGTAGCATCCCTTTATTTCATAATAAAGAAAGGAAATCATTATAAAAGTACATTGAATTGAATCAACAACTGTAACACAATGTCACCTGGTCGAAAATTTTCCAAGGGAACAGTTTTCTGTTGAAAAATCCCAATTCAGCTAAATCAACACACGTCAGTGAAAATCTGTTAAAAAAAAAAAACCAATTTCAATTTTAAAATGATTTTCAAATCTTTTATAACATATAACCCTGGAAGCGGTGATTCCGGGATTCTTCAAGTCTGAGCTTGCGGAATTCGGTTTGCTAAGAGAATCATTAGCTTCCCTGGACAGGTAGCATCACAAGAGCGCTGATCCATTGCTGCCTACTCCAAGATATGGCACCTTGTCTCTCACACATTCCACCTCCACCATGCTAATGCTAAGAGGGAACTAAGCATCGTAATGAATGGCCAGCGGCTTAAGCATACCCAGTTTACTTAGCCGTGACCCTCGACTGAAAACTGACATATAAAAGCCACCCGAGAAAGAGGCAGCGAAGGTCAAGACATTCAACAAACTTCCCAGCAAACTGGCAAGTTCTTCATGGGGAATGGCTGCTCCAATCCTAAGGACCTCGGTCCTTACCATCTGTGGCGGGGACCTCGTGACCCCTTTGATTGAAGGGGGGCGTTAACCCCGCCTCCCTGCGTCTATGTTGGTCTTACTACCTCCCCAGTAGTCAGGGCTGTATTGCCCAATGGTCAGAGTCCCTCAAATCTGCCTCCCCGGGTGGGATAGCATGGCCCAGTGGTCGGAGTCTCTACAGTGTGCTTCTAAAGTAGCGGGGACCCCAATGGCCAGAGTCTCTGTAAGTTCTTCTCCCGTTGGGGGATAGTATGGCCCAGCGGCTAGAGTTCATCTACCTCCTTTGGGGCGAGAGAGAGGAGTCGGTGAACTATATCGTCCCCCAAAAGGGGGGGGGAGAGACCCCCTGGTAGGGGAGCCTGGACCCACCCACCCTCACCAGGCTCTGACCCAGGGGGCCCTGTCAGTGACGGCGTGATCTGCCATGGGTCAGCGGGGAATCCTACCACAACACGCTGCCCTCAGAGTGGTGGGAGATCTCACTCCCTTCCCTTCCCTGGGTCACTTCCTACCAGTCCTCAAAACATAACAGTCCTTGTGGCATCAAAGTCTCCAGGTTCCTCAGCACCTGATGTTCCCTGAGGTTCCCACAGCTGCCAGTCTCTGGGCCTGCTTCCTGGCTCCTCAGCTCCCTCCTGTAAGGGTTGCAACTCCTACTGGACTGGAGCTTCTGCTGGGCGTCCTCCTTCTCCAGCCGCCAGCCCTGACTGTTCAGTTCTGCAGGCTTTTATGCTTGGCTCCCGGTTGGAGCATGTCCAGCAGAGCCTCAGGGGCATGGCTTCCTCTGCCAGCAGGGAAGGGTTAAAACTTTCAGTCCCAGTGCGGGACCAGTCCGCCCCGTCACACCATCTCATACTCCATAGCAGAATACTGTGTGCCACTATGGAGCAGGCTGGCACACACCAAACTTGTTGACCTGCAACTCAGCTCAACCATGCGCATCTTCACAGGAACTTTCTGACTAACTCATCTTCCATGGCTTCCAGTTCTGAGCCAATTGCTCCCCCTTACATCAGGAGGGGGATCGCAGCTGGCAAGCTGCTTGGGAAGGTACATGCCAACCCAAGCTTGCCCTCATTCAATGCCCTTTTAGCCCACCAGCCACCCGTCTTTCATTACGACACCCACTGTGGTCGAGGTTGCCACGCCAGGACGTGACAGTGGAGGCCCTGTGGTTGGAAGACTGGTGCTTAATATCAAACACCAATCAGTTCCTCATCACGACCCAACTGCTCGCCTGCCCAGTGTTGACCAGTCACGTGGTCAGTGGGTCTTCCTTAACCGATTCCAGACAGGGCAAGACCTCTGTGCAGATCAAACAATGACGTGCATTGTTGAGGAATGGCCACTAACCAAATTCGAGAGCCCCACTTGGCCACTTAGAATGCTATTGCTTGGCTCGGCAAATACACAAACACTAAATAAATAAAACAAAGAAATAACTTATAATGGATTATAAAACTTTTAAAAGTCAACATTGAAATGAAATGTTTAATTGCCCGAAAACAAAATTATTTCAGAAATGTTGTTTTTCAGGGATGTTTTGAAGATAGCCCTTTTGAAACCAAAACGAGTGTTGGAATTTCCCACAAAGTGGAAATCCAGTTCCCACACCACTCTGTTACTGGCCATTCAAGAGAATTCAGTATTTCTCTGGAGAACGTTCCTTTATCTTTGAATTTATGCTGAAATAGAAGAGCTTGTCCAAATCCACCACCTTTCAATATTCCTTGTTCCTGAAGCTTTAGGATGATAGCAACCACCCAGCTCACTTAGACAAGCAGAGTGCAGGGATTTTTATCCAGACACATTTCCTAGCTTCTTATAGTATCATGGCCAGGTCTAGGGTACAGAGAATCCAGCCAAACATGAAGTTAATCCAGATTGCACCTGTGCAATCAGAGGCCAGTAACCCAGCATCCAAAGAAATCAGTGTAATATAATATACAGGCTGGTGGTGGATAGACCTTACAAACGTCACAGGCTGAGTTTGAATCTAAACCATCTAAACACCAGGTTATCCCAATTCTTCCTCCTCACCAGATCAAAGCTGAACAGTATACATATCCCTGCCCCAACACCACCTTCCTCACATGGGCACCAGGTTTGTATAATTTTTGGTGGTGCCCAGAACAAGTCCAAGCAGAGCTGTCCCATCCACAGGGCAGACCGGGGCAACCACCCCGAGTCCCGCATTTTGGGGGCCCCCGTGCTTCAGGGGGATGTAGGGTCCAGGGTGGCCTGGGAGGCTAGCGGGGGGCCTGACACCGGCAGCAGCGAGCCAGCATGGAGACTTAGCCTGCCCTCTCCCCCAGCATCACTTGGGGGAGGGGGCAGAAGCCGGAAAGAGGAGGGAAAGGGGCTTGGGATGGAGTGGGGGCTGGACAGGGGCAGAGCAGGGGCAGGGGAAGAGGCAGAATGAGGATGGGGCAGGGACAGGGCTCCACGTACTCCTGAAGCACAGGGACCCCCAAAGCATGGGGCCCAGGGCAATTGCCCCTGTCCGTCCATGGACAAGATGGCTCTGAAAATATAAGCCCAAACATTGGTGGAGCCGGGCCCAAGTTCCTGAATATTGATGGAGCATGGGCACCATGGGCCCATATAACTCGCCACCTGTGCAGGTTCCTCATGCGTTTTTGACATACCTCTGTCTACAGCTCTCAGGCAAGCCCTTGGCTTTCACCACAAAAGCCGCAGTTGCCAAGATGATGTCCAGATTCCGGACAGCTTTCCTCCCTTCACTACTGCCCCCAGAGACAAGGCCCACGTTGCTCCTCTGTGCGCTGTGGGGTTCTGTGAAAGGGGCCCGCTGTGTCCAAGCCACAAGGGTCTCCATTTCTCTCCATCTTCAGAAGCTCCAGGTGGCACAAAGGACGCCCAAGCCAGCCTATGGTACAGAACATAGAAAGACTTCAGACACTCCTCAGAAAGATGTGACAACAGACCCTGAAATGGATTGTGTAGGGCAGGAAGAGCTAACGGATCACCATATTTGGAGTCGAGAAGGAATTTTTTCCCCAGGTTGGAGTGGCAGAGATGGCAGGAGGAAGTTCGCCTTCATCTGCAGCATGGGACATGGATCACTTGCTGGTTTGAACTAGAGTAAATGGTGGATTCTCTCTCACTTGAAGTCTTTAAACCATGAGTTGAGGAGTTCAGTAACCCAGCCAGAGTTCAGGGGTCTGTTACAGAAGTGGATGGGTGCGGTTCTGTGGCCTGTGATGTGCAGGAGGTCAGACTAGATGATCACGCTGGTCCCGGTCTGTGGGTCTATGAGGAGATCATGATGATGTGGGCAAATAGAGCCAAAAGCCAAGTGGGGAAAACCCAAGTCTTATGGAGCAGCCTCAGGAAGAGAAGGAGGGTCCAGTGGTTAGAGAAGTAGCCTAGGTCTTGGGACATGTGGCCTCAATTCCCTGCTCTGCCACAGCTTTCCTGTGTGACCTTGGGCAAGTCACTTAGGGCCAGATTTTTCAGGTATATAGGGCCCTAAATATGCAGATAGCCCCGTTTGAAAATCCCACAAGGCACCTAACTCCCTTTGAAATCAGTGAAAATCCCACAAGACACCTACACAGCTTTGGAAAGCTGCCCCTTTGCCTCTCTGTGCCACAGTTCCCCTCTGTACACCGGCCCTGCCCCACCTCCAGGGGAGCGTGAGAATAGATGCATCGAGAGACTATGACAATGGGCCCCAGATAAGCACCTAAGAATGATCCCCGGGGTGGATTGTTTGATTTAGGCTGAGGGAAAGGGCCGTGCTGGCCCTGAGGTCCAAGTGCGTGGCAGAATTCCTTAGCAGTGGCCCCACTCACTGCAGCCGCGCTGTGGTGAGCTGTGCTACCATTTCGATGTTTGATAAGGCACCGTTTAACCACTTCTTAACTCAGGAGATGCTCTGCCCACCTTTAGTGGATCCATCGCCAGCATGGACAGCTTGCAGTTCGCAATCCCGACAGCTCTGAGCGGACACTTGTTGAAAATGATGAGGCAAACAAGGGTGCCTGATTTTCATGCAGACTGGTATCAAAAATAATAATAATACACTATGGCAGCCATTGAATCCGCCCTCTCATCATGTATTCCTGCCTAATCCTCCTATGCTATGGGTGAAGGAGTCCACAGTAACGTGGAGTGAAATGATGAATGCACACTCGTGTCCAATAGCAGCTATTCTGGGTCGCACGCCGTGTCCATTCCCTGCCTCTGGCATGGCTGCACATCACCAGCCATCTCAGGAAAAATCTGCTCATGTGCTCAAAGGCAGAAGCTGAATTTCCAAGGCATGTTGCACTGTGTGCCTGTATAACTGAGAGGAAAACCAGGCCCCGGCTGGTGCAGAATTGCAGTCCAGCTTAAACCACTCAGTTGGTTTTTCTCAGGGCAATGCAGCTTTTAGCAGACTCTTCCCTATCGGAAGCTTTCCCCTACCAGGACCAGATGTCCGAGAAGGCTGGTGACAGGATCAGGCTTTTCCGTCTCCAGAAGCCTGGGCAGAATGTAGCAGGAAAAGCCGTCACTAATTACCAGTCGACAGCTGTTCAGTGAGCAGGAGGAAATGAATGAGTCTGGTGATTGTTGATGTCAATGCAGGCCCCTGTGGATGGGGCTTCACAGCTCAAACGTCGATCTTGTGGGCACACTCAGCAGAAAGGCTGGGGTTCAGAGCCAGGAGATGGATTTAGGAGCTTAACTGTCATGTCTGGACATGTGTCTGATTACAAGCGCTGAGCACCCAACAGCTCCCACTGAGCCAACGGCCATAAAAGACCAAACTCCCCTCCCATCCCTGCAGGCTGGCTTTCCAGAAGCAGCCTGAGATGTGGATGGGGACTGCCGAAGGGGCTCCAGTCTCCAGCACTGCCAAAGTGGCCCAGATGCAGGGGAAAGGGAGCATGTCCTGTTGATCCCCAGGTGCTGGAATGACCCTTCGGGGTCACGAGCAGCAGGTGTAACTTAGAGCTCCCCTTGGCATGCTCTAGTCTAGGATGTGGCTCAGGACCAGCCTTTCATGCAGTGGCTCCAGAATAAAGGGGTGCAAGAAGGGGGCTTACTAACACATTCATGTCCTACCACTGCCTTCTTGAGCTGTTCTGGGAGCGGCAGAGCCTATCCGTGACTATGGATGGAAAGCCAGTACACAGCGTCCTACAACTGTATCCAGGAGAGGGTCTTTAACCCTACAGAAAGAGTCAGTTAAGGGTGCTTGACAGGTTGGTAATGGAGTGCAGAGCAATTGCCCTCAGGTCACTGCCTCAAATACAGGTCAGTAGCAGTGAAAAGTGACTGCCACATTGGGCTTGCTATCGGAATCGCGGTGGGGTGAAATCCTCTGGGCTGCGTTACACAGGAGGACAGACGAGCCAGCCATGAGAGGCCTTTCCAGTCTCGGACTCATTTGAAGGTGAGCGGTAACACGCTGAATGTAAAATCAGCTGGTAGCCAAGATACAATTGCTAGTGAACACCTGGTCAGCCTGAGCAGCGAGACCGGGGTTGAACAGGGCACGCATTGTCTCTCTCAGTGGCCCTGTCTGACCAGGGATGAGGCACGCTGGCCGAATGGTGTGAGGAAGCCTTCTCTGTTGAACTCTCCTATTACCTTGTCTGGAGACATATCCAGAATCCTGGCCTCCAACCTTGTGAATCTGCTACATTGCAGGGCACTGAAATTCACTCAATTTAACATATAGAGGGAACAGGATCTTACTCCAAGGACATGGAAATTAGACTGACAGATGAAATTCTGAGGTCAATGCAATGACGTTTGTTCATTGCTCTTACTTGGTGGAAACAAATGAAGTTGTGGTGCTGTTCATTTCTGTAGATCTCCTTTTAATCTGAAGAACAGCACCACAACTTCATTTGTTTCCACCAAGTAAGAGCTATGAACAAACATAATTGTTGAAAAAAAAAATCTGCTCCGTCATTAGCACAGAAATAAACAGAAGCTGCTGCAAATCTTATGCAGTGAGTGGAGATTCTGCCCATCGATGATTTAACAGGTTGACCAGAAAATAGATTATTTTTATTAAATGAAAATAAACTACAAGAGTGTTTTAATTAAATTCCCACCTGGGCATTGAAGCAGAGGAATGGAAGTTGCCTCATGAATGATCAGGCAAAAGGCCAGAAGCTAAACACCATGAATAGGGCTGTTCTCCTTATGAATTGCACCCCTCATCTCTTACTTTCGCTCTGAATGCCCAGGGAGGGTTGGGAGGATGGCTATGCAGATGGAAGGCACTGCCCTGATAATGTACAGATTACTTCATCCTGCAAACAGGCAGCACTACAGGCACACACAGGCTCTTCATTGTACTGGGGAGAATCATTGTTCCAGGGATACCAGGCAGCAAAGGATTTGCAGATAAGGGACACACCTTCCTTGTATCTCTTGCGATAGACACTGGGTGCAAGGTTCCTTTGTTGCACAGTAAAAGACTGAACTTGGCCATGCTTTTGGTGTGTCTAATCCTGAGCATCTCCTGTGTCTTTAAAATACCAGACATGGCAGAGACAGAGACCGCCAAGGAGTCCTTGGAATAGGGTGACCAGATAGCAACTGTGAAAAAATGGGTGAGGAGTAATAGGCCCCTATATAAGAAAATATCCCAAAAAACAGGACTGTCCCTTTAAAAACGGGACATCTGGTCACCCTACTTTGGCATGACGTAGTTTTTTCATATAATGGATGCCACTTAAAAATGACAGATACTTTCGGCTGTGCCCACTGACATCTTTAAGGTACACTGGCAGTTTGGGAGAAACCAAAGGGAAGTGAAGGAAGTAGGCCCAGATCCTCAGAGGCATTTAGCCACCTAAATCCCACTGAAAACAATGAAAGTCAGACACCTACATTCCTTTGAGGATCTGGACATCAGTTTTCTACTTTTCTATATTATATTTTGTAACTAATTTAAAATGTTAAGCTCATTGTTACATTTTGTAAAGCAAACCCCACCCCAGGACAACAAAGGAACCCTTCTTAGCCCTCCTTTCAGTCCCTGACCTTCAAAGAAGGGGTGTCAATGACCACAATCCATCAAAGGAACTCAAATTACTTGAGCTTTCTCAGCTCTGTTGCAACATCTACAGGAGAACACCGTCAACGACGTCACCGTTGCCAGAGTCAGGCCCATCTCAGGAGGATTAGAGCACACAAGAGGACGTTAGAGGAAACACAACATGGCTTTTCATTGGAGAATTCACCCACTGGTGAGCGTGGGTTACGTGCCCACCTAGGTGCCTGATCCACAGAGGACATGAGTCTGTGATGGCTGCTGCATGCAGGGCCAGCCTCGTTAACTCAGGCAGTAGAGACTCGTGTGTTTAGCTGTGGAGGTCCCTGTGATGGCCGTCACAGATACAGCTCAGCAAAATTACTGGTGCTGCTTCTCCCTCGTTAAGAGGCTACCTCCAGGTATCTGGTATTATGATATCTGGAGCCGCTCCAAATCCTTGTAAAGAAATGGAGGATGATAGGCTGAAAGGACCCCCCGATCTCGGGCCCTGTAGCAACACACAGAGCCTAGCTACAGCACAACCTCTAAACTCCAGGCTTCTCCCGAGCTGCCTGCTAGACCTCAGTTATGGCATCCCCTTGGGACTGGGATGTGCCTGGTTACAAATGCACCTCATCGTCCTGGTGCTGCTGCTCACCACGCATTCTTAGACAGAGAACCGACTTCAGCCTCGTCTCTGAATCTCTTCCAGGGCGAGATGTCTCTTCCAGTGTGGTGGAGACTACAGTTCTTTGCAAACCGTCCAGATAGGCTTGCCGGGAGCAATACTCATCCAGTTAGGGGCGGCTCTAGCTTTTTTGCCACCCCAAGCATGGGAGGTCCACTGGTCCTGCGGCTTCAGCGTACCTGCCGCCGAATTGTCGTTGAATCCACGGGACTGCCGGACATCCCGCAAGCAAGCTGCTGAAGGCTGCCTGACTTCCGCCCTTGCAGGGACTGGCATGGCGCCCCCCGCAGCTTGCCGCCCCAGCACGCACTTGGAGCTCTGGTGCCTGGAGCCGCCGCTGCACCCAGTCAAAGTATGCATGTTCCCTCAAAACATCCTGACCCCTTTTAGTCTCATAATAAATGTACAGCTCCATTTGACAGCAATAGCCGGGGGCTGGTTCTCACCTCCAGGTCTTCCCTAAGCCCAGAATCCCCATACAAATCCAGATGAAAATGGAATATTTCTGCTGAAATGATCAGCAGTGAAATAGTTATGGCTTACATTTAGATTGTCATCATTAGGCTTCAGGGTTAACAGCCCAGTAAGGTGAATGGACAGCTCATATTTCCCAGCACTGTTGTTTCAGGCTCTCCATCTGCAGCCTCAATGAGACAGCATTGCTTCAGTTCACACTCAGCTGGTTTTCTTTTACAACAATAAAATCTCAGATCGGGTCACCAGGGTTATGCTCAGTTATGTACGAAGCCCTGGTTATTGCTGACATTAGTGGTTTTATTCATTGACTTTCCTATGAGGATAATCATAATCTCTATCTCTCTCTCTGTTAATCTCCCTGAAGAACTCAAAGCTGGTAGCCCGATTCTAAAATGACTGGACACGGTTTTTGCTTGATTCCTCTGCTTTACTAGCCTCTCTGGTTTTTTTAGACCAGCAGATAATTGAACTAACCATGGTGGTTTCTGACACTATTGATCCACAAAGATTAAATGGGTTTGTCACAGTCAAGTGACCTAATCGCGCGTGTGTGTGTTAGCATGCACAGTGCCCTCGGTAGTATAGTTAAGCACAATTCAACGCAACAGACTGGATTCATTTGTTCCTTTGAATCAAGGTTTTAGTACTTTGTAGGCAGAGTAGAAAAGTGAAACACACACTGTCTCTCACGCTGGACCCCTGCTACAATCTATAACAGAAAGATTCCTCTCTCAGAGAGTAGTGATTTCTCAAGTATTGTTGGAAACGGTGTATTCTACACCAACGGCCTTACTAAATAACCCAAGTCACTAACCCTGCCACCAACTTGACACAACTGAATGCAGATACTCTGGCTTTGCAGAGTTATAAATGCCAAAGACTGAACACACACTCCTCATGCTGGAAAAGAAAAGATTTGTCTCGTAAATTTCGACGCGTTTCCCCACTTTTCCACAGTGGCATTCAGCAAGATGAGGAATGCGTCTTATTAAAATCACCCCTGAGCCCAGACATCCGCATGAGTAAACAGCACTGTCCAAGGAGACGTACCTGCCATAGAATCAGTCAGTCAGCTCAGAGAGACCAGAATGGCTGCAGACAGGCCACTCATTATACTGTGTGTCATTCCTGACTGGGCTAACAGCGGGATTGGTGAATGCTAATAACACCTAGCATTTTTCATCAGCGCATCTCAAAGTGCTTTACAAAGGAGGTCAGGATCATTGTCCTCACTTTACAGGTGGGGAAACTGAGGCACAAAGACAGGAAATGACTTGTCTAAGATCATCATGCATGCCAATGGCAGACTGGAAATAGACCCCAGGTCTTCTGAGTCCTATCCACTAGGCCACACTGCCTCCCATAAAAATAATCACATAACCAGAGGGATTTAACTCCTCAATGCCTCTCCTTAGGTGCATTTAACAGGAGCTGAAATCCTGGTCTCCTTCCCTAGGCAAAGCTCCCAGTTGCGTCCATAGAAGTTTAACTTGTCTAAAGGCTAAGTCATGGTATCTGGGCACCTACCTGCCCCGTTTGACAATCAGGGATCTGGGACCCTCATAACAGGAAAACAGAGAAAGGAAAATATTACACAGCCTTTTAGAGCGTCTTTTTCCAATTAAAATGAACTGGCTTTAGATTTTCTCTTATATAAATTGTGGCACCTGATCTGTTCAGAAGTTCCTTATGTAACTAGGCCCCAGCCTGCAGCCATTCCTCATGTGAGTAATCCCATTGACCCCACTGAGACTGGGAGTAACAGGATTGGGGCCTCTAGGGATTCACAGATTTTAAAGCCAGAAGGCACAATCATGATCATCTACTCTGGCCTCCTTCACGGCAGAGGCCAGACAAGCTGCAGCTGGGGTTGCTGCCTGTCCAGTTTTTGGCTTTTGTGTCCAGGTGCCATTTAGGGTTGCTCGGTCACCCCATCCCCCACCCACCCATGCACTCCCAGCAGAGCTGACAAGGGAAGGTTGACACAGCAGGTGTGGACATTTCTCATGAGCTAGCCCAGTACCAGGGGGTATCTCCTTTGTGGGGCAGCTATGAACAGGGCATGTCCCGGGGGGGCAGGGCATGGGCCAGGCTCTGCTGGCTCAGCAGAAAGCTGAAGAGGACTCTGAGCATTATGTACACACGCTAATTTCAGGGCCCAAACTCCACAACCCACCCCCTACCCCAATTCACCAGTTCTTCCCCCGTTCCATCAGTTCTCTCCTGCTACAAGCACATTCATTCTCTGATTCCACTAATTCCACCCCTTCCAAAAGCACACAGCACACTGCCTCCCTCCCCTCCCAGCCTGTTCTCAACCCATCCTCCCCCACCCCACACCTAGTCCCTCAAACAGGCTGGGCCAGGATCCTTCCTCTTCTCAGCAGCTGCAAAACCCCTGCAGCTGAGCAAGCTAGACCTGCCTCTCCCTTCCTCTCTCAGCGGCTCCTCCCAGCCCGCAGTGGTCCCCTCCCCAGAGCACAGAAGCTGAGAGTGAGATGGGTGCCTGGCTGGGGGTCAGGGGAAGATGGGGAGGAAGGATTCTGAGCCTTGCCCTCACCCACCCTGGCAGCTGGCCCAAAGCTAGAGACTCACTCCGTGGCAATGGAGCCAGGGGACAGGCCACGGAGCCGGCAGTGAGGCCGATCTCGGTGGCTCGGTGCAGTGGAGAGGATTCTCCCCTAGCCAGTGGAATGATTCCCTCCCAAGCCCTCCCCCACTGGGTTAATCTGAAGTCGTGACACAGCCCCAGGCTCTGTCACGAGGGCGCAGCTGTGAGCCAGTTCGGACAGAGCAATCGCAGAGCCAGACCTGCGCCCTGCTCTCAGCCCAGGACCACTGAGCTCCCACCCTGCTTGCTGACCTTTACAGGCACATATTTCACAATCCCTGCATCCCGCCGAACCTCTTGGCTTCAGCCAGGGCTGCAGATGGGATGGAGATACCACCAGGCAGGCTTCTCTGGCAGGAGCTGTGACGAGACTGAATCCAGAGAACAACGGCAGCCACACACCAGTGCCTCATGGCAGCACATTTTGCGCCACATTCCGGCCCTCGGCCTGTACTTTCAGCCGTGGCTAGCTGTACGCTCCGGGAGCAGCCCCATTGCTAGCCAGGCAGGAGCCAGGCCTCACAGACCCTCCGAGTTCTGGGTAGGGCAGTTTTGCCTTTTGGGTGTTTCTCTCAACTGACCCTCCCACCTCTCTGTGGTTCACTCATCCCCAGTCCTCCCTATTGCTCTGTTCTTGGAGTGAGAGATTAAAATCCCACCCCCAAACCAAGAAACTGACCCCTGATCTTAATCTGACTAATCCCCTTCTCCTGCTCTTCCATCCACCGCCATTCTCCCTCTTGATCCAAACACTGTCCTGCCCCCACCTTTGCCAGTACTCCCCCAGGCCCACGGCAGCCTCTGCTCTGCTTAGGCCAATTTATTTTTTCACCTATCGCCCACTGCAGGACCTCTTGTGTCTCATGAGCTTTGGCCCTGCTGTTATGGTATGTTACGTTCACAAACCCCACTTTCTGCAATAGCAACGCATAGGAGGGCACTACAGCTGTGGAGTGTACAGCCCTAATTTCAAAGAGCCTCTTGTACAATAAACTTTCAGCCTGGTTTTCACCACACCTCCATAGATGCACCTGCAGGTTAGGATCCTGGGACATTTAAGTATCCAAGTGTGTTTGTAACTCACAGTTGTCATGGATATAAACATCTGCAAGTGTAAAATTGGGCCCACAATTATTTGCACTTATAAATTGTGGACTCAGATGGGATCCTCAGCTGGTGTAGATCATGAGGTAACAGAAGACCTTCACCTGGTCTATACATCTCAATATCTGCTATCCCCTAAGCCTAAATCTTTCAGTATATCTGCAGCCATCACACAAGGCAGACCCCAGCCATACTGCCAGATATTGACCCATGCAGTTCACAGTCCTAGGGAGAGACGGCTCCAGGCAATCCATAGTAAAGTAGACATCAATAAAGTGGTCCTACCACTTTATTTATATGCCAGCAGTCAATAGGCTACTATCTTCTGAAAAAATCCTTTGCTGCAGACCACACTAATTAAAACTAGAAAAAAAAGAACAAATAAAGCAAGTTGACAAAGTGGAGCACAAAATCCATCTTTCTTTCAACAAAGCCATCAGTAACCAGCCTACACTGATATTCTTTTCAATTTAGAGATGCTCTCAATGTCTGTACCAAATGTAACCTACTTTTTTCTTGCATCTATATGCAAACTCCATGTAATTCTTTATATACAGCTCTAGAAAGCAAATAAATAACTGCTTCAGTGATCTTTATTGCTAAGAACAAAATCAATGCCTCCTACCCAGCACTGGAAGAAGAGTGTGATGGAGGTAAAACATTTCATTAAGGAATTAAATTTCATTTCCAGGCTTCTGGGGAATTTTTATCATTACTGATGTTAAGAAATAATTATTGTAAAAATATGATTGACTCTTCTTAAATCACAATATTATAAGATACGTTAGAGCAAATTTATTCTGAATTATTATTATTAGCAAGTCCATTATGTAGATTGATCTAAAGCCATGAAAAGATCAGACGATATCTCTCAGTATTATTTTGGTGAATTTAATCCTGTAGCAAATTATAAGAAAAATATCCTTACACTGAGCTACAGCAGGAGTTTATGGAACCCCCATCGTTGATGTGGAATACACTTTTGGGGCTAGATTATTATCATTCAGTGTTAGTAATCCATGGATTTGGAAAGATTAGATTTGCATCGGTAAATGTCAGTGAACGTTGATTTTACCATATATGCACGCACAAATGAAAAAATATTTCCATTGATAATAATTGAAATGTACAGATAGACAAGTAAAAAAAAAAACAAACAGAAAACCAGCTGTTTGAAAACTTATTAGAGATTGATTTAAGGATATATATTTTGTATATTTTGAAGTGATATTGACAATTTCTGTTTTAATTGTTATGAAGGTTTTAATTTTGAATCTCAATTTCTACTGTCATTAAGTAATTATTGTCTGCTTCCTCACCATCCAATCCCCCCAGAACTCCCCACAACTGTGAAAACTGAAACCGATCAAAATAAAAAAATGCTTCAAAATAAACATCGATATTAGCCGTCAAAATTATAAAAACTACTTGGCTTGGCAGAATTCCATTGTTAATGCAATATCACCTCTGGGGTCCCGGCCCAGTCAGCCCCCCCATGCACTGGGAGCAAGAGAAGATCCTTCCCCACTGAGCTGACAGCTAGCAGAGATGGGAGGACAGCAATGCCATTTCGCCACAGCTCTTGAGGTTGTGAAATTTATTTTCGTTCCAACTTGCCACAAAGACCCGACCTTTCAAACACCTTCATGCAAAGAGTGTTGGGTTGAAATGAGCTTTTACTGTTCAGTTTCTATCACCTATGGTGTGGGAGCGCCACGTTCAAGCCCCTGATTCAGAGCAGTTTTGCATCCTGGATCATTCTGAATGATGCAAACCTGGGACTTAAACCTTGGACTTGTAGCTAATGTTAAAATAGCTACAGGATAAGGTTTGATATAAGTAGGATAGCAGTATTGGAGTACAACAGGGGCGTGTGTTTGCTTGTTGTAGGCATATGGGTAAAATGTTGGGATTGATTAAGTCCTCCAGGCCCAAGGCCTGTAACATATTTAGCTTAGCCCAACAGGGTCTTAGGCCTGAATTACGCTGCCACGAGTAGCTGACTGATAAATAGCCTGGTACCCGTACAAATTTTCGGTTACAGTAAATAGATATGCTCACTGCTGATCTTTGGAAAATATATATTGCAATGTGCCTGTTAAAGCTGGCTAGAATATTTCTGGGATTTTCGCAGACCCAGGGGATAAGCCGTGTGCTAACCACAAGTAGTTATGTAAATGTTAATGAGTATAAGGGGGACTAACAGGTTAGCCTATGAAAAATGCAGGACCCCAAATTGAGTGAGGTTTGGAAGTACAGATACCAAAAAGGGGTTAAAACCTTCATGAACAAGTCTGAACCCCAGCGGGTGTCAGCATAACTCATTAGCGAAGATAGTGCCTGGCCTGTGCGCTGTAGGAGACACCAGGATGACAACCCCCGTGATGAGGAGGACAATGAGGACGAGGATGATGAAGAGAATGACTGAAACTCTGGGTGGGTCCCTAAACCTGGAGACGTGACTGATGCAAGTACCAGTTTGTATTATCGCCCTATCTTCTCTTCTGTGTCCATAGTTGTGGCATGGTTTATCTGCCTAGGGACATTACTACTAAATGGATGTGCAATCAATTTAACCTGCTTCTCGCCTGGTCCTCCGGGCTCTCATTCTAATGATATTGACAAGAATCTTCCTGATGCAGGAGACTGAACCCTTACAAACCACTGTAATCTCTGTGGTCTGAGGTATCAATCTATCAGTCATACGTGGTCAATGCCTCAATCAGGTTACAGTCGCCTACATCCCAGGCCAGGGACCCTAGCTGCCAGGGTATAGAGACAAACCCCTCTGTTATTACACTTATTGGGCATTATTCTGGAAGCACCATTGGGGATCAAGCCTAGAGGGGGATCTGTAATGCACACTCACCCATGTGCATGTAGGAAAGCCCCGAGAAAGTAATTCCGCTAGTCTGCAGAGCAGGCCTGAGCCCATCTTCGTGCTCAGAGATTATAGAGCCTTATTCTGATCTGATTTACACCACTGATGTCAGTGCAATTAGTCCCGAGTTACAGCAGTGTGACGGCCCAGTTCCTCACTGATCGGGCCGTGAATCTCTCAGAATGGGGATAAGAATGGATTCTTTCGAAATGTTGTACAACGATAATGCCTCTGCATATCAAGAGCTCATTTCCCCGGGTGCGCTGGAGCAAGAGTAAATAATTGCACACAGAGAGTGTGCTGTAGTATATGCAGAGGGTCCATAACAAAGGGAACTGTGCTGATGTTGGGCTGGAACAAAAGAATCCCTGGGTTTTAGGATTCTAAGGAAAGTGGTGATTTGCTGGGTCGTGTGGTGTATACTAAGCAGCACTGGAGCTACAATACAAGCACAACAGGCAGGCGCCTAGAGAAGCGCAATTTTAAAGACAATGTGACTGGGAAGGCTGGGTGTTTCCTCCATGACAAGGGGAGAAAAACCCTTTGAGCGGACAATGGAACTAAAGAACTGCTGTTAATGAGGGGGTAGGAACGGATTGGCATTCAAAGCTGCTGAGATAAGAGGATATTATCGGGGCGGCAGGGCCCCATTCTGCATTCAAGCAGCAATCACGCTGTCTCCCAACCCGATTTCTGAAGAGAAAATTGGCTCTCCATTCAAACTGACTGGCAGGCTCATTATTTTTACACACACGCGGCTGGGCTTATATTTTGCTTCTTGCCACCAAGTCAGTCACCCTTCCTTATCGTCCTGGGACTCGGATTTTCTTTTTCCATCATGGAGTAATTAGAAGGGATGATCGGGAGACACTGTGCTGCCTCTCAGATCCATCCCAAGCCTCACTCTATCCTTTGCCTCATTGTTACTGTGTTAAGATGTTGCCATAAGGGGAAGAGAAGAGGAGTCATTCAGTGCAATAACCCTCCCCCACTAGCTCCTTCCTCTCCCCCCAAAAGGGGCCTCTGATGTGACATCTCAAGGGAAGAATTGGTTTCTGAAGCTTAGCTGAATTGTCGAATAAGAAGATTGGTTTTGGAATACCCAGGTCCCTTGTTTTTAAATTCTAGTTGCAGGCCTCTTTATTAGTAGAGCTTATCATTTAGTGGGAGGAGGAGTTTGTGGTATCACCTGCAATTTGCTAAGCATTTCCTAGTCATTCCAGAAAGGACAGTCCCTGCCCAAAGAAGCAAAGAGTCTCAGGATAGACAGAAAGGCAGACAAAGGTCAGGGAAAGGGAACAACCAAAGGGATCAAGGTGCTAGGTAGGAAGGATGGGGATGAGGGTGTGTGAAGAGTGTTTTAATGTTGGAGTAGTACACTGCTGGCAGATGCATTCAAAGAGGTCAAGCTATACATGGGGGAGCTATGTGGAAGAACCTACAGAGGTGATTGTGTGAGAGATGAGCGTAACAGCAAACAGGTGAACATGGATGGAAACATTCATGGAATAGAGGAATTTACATGGCTAGTGAGAAATTACTGGGACATTATATTTTTTTCCTCTCCCTTCGTTTTATTTTTCTCTCTGGACACCTGTCATTCCATTCAGTGTTATGCAAAATTTCTAGACTTCCCCAGCAAATGCATTGTTCCAGCTTAGCAGGTCAGGGAGGTGAAGTATTGGAAACACAAAGGCACTGCCTGTTACAAAGCCTTTGAGAATGGATTTGAAGATTTGAGTTCATGTGCACTATGGAGATGTTGTAATGTAATAGAAACTCACTTCAGATCAATAATTTATCTCCTGCTTCCTGCTGTTATTTTCTTTGATCATTATGCCCCTCTGCAAAAAAGGTGCTAACCTCGCAAATGTTTGGAAAGAATCAATTGCAATCTAATTCTACGTACAATATTATTGTGAGCACACGGCATTTGCTGCACAGAGGTGAGCCAATTCTCTCTGCTAGATGCAGATTTTAAAACCACCATGGAGCCTGTCTACTCTTCCCGCTGATCTTTCAAAATGTATTAGCACCTCTGATTTTTTTAAAACCTGAATTTCATTATGAATGGCTCCTTGGAGCTGGACTTTCTGTTCCATTAAAATCTGCTTAATGGAGACAACAGATGCAGTTTTAATACACTGAAGACACTAGAAATTTTTCATAGTCCAGTGGCACGTCACAGCAGAGAGCTGTGCAGTAATTAGTACTCGAGATGGCCAGAGTATACCCATTTGATGCTGATTGCTGTTGTGTAGTTTGAAGATTAGCTCTCCCATGCAAGCTCAGATGGCCAATAAGACTCATGCAAGGACACTTGTGGCAGGGCTGTCTTTGAAGTGCAGCACTTGCTGTTGTTTTCTGCACATGCATTTGTCCTGACCCTGGACAATGGTGTTTTCTTCTAACAATGAGACACCTTAGCTCATTCCCACCCTCTTTCAGTGTTTCCCCAGCTGGGCTGAGAAGTGTTGCCTTATAAAAGGTTGTATAGTAACCCACAATGCTGCTGCCTCTCTCCTGCAGTGGAGTAATCCGTGTCCTGTTCCGCCCTATGTCCAGGTTCGCTACCACAGCTTCCTGTGCTATCGCACCTGCTGCTTTGCTCTCCACCATCATCACAGAACTTGCCTTCACCCACCTCATATAACCAGCAGTTTATGTCGTTTGAGCAAGAGCGCCTATCCCTGTAGGATAATACATGCACACATGGTGGGTGGGATTGCAACCATAGTAACACCAAACTTGTCAAGGGACCCTGAAGGAGTAGGGATTAAAGGATGGCAGGCCAGAGCCTTGTTAGGATGCTCTCAGCCTTGCCCAGCAGGCCGCTAGGCTCAGCTCACAGCCCCCCAACAGACCACACCATAAACTCAATCAAGGAGTCACATGGCAAGCAAGCACCCAACAACAACCACACCACCAAACAACAAACTGTCCATCCCGTCCCCTGTCCCAGCGTCATGCAATTGCTCCTCCTTCTCCTGGAGAACTCCCTCACAACATTCCCGTTTGCTGCTCCTGTTCGCTAGCCAGTTCACAACAACTTCATGAGGCCAGGCCACAGAAAGGAAACTGAAGACAGGAAAGAGTTGTTGAGGAAGTGATAGTGGCTTAAAACTCAAGTCATAATGGAAATCAAATCCTAACTCCTTTACCCATTGTCATAAACAGATAGTTAAGGGTTAATGTCTCTTTTACCTGTAAGGGGTTACAAGCAATGAACCTGGACCACCTGACCAGAGGACCAATCAGAAGACAAGATACTTTCAAATCTCGGTGGAGGGAAGTCTTTGTTTTGTGTTGTTTGTTTGTCTGTTGTTCTCTCTGGGTTCTGAGAGGGTAACCAGACGTACCTACAGGCTCTCTAATTTTCTATTCAAATAGTAAGTACCAGTAGAAGGCGGTTTAGTCTTTTTGATTGTTTTCTTTATTTGCAAATGTGTATTTTGCTGCAATGATTTTAATGTGTATTTGTGCTGGGGGGAAGGCTCCTCTCTAGTGTCTATAAGCTGAAAGACCCTGTAACATTTACCATCTAAATTACAGTGACAACTTTTACTTTTTTTTCCTTTCTTTTATTAAAAGTTTTTCTTTTTTAAGACCTGATTAATTTTTCCCCTTGTTGAGGCTCAAGGGAATTGAGTCTGTACTCACCAGGGAATTGGTGGGAGACAGGGAGAGAGAAGGGAAGGGGGAAGGTGGAATCCCTCTGTTTTAGATTCACGGAGCTTGAATCTGTATTGCCTCTTGGGGAGGGGGAAAGAGGAGGGGGAAAGGTGCATTCCTCTCTGTTTTAAGATTCAAGGAGTTTGAATCACAGTGATCTTCCAGGGTAACCCAGGGAGGGAAAGCCTGGGAGAGGCAACGGTGGAGGAAAGGGTTTACTTTCCTTGTGTAAGATCCAGGGGGTCTGGGTCTTGGGGTCCTCTGAGAAGGTTTTGGGGGGACCAGAGTTTACCAGGCACTGCAAGTCCTGGTTGGTGGCAGCACTACAAGATCTAAGCTGGTAATTAAGCTTAGGGGGATTCATGCTGGTACTCCATCTTTTGGACGCTAAGGTTCAGAGTGGGGATTTATAGCATGACACCCATGGACTCTCTGCTGCTTCTCCTTACAATGTCTCCCAATTTTAGCTGAGAAATTGCAAACCACTTTTCTAAGCTTTAAAATGAGTTTCATGCTGCTTTAGGGTGCTCATGAACTGTGCCAGGAGAGCCCAGATAATGTCTGTTTATCCACAGAACTGGTGCAGCCCAGGTACCAGTGGTGCAAGCTTATCCCACACACTCTTTCTCAACTCCAAGCCCAGTGAATTCTTGACTTCTCAACTGCCACTTCCCAAAACCACCCACCAGTGGAGGTTGTTTCATTCACAAAGAGTAGAGCTGAATGCAGGTTATGTTGAACAAGCAGGACGTTATTAACCTCTGTGCACTGCTCTGTCCATGCGGCTGAGTTGCTTCCAGCCTATCTCCCTGTGTTCCCTCTTCCACCGGTGTCCCGTCATTAACTCTCCCTCCAAGGAACATGGACCCTCTGACTCCAGCTCCACGGACCCTAATACAGTGGGGGTGGTTTCTGTGGTGCAGACCTCTTTTCACTGGGAAGTGAAGCAAGCCCACTGGACTCAATTCATGCAGGACACCAAACTGTCACCAGATGGTAACATTTTTTGGTCCCTATCAACCTGTGCTGGATTGAACAGCTGACATAGAGGTGAAAGATTATAGATGTCATTACCTGAATCCAAGACTGGATGCCTCTCTGAAAGATCTGTTTTAGCCAACGCAAATCATTGGGCTCAATGCCGGGGTGACATTTTATGGCCAGTGATATACAGGAGGTCAGACTAGATGATCTGATGGTCCCGTCTGGCCTTAAACTCTCTGCATGGATGAACCCTTACTTGAGACATGCTGTCGTCCTGCAACGGAATATTCTAGAGATACAGTTTACACAAGCTAATGTCTCCCCATCTTGCAAATCTATCTAAACAAGCCGGTGTGGTGTGATTTCACTTGGCAATGACACAAATTATGGAGACTCTGGTGTTTCTTCTGGTGTGACAGTCTTGCTTTCTGATAGAGACCGTACTATGCAACAGCAATAGAGCAATATATTGAGAGTTTTTAATATGTCTCTTGTTCCCTTCCCTGTTGGCCATTGTTTCATCTATTCATTAGTGGTACTTAGATGTACAGCTATCATCCTGCTTACTTATTGCCTTTATTACTTTAAATAAAATGATTTTCAGAATAAAATAAATGATTCAGTACAGTTCACTAATCAATGTGTCTGACACATAATCCAATGTATTTCATGTGCAGATCAATTTGACTTAAGAGTTAGTGACTTGTGTTGAAGCATATTAATTACAGTTCATGTCGAAACAAAATACCACACACAATGTGTTGTGATTTTCACAACAATGCATTACTCAGTCGGACAGTCCAATATTCTACACATGCTATGCCATCGCCTGAAATTCCTCTTCTTCCTTTTCCTTCCATCCCTACATCTCAGAATAAACATTTCATTTTTTCTTACATTCAGGACTAGCTCTTTCAAAAAGGTTTAGGGTTTGCGATACTCTTTATGAAGGATGCTGTCAAAGTGCTCTCAGTTGTCTTCAGAGTTTCCTGTACAAAACAATGGATGTGTTACTTGAGTCCTTGACTGTCATGCACAATCCATTTCATCCCAGCAGCCATTTATTTGCACTGGTGACAAGTTACAAGTTTCAAACAGTAATAAGTCAAAGTGCATAATGGGACTTTTAGTGTATAGTAGCAGGGTCCACACAGCCACCTGGTGTGTGGCAGGCTAGTGTGCCGTACTTTTACACCCTGGCTTGATGTGCATTAAGGCTCCAAGTAGCATGACCCGTCACTTACTTGCTATCACATTGATGAGGATTTTTTGGTACCCAAATCTATATCTATGTGTGAGTGTAGAGGGGAGAGAGAGAGAGACCTTACATAGCTTCCCCTCTGAGAGCAGATCTATGCTAATCAAAAGCGCTAATATGTCTAAACATGAGTATGAAGATAATTTTGGATGTGATGGGAGTAATATATGGGTGGCGTGATTTTATCATTATTAAGCTGTCAATCAAAAGCTTGTTATACATGGATTGGGTGACAGATCCAGGTACAACAAACTTCAAGACAACAGTTCAATTACACTGAACATCAGTCAGGTTGGGGCTCTGCTGCTATATATAAATACTGCAACGGTTTATTGCAAAAATGTCTGTAGTTGAGGCTATGTCTTCTTCTTTTCATACATCTTAAAAACAGCAATGGTTGATTTCCAAGTCTAGGTTGGCAATACAATTAATTGCTTCAGGTGATGTGGCGTGGATGGCAGAGATATCACTGGAATATGACTATTTGGGGACATTGATCGAACTATGGAACACTTAATCAAAGTCCGTTTCCACGGTCACAGATAGGTTTGTGTCTCAGTCCCCAGCTATGGAGAGGTTAGGCACATCTGCCATGTGATGTTGGGAAGCAATTCAAGTCACACCGTATCTTCTGTGAAGTGAAAATCCATTGTGTTCTTTAGCGGGGTCCTTAATGAGGTGTTTATTCTGGATGTTGACATCCTTCCAACTTGCTCGTCATTAATCTTTGCAGGGAAGCACTTAGTCTTCGAGCTCTTTTGTGCTGCAGGCCGAAAAGGTTTTCTGGATTTAAGTCAGAAATTTGGTACACTATGCAGGCCTTCATGTATTGGAAGATCCTTGTTCCCTCAAATATGGTGGAACTCCCAAAGAATTCTCAACTCATGGCCAATTTTGGTTGAGTGGATATGCACAAGTACAGGAGGCCATGGTTCTGACATTGATTTTACTGTGCCATAATAACCCACATGACAGCGTTGAGAATTGACAAGTGATATGTGACAGCTATGTGTTCAGACAGGTGAGCAGCATTCTGCAGACGAGTAGACAAGGGCCAGCAAAGAGGCCTGTAGAGTTTTTGCATCAGTTTCCCAGTTTTTTCCCCACCAGTTTCTGAATGAGACGTACATGCATCTTTTTTTGTTGTGAATAATTTTCAGGTACTGGTGGTATGTGAGGTTTGGGTCTAATGTTACACAAAGAAAGATATTCCGGGGTGGCATTGTGTCTTATCTTCTGGCGACAGAAATCCACATGCAGTTCGACCTTAGCCTTTCAATTGGTCAGATGAAATGCTGACACAATAGTCTTATTAGGCTTTGGCTTTAGTGGTCAATATAAGAAATATTCGTCCATGATTTTAAGGAGCTTAGTTAGAATTTGTTCTATGGCAGGTAAATACCATGCCTGAGTAGTCAGAGCAATGTCATCAGCATAGGGAAATTTCTGTGATGATATTCAGGGAAGGTCGCCGCTGGTCCTAGGATTGATCCCTGTGGTAGGCACGCACTCTCACGGATGGGCCTGCTGCTCCAGCCAGCAAGGAAAACACACGACCTTACAGTTGGACAGAACTTCTCGGAAGAATTTTATCATTGCATTCGATGAGATAATTTTGCTGGCTTTCAGGAGGCCTTCCCACGTAGGATGTCGTAGGCAACAGAGAAATCTAAGAAAGCTGCTCCAGGCTTGAGTTTTTGTTGGAATCCCACCTCAGTGTGTGTTGTCAAGGCTAGTGCTCGGTCAGAGCAGCTGCAGCCTGGTCAAAAACCCACAGGTTCATTCAACTACATTGATCTCACAAGCAGTGTAATCCTTGCCAGGAATATTTTCTCTAGGAGCTTGTGCAATGTGAAGACAATTGATATAGGTGGGTACAATGGAGGATTACTTGTTGACTTTTCAGTGCCAATAACCATAGACTTATACCAGGTCCTTGGGATGAGCCCTGAGGAACGGATTTTGGAGAACAATGCTGCCAGTCATTCCTATCCCTTGACTCTAGGGTGAAATGGTGGACGTTTTCAGGCTTCAGTGGAATCACATTGATGGAGTCCTCAACAGTCACAGCGAATCCTGACAAGTTGCCTTTTGAAAATTCCACAGTGATTTGGACCAGGCCAATACGGATTATTACCATTCAATGTTGACTGTGTAGAAAGTTGCTAAGAATAGTCCTGGAGGCATTCTGAGGGATCCCAAACTGTCTGTGGTGAGAAAACACCAATCTGGGCTGTAGTCTCTGATCCAGCAGGCAGAATGAAAAGTGCTTCTGTCTTTCTCATCGTAAAGAAGGTCTCTAATGATCATTTCACAAGTGCTTCACCCACAGTATCATTGTTATAATAGCCCCATATCTAGAGTGACTATTGAAATCACGGCCATATAAGCTGTGGGTAATGTGAGAGAAGGCCAGTCTGTATTCGGGGTTTATACACGTTAGCCCCATTATCTTGCCCATTCTTATTGGGCAGGCAAAGGTTCTGGAATTGCTCCTGTCGTTTACCGTGTTATAATCCTTGATCACCTGCTTGATGTACGTGGCAAGGCCGTGTTTTGAGTGATGGAGGGAGGCAATGAGATTTAGCTGGCAATACAGCAGTGTGATTCTTGGGAGCCATCTTTAAAATGGGCTTCTTGTAGGGTGATGATGTCAATCATGTTGTCTTACATATGGTGAGCTAGGTTGTGGCTTTTAGGTTGGGACAGTCCTTCAATGTTCCACCGGCAAATTCACAGAGCTGGGCTGACTGTTCTCTTAAAGGGTTCTGGAGAGCGTCACCCTTTGCAGGGTAACTATATCCATTGCTGTTCAATCCAGGACTGCACTGAGCAATGTTCGGATGCTGACTTGATGAAACTGTTTGTGCCTTAACACATACCAGGGCAGACCGTGAGAAGGTTGCCATCACCTGCCGCATTGTGTCTGTCACTTGTGAATAGTGTGGCCACCCTAAACTCATGCTGTTAAAACCTTTATATCCCCACATATACTACATCTCTCTCTCTCTGACACAGATACCAGCCCTAAAATGGAAACTGAGACTATTTGGCTCTCTGACATGAAGCCCAATGTAGGACTTTCCACCTTCCAATACTGGGTTGTATACTTTCCTGTCCATTACCCAAAGCGTACAGACTAATTTTCACTGCTAAGATTTTCTCATTTCAAATCCATGCCCTGGGGTCGCATACATTTAAAAAAGCATAGCCAAGGTCAACAATTATCGGTATTTGCCTATTACTCTGCATAAGAATTAAAAAACCTCCTCTGAGAAACAACTGAACGCACTACAAGATCAGAGCATACATTAAACAGCACTGCTTTCAAATGTACACTGCCCACATAAAAGAAGAAATGCTAGCCATAAATTGGTGTAGTCTCTCGGGTAAACAATACAACCTGGGCAGCAAGAGGCCGCAGGCTCTTCATTGTTTTCCGAAAGATAGAGTTGATTTTGTGAATGGAAGGATGGTCTTGTGGCTTTGGCACAGGCCCCAGAGACCTAAATGCACATCCAGCTTCCTGTGTAGAAATGGGATGATCTCCAGAGGCACTGAGAACCTGCCGTTGCTACTGACATCTGTGGGAGCTGCAGGTACTTAGCACTAGCACCGAGCAACATTTTTCAGACTAAACTTTTTTGTCCCCCCCAAAAATGCTGATTTGGGTAAAAGTCACATTAGTGTAAAATTCACCAAATGGTTTTCTGAGAGGAAAAAAAAATGCCTCCCCACCCTGCCTTGAAATATTTCATTGTGATATTTTCAAAACAAAACCTTTTGATTTTTCTATTCAAAAAGACTTTTGAAATTAGCTTCAATTTTTTTACGTTAAAAAAAAAACTCAGAAGCAAAACATTTTGTTCTATTTAAACCAAAAGAAAATTGACTTGGTTATCCAACAAATTCCAAAAATGTTCTTTTCGGGTCAACGCAAAATGAACTTTTTACTGAATTTTTCAGAACAGCCAGAAAAACAAAAATAAAAACAAAAAATAAGTCAGTTATTGGCACAGTTCTACTCTATCAGAGCTCTAACTGGGACACCAGAGTTTGACTGCCCTGGGTAACTTCAGGACCAAAATCTCAGAGAAAGCCAGAAAAATGCTGAAGTCACAATCTCTGCAGCAAAGTTAACTCCATCACATTGCACACTCTAAATATTTTATGGAAAACATTCAAACACAGAAGCAGGAATACAATATGCTACATCTTCAGCAAACAATAGGTTAGGATAAGAAATACTGGAACATGGCCTAGTTAAGGTTGCTGAAAAAGATTAACACTTATCTTTCCTGACTTCCATTGGCTTTGACTGTGCATCCCACCTAGGTGCTACTTAGGTCCTCAAAATAGGACTTAAATGAGGAACAGGCACAGAACCCTCTGCCCATGGGTACATTTGTTGATCGGTTGGCTGGTTTTTCCAATGGAAGTTTTTGACTTTTTGGCAAAAAATAAAAACCAACAATTTTCAGCCAAAATCTTTCAGCTGAAAACTAAAAATATTGCAGCAGTGCCTCAGGGGTACTGTAATTCAGATCCATCATTCCCTCATTCTCTAGGGGCTGAGTTCCCTGGCTAGACTACATCTCTGATGACACTCTGCTGTGAGCAGCTGTGGTGCATCATGAGAGTCCCATAGTCACAATGCATCACAGGATATATAGTTCAGCTGGGAAGTCTGGCTTATAGAGGAGAACTGGGGGGCATGAGGCACAGGAGTGGCATTTCCAATTCAATTTTTTTTTCAATTTTCAGCTAAAAACCAAGGGAGAGGGGATCAGTTTCCAGATGTTGAGTTTTTTGAACCCCCCCTTCCGCCCCCCCCAAATCAATATTTTCCACAGAAAGCAGACACTTTCTGAAAAAATTAATCAAAAATCCATTTTTCGATCAAAAGTTGCGACGGAAAATTTTCAGCCAGGCCCTAGTGGAGACCTGTTGGGTGGGTAGTCATCTAAACTGTGTCCACACACATCAGACTGGCTGGTTGGGTTGCAAATCATTTGGGAAATCAGTTTGCCTGCACTTCTGTCTGTTGATTGCTTTTTCTGTAATGATTTGTGGAGTTTACCAGTGTAACCATCAATTGCCCAGGAAGGAGTATATCTGAGAGGGGTGTGTGATGCTGGAGAGCCACACACAGTCAGAAAGAAAGAAATCCTTGTGACTCTAGCAGCATTCTAGTTTTTATTTTAAAAATAAATGGAATCTCATTCACCAAATAGCTAATTACGGCTTTTCTTTTTGTCTGTTGTGTGTTGATGGGAGCCGGGTAATCAGCCGAGCTTTATCCTTCCATTGTACACATTTCAGGGCTCCCATAACGCCCTTAACTTCCTATTTGACAAAGCCGGAGTCATTATCACATTCACGTATGGTTACTGCAGAGTCTTTTTATATCTTGGAGGCATGGTGACTCTGTTTAAAATGGCTTTGCAGCAAGGAGCAACACTTTTTAATCACGCTGGCAAGCGACTAGACAGGCGAATGTTACTGTGCTTTCCTGAACACCAGAGCAGGCCGCACGGCCACAGAGAACAGTGCTTTCACTACTGTTGTGCTTTCACGGCTGGGCACCATGCTGTAGAATGGACTCAGCCCACCCAGCAGCCGAACCCACCCGGTACAGCCACAGCCAGCACTTAGATGATTGGGGGGGAGGGGGGAGGAAAGGCAGCAAATATGGTTCAAGAGGGAATTTTTTTAAATTACTATTAAAAAAAACAACCACCCATGTCGCCCCACTGATTTCATTCCTGTCGTAAGGTCCTGCACCGGATTCGGAAGAGGGGCAAAGTCTGGCCCTGAACGATTTTGTCACTAAAGCCAACCACGGCACACCATCCCCTCCTACTGTTCGTTACCTCCACTCCACTGGCTGCCTCTTGTCTGTAGTTAGGTTTGAGAGGCAGGGACCACATCTCCTCAGCCTAGCATGAATCTTCCTCCACAGAGAGAGCTCTGGGCTACCCCTGAGCCATGCAGTACTCCCAGCCTGCTCAGAGTGGAAGCAGTCACACGGGGTGATGGGAATCTCTGAAATTATTCAATCAAAATAATTTGGAAAATCAGAGAGGGAATGTTAGGCCAAGCGTCTCAGACCCGGTGCCTCAATCCGTGTTTAGGCAGCTACACAGGCACTTTAACAGGAGCTAAGTGCACAGATCGCATTAGCTTTCTAATTAACACTCCTAGCTTTCTTTGAACCCCCCCAGTCCTATAGATTAGATTCCAGGGCTGGCATTACAGGGTGGCAAGCAGGGCAGTTGCCTGGGGCCCCAAGAAGCTAAGTTACATCATAGCTACAGAGTCACTGGGTAAATGTAATGCGAGTATTACAGTAATTTTACCTCTATCACACTAAAGCAGATATGTTCAAACTGTGGGGGTGCCTCATTAGGTGGGCACAGAGGAACATTCAGGGGGAAAGCAGCAATGCCAGGCAGCTTGGGCTTCCACCCCAGGGGCTTCAGCCATCGGTGGAGGGGTGGGGGGTCCACCCCTTATTTTCTGCCCTGGGCCCCAATGAGTCTAATACCGGCCCTGGTAGATTCATGGGTTAATGAAAGTCAGTGGGAACTGCTGGGTGCTCTGCACTTTTGAAAATCAGGCTTATTATTCAGGTGCCTAATTAGGAATTTAGGAGCCTGACTTCAGGTCCTCACTGTTTTAGTCTTGACTTTAATTCTTTTTTCCCCCAGTCCTGCTGCAGCATTCGGTGCTGGTCCCTGGGAAAGGTGTGCCTGCTATACACTGCAGGAACCATACACAGTACACGCAGGCAGCCCTGGGCTTTACTGATCTACCATATGCTACTGCGACATTCAGACGACGTTTCAGTTCACCTGAATCTGATACCCCCTGAACAGGCTATAAAAGACCTCAGTGAAAACTCACCACGAACTCCAGTGCGACGGATACAGTTCTTTAGCAACTAAGGGGTTATTCAGATTCACATTTTTGTGATTCCTCACTGTCCCTGATCCCACTAGGGTAGCAAGCGTGTTTGAGCCATTCTATAGCTGTACAAGGCTACAATGCAGCAGCACTGTGATTCATGAGCTTTCTGCAGCAGTCTGGCTAATCCCCACCTTGAGTTAAAGGCTGTCTACATTTGTTTACACCCTTGACAGACAAGATAAAATGCCGTTTTACAAGTTCTCAACAGAACAGGGAAAAATCCAGTGTCTCCCGATCTTTCTGAACTCTGCTGATTCCTAGCATATGTTGATTCTGAAGTTTACAGGGATGTTAGTTTCTTCTGCAGGTAATTTCCCGGGGATGATGCAGCTCATCTCTGTTAGCAAGTTCCTGGTTTGCCAGAACTTTCTGGTTATTTTCTAGCATTTGAAACTTTTTGGTCCATTTTAGTCAAGAGCTGGTCACCTCGTCAATCTGCTTTGCCAGCCCAGCCTGGGTATTTTGTAGCAGGGCTACAACTGAGTTTTTATTTCCAGCTGATTAGGTTTGATTGCAACTCTCTCTCCGTTTTTTCTGAAAAGCCTCCAGACCCTGTTTTAAATTCCTTCTCATCTCATGTTAGGTTCTCTTTTAAGTCCTTTTGCTCTGCTTCAATTCTGCCAGCACCTGCTCAGTCTTAGCTTATCAAGGGGAATATAACCCACATTTCCTCTCCTTGGAAACTCTATCCTGTTTCCAGCACCAACCAGGTGAAAAATGGGAGTCAGAGACAAATGTAGATAAGGGGACCTAGGAAGTGGAGAGACAAAGCGCCAAGGGGGGCAGGAGAGGACATGTGGGGAGCCCAGGCTATGAAAGGAAGGAAGGAAGGAGAGATTAGCTGCTAGAGGGAAACACAGAAGTGAGATAAGGGCAAGAGCTGAGGCTGGAGAGAGAGAAATGGGGATGGGTGGGGTGGAGGGATGAAAAGCAGGAGAAAATAACGTAGAAGGAAGAAGACAATAATCGGGCATGGAAACACAGTGGAAGAGTGAAAGCAGAAGAGGGAACAAAAGAAAGAGGTTCTGAAGAGACAGAAAGTGCAAGACGAGATGCGCACAGCTTCAAGGTTAGCGCCTTCCATTTATCTATTCATACTCTGACCATTGCCCTGCATTTCCTGAGCAGAAACAGGGGAGCTGCAAGGAGAATGTTGTGTAGATGCTGAATCTGCATATTTATTTACATTGTAAATTAATGTGCAAATACCTAGAAAGTTGCCAACGTAGCTGTTGGTGCAGGACAGCTCCTGCACTAGGATATAGTCTTTGCTCAGACAATAAGGAAATGTAGAGGAATTGGGCCAGCTCCTCAGCTGAAGCCAATGAAGCAACACTAAGTAACACCAGATGAGGAGCTGAGGAATCATTTCAGCCACAGAGAGCTTCTGTATTGGCTCCTGAATGTAAAAGATGCTTGGAAAAACCACCCTCACCGTTTCCCCCAGAGGGTGCTAACGTTCACCCAAAGTATTACCTAGCTGTTACTAAGGCCATGTCTACATCTAAAATTTTGCAGCGCTGGTTGTTACAGCTGTATTAGTACAGCTGTATAGGGCCAGCGCTGCAGAGTGGCCACACTTACAGCAACCAGCGCTGCAAGTGGTGTTAGATGTGGCCACACTGCAGCGCTGTTGGGCGGCTTCAAGGGAGGTTCGGGGAACGCGAGAGCAAACCGCGGCGAAGCTGGTCTCCTTTCCCGGTTTGCTCTCTCGTTCCCCGAACCCCCGAGCAAGCAGGTCTCCTTCCCTGCGGTTTGCAGGGTGGTTCGGCGAACGCGAGAGCAAACCGGGAAAGGAGACCAGCTTCGCCGCGGTTTGCTCTCGCGTTCCCGGAGCCACCCAGCAAACCGCGGCGAAGCTGGTCTCCTTTCCCGGTTTGCTCTCGCGTTCCCGGAGCCACCCAGCAAACCGCAGGGAAGGAGACCTGCTTGCTAGGGGTTCCGGGAACGAGAGAGCAAACCGGGAAAGGAGACCAGCTTGATTACCAGAGGCTTCCTCCTTCCACGGAGGTCAAGAAAAGCGCTGGTAGGTGTCTACATTGGATTACCAGCGCTGGATCACCAGCGCTGGATCCTCTACACCCGAGACAAAACGGGAGTACGGCCAGCGCTGCAAACAGGGAGTTGCAGCGCTGGTGGTGCCCTGCAGATGTGTACACCTTCAAAGTTGCAGCGCTGTAACTCCCTCACCAGCGCTGCAACTTTCTGATGTAGACAAGCCCTAAGATGTACATGCAGTCAAGACTTCCTGAAAAGTAGACTAAATAACATGAGTTATGTTTTGTTGCTTCCCCCAAAAGATGGTGTCTTTTTTCCCCCCTAACAAAGTCAGGTAGTTTGTATTAAAGAAAACAGCTACACACAGGCACCTGGAGTCTGAATAATATACTGCAAATAAACATCTCGTTCTTCAGTGAAACTCTACAAATCTGGTAGACAGGAGACCCACTGAAATGTGTTCTTGTATG
The DNA here is from genome assembly GCF_025201925.1 of Gopherus flavomarginatus. Classification (NCBI taxonomy): domain Eukaryota; kingdom Metazoa; phylum Chordata; order Testudines; family Testudinidae; genus Gopherus; species Gopherus flavomarginatus. Next base: position 125,297,440 of record NC_066619.1, read on the forward strand.
TAACAGGGAGGATACCTCTTATGGTTTTGAACAGACCTAAAGTTTTGTCGGGGCAATAACCCAGATTCCCATCAGGCTTCTGTGCAAGCAGAAAAAGTACCAGTCTTGTTACTAATCAGCTCCCTGATCCCACAGACTTGCACACATGACAAACTGTACACACACGTACATATATGCTCCTGTGCATAATATGACTCGTGTGCATACATTTTTGCAGGTTTGGGATCTTGGGGTTGGATTTTTTGCCATGATCCAAAATGATCATGAAAATTGCTGAGTTTAGACTTTCTGAGGACATCAAGAAGGCAAGGGCAGCAGAAGGACACACAGGACAGCAGTATCGAGCACAGCAGAGGCCAGGCAACTCTTTCCATATTGGAATCAGAACTAGGTTCAAGAAGGTAGCTCAGCCTCCATTGCCCATTCAGCCTTTGTCCTTTTGGCTGGAAATGCCAACAAAGGTGTGTTTGCCATGTGCATACATGTCCACTAGGAACTGGACCGAGACTATTTATTCAGTTCACCGAGGCAGCCAAAGAGCCACAAGATTTCCAGCCAAATTGATCTGGAGTGGGCTGCAGGCACTGACCTAGAGATAAAATTGTGTGTGCACTGATCACTAGCTACCACTATATTTAAACATGTAATGTCCTGTCCGTCCCCCTCCACCCATCCATGCTGATAGATTTTTTTTCCTTTTGAGGCCCCCTTTAAGTGACTGTCAAGGTTTTTTCCCCACTTTGAACTTTAGGGTTCAAGAAGTGGGGACCTGCATGATCACTTTTAAGCTTAATTACTAGCTTAAATCTGGTACGCTGCCACCAGCCAGAAGTCTGTGTCTGGCACACTTTCTGTGCCCCCAAAACCTTCCCTGGGGAACCCAAGACCCAAACCCCTTGGGTCTGAACACAAGGAGAAATTAACCATCCCCCTTCTTTTCCCCCCAGACTCTCCCCTCCCTGGGTTGCCTTGAGAGGCTTACACAGATCCAAACTCCTTGGATCTTCATACAAAGAGGAATTAACCGTCCCCCCTCCTTTCCCCCCACCAATCCCTGGTGAGTTTAGACTCAATCCCTTGGATTCTAAAACGAGGAAAAATCAATCAGGTTCTTAAAAAGAAAGCTTTTAATTAAAGAAAGAAAAGGTAAAAATTATCTCTGTAAAATCAGGATGGAGAATGCTTTACAGGGTACTCAGATTCATATAGACTAGAGGGACCTCCCTCCTAACCTTAGATTCAAAGTTACAGCAAACAGAGGTACAAACCCTTCCAGCAAAAAGACACATTTACAAGTTAAGAAAACAAAAATAAGACTAATCCGCCTTGCCTGGCTATTACTTACTATTTTGAAACATGAAAGACTGATTCAGAACGATTGGGAAAGCCTGGGTGTACATCTGGTCCCTCTTAGCCCCCAGAGTGAACAACGAACAACACAAAAAGCACAAACAAAGACTTCTCTCCACCAAGATTTGAAAGTATCTTGTCCCCCTATTGGTCCTCTGGTCAGGTGTCAGCCAGGTTCACTGAGCTTCTTAACCCTTTACAGGTAAAAGAGACATTAACCCTTAACTATCTGTTTATGACAGTGACCTATTAGCATGGCTTTCTATCACCGTTCTCCAAGCCCATGGCAGCTGTGCTTGAATTCCGTTTACAGATAAATGTGTTCTGCACAGGAGCCGTGAGCATGGATTTGAGCTCAATGTGGTTAGCCTAATTTTATAAGGGAAGCAGCTCATACTGGAACTGCATTTCTTCCCCGCTTAAAGAAAGCAAGCAATACAACAGGGTGCAGGGGACAGAGCTGGAACGTGCTCTCGTTATAACGGGATGCTTTCCGTCACCCTCAGAACCCCTGACATACCGGCACTTTTGGGACTCCTGCCCTAGGGCAGAGGACAAGAAAGCCCCATTTAATTTGGGTGCAGCTGCCAGGATGCATCCAAGCCAACTTGCTAGGTTGCCGTCTTGGTGCAGAAAGTGATAGAACGGCTCTCTGGCGGGCTTAATGTGACTAGCTCAGAGCATAACCCTGTGCACAGCCTAGGGCTTGTGCTTCTGACAACTTTGGCAGTTTGCTTGGTACACAAGCAGAGCAGACTGAAATGAAGACTCCAAAGCTGGTGGCACAAGCTGTTGTGACCTGTGCCTGCTCTTATGCATGGGCTGGTGCACAAGTAGTGCCAGTGTTCATATTAGCAACCGTTTGGCCCATCTGTAGTCACACATGCTTCAAAAAATGCAAAATGAGAAATGACTGGTTTGTGTGCAAAGCACTTAGCATAGCCAGACAGAGAGGAGACAGGGCCCTCTTGGATAGCCTGAGTTCCAGTGTGGGGGTCCCATTCCCCATCTCTCCTCCTAGTCCCCTCAATCTTTCATTAAAGATCCCGGCATTTGGGTGCCTGCATTTGCATGGAACAGTTCTCCTGGTGCTTTGTCCAGTTGGCATTGTCCTGCTCTCCTTCTCCCCACAGGGTCCTGCCTGGACCCTGCCATCAGTGCTTAGTCCACTCTTCTCAGAGCATTCACCCCACTTCCATGGATGCCAGGTTTGTATAATATTAGGGGATGCCCAGAAAGGGTCCAAGCAGAGCTATCCTGTCCATAGGACGGACCCAGGCAACCACCACAGGCCTCGCACTTTGGGGCCCCCTGTGCTTCAGGGGGATGTGAGGTCCAGTGTAGCCTGGGGGATTAGCGGAGGGCCTGGCACCAGCAGCAGCAAACAACCCAGCCCCAGCCTGCCCCACCAGCTCCCAGCATCGCTGGGGGCGGGGGGGAAGAGGGGAAGCTGGAAAGAGGTGGAATGGGGGTTTGGTGGAAAGGGTGGACTGGGGGCGGGAAGGGGGCAAAGCAGGGGTGGGCTGGGGCTGGGTCACTCGTTGCTGTTAGCGCCAGGCCCCCCACTAACCTCCCAGGCTGCCCTGGACCTCACATCCCCCTGAAGCATGGGGCCCCCCTCAAAGCTTAGGGCCCAGGGTGGTTGCCTTGGTCCATCCTATGGACAGAACGGATCTGAAAATATAAGCCCAAATATTGGTGGAACCAGGCCCACGTTCCTAAATATTAGTGGAGCATGGGCACCGTAGCCCCAAATTACTCGCCTTCTATGTTCACCTCTCTCTTGCTAGAAGTCAAACACTGGGAGAGCGGCTGCCATTCCCAAGGTACATTTAACCAACAGTGACTGCACGCTAGTGTTCAAAGTACCAATAGGACTAGACGTGGAGTCAAGGCTTCACCTATTCCCTGCCCCTGCCTACCTCCATCCTGCGGGGAAAGACCGTCTCCCGCTGCCCTGTGCCATTGCCTGAGTTTAGGGCAGTGCAGGGCGCTTTGCTTCCCCCCTCTCCTCCCTGGGTGCACAGTGTGGGTCACCGGGATGCACAAAGCCTGAGCTAGTTGTACCCTCCCTCCTCGGGGGCCGCCTGAAGAGTTTCTCTTTTTGCCAACTCTGCCCACCCGTCTGTCCCAGCTGCAGCCTCACCCTCCCTCACCTGCACGTGGGACACTTCATGCTATGAAACGTTTGCTTGTATTGAATCAAAATCCCTGCTGAGCAGAGCAGCAGCTTGACTAGGACAGCAGCACTCATATGGGAAGGAATGCAGCCGGGGCGGAAGACAGCTCTGTGCCTGGACAGCATCTTCCCCCGCTGTCAGACTGCCCGCCAAGACCTTTCCAGCAGAAAGGGCCTGAGCCGGTGGCAGTCAAGGCCCTTTGCATGGATTTCAAAGGGCTTTGGATCAGGCCCACAGGCAGCGTGCCTTTGTTTTTCTCTCTTCGGTACTTCCTTATCAGGAACTGACTTCTGAGCCTTTGATGTAATGTCTGCAGAGCCAGCCTTGATGCAAAATGCTGGAGAATAAACAGAGCTATTGTCTTGCTTAGTGTTTTATTCTCCAGCCTCTCCGCATGGTATCTGATAAATATCCTAGGGAACTGTCTAACTGCACCCCTCTACTGGTTGTTAAGATGTGGCCAGGTCTGCCCTGAGAGATGGGGTACAGGGGAGAAGGAAGCAGCTAGCTCCATTCACAATACTGATTGGTCTGTGATGTGATGAAACCCTGATATCCATTCAGGAGACTGGGTGGGTATAACCCACTGTCCTAGCTTAGTGAGGCTCCTTGTTGCTGCAGAGCAGCGACACAAAGGGAAGGTTGTGCCCTCATGCACCATTTCCAGGCCACGTGAGCTGGTGGGGCTGGAGCACACAGTGTGTGCTAAGCTACTACCAAGGAGCTGCTGGGTTTGGCCAAGTCCCTGGGGAGTGGCAGAGGGAGGACAGCTGGTTGCAGGGGCAGGGCAGAGGAGCCAGTCAGGAGGTTTCAGCCCAAGGGGTTTTGCCTGCGTGTCCTGTCCTTTGTTGCCATCCCTGCTCCAGAAAAGCAGAACTCGTGTACATGTAAATAAACAAATCACACAGAGCAAATACCCGACCCCGCATCCCTGATCTCCACTCCCAAGGGGAAAGTGACCAGCGGGACCCTGAAAATCTGCTGTGCTTGGCAGAGGGCAACGGCAATACCCACTGTACTGCATGCCACCCAGGAGAGCCCTTTATACGCATTTTAAAATTCTCCTGCCTTATCAAGCGAATGAGGCCTGGGGCGCGTGCTGGAATAGAAACTGCAGGCCTGAGACGATCGCACTCTCCTTCTCCAAAGACACTGCCCACCCGGATTGTAACCAGGACCAGATTAACCTTTTGTGGGCCCCAGTGTCCAAAGCATGGCCCCACCCCCACCCCACCTGTGCTCCACCCAGAGGCCCCGCCCCCACCAGCCTCTTCCTCCTGAGGCCCTGCCCCCACTCCACCTGTGCTCCACCCAGAGGCCCCGTCCCCACCAGCCTCTTCCCCCTGAGGCCCCGCTTCCACCCCACCTGTGCTCCACCCAGAGGCCCCGCCCCCACCCAGCCTCTTCCTCCCGAGGCTCCGCCCCCACTCCACCTGTGCTCCACCCAGAGGCCCTGCCCTCACCCAGCCTCTTCCTCCCAACGCCCTGCCCGCCGTTCATACGGGGGAGGGGGTGGAGAGGAGCCAGCGGCGGGCGGGGCCTTGGGAGGAAGAGGTCAAGAAGGGGCGGAGCCTCAGTCCAAGCAGCAGGGTCTCCTCCTCTTGGCAACGTCAGCTCCTCTCTCCCCCTTTAAATCATGCTCTGCCTTGTAGTGCTACCGTCTGCCATTTTGTGTGACATTATCACCCCCACAGAGAGCTTTTCCATTCCCCCTTTCTCTGGTGTGGCTAAATACCAGGACCCCTGTTTTGCAGGTGCAGAACTAAGGCTTAGACATATGACTTGCCATAGGTCACCGAACACCATGCCAGCCTCAGCTCCAAGTCGTCTCACAGCCAGGTCTGTTCCTGCTGCCTTTGGCTGCATGGCCTTTCAGGCACGGCACTTCCACTCCTACCAAACTAAGCACATGCTTATGTTGAAGCACCGGCGCAGTCCCATTGATCTCAGTGGGGCCATTTGTGTGTTTAAGTGTTCTGCTTGATTGGGTCCCCTAACCTCTCTGACCTGCGATGTAAATGAAATCCAGAAACCTGCAGAATTTAAGATATTTGCAGCTACATGGAAGGAGAAATATAATTTCCCATTTCACAGTGGGAAAAAACAGCCTGAGTGCAGGACAGTGTATTATCAATAAGGCACTGCAATCTAGTGGATTAGCATCAGGCTGGGTTCCGCTATTGGATCTAACAGTGATTTGCTGTGCAACCTTGGGCATGTTACTTAACTATTGGAGTTTGTTTGCCCATCTGATAAAAAGAGGGTGGTCATATCAAGTGACTGAATAATGCTGGTCAAACATAAGGCTGCTTAGACCAGGGCACACAACTCAGGGTCACCAAGCTGACAACCCTGAGCTTGAATCGTGGCTTTTTCAGCTCCTGTAACTTTTCCCCAAAGTTGTATTAACAAGCAGCAACTCTTTGTTCAAAGCTGCCCTTTTGGTCAGCACAAATTTTTCAAAAATATCAAGTGAAGATGTATTTCATTCACAGTCACTCCAATTTCACAGAAATCTTGTAAAGCTGAAAAGAGGCATATTTTACCCACTCTTCTTATGATATTGATCAGAGAGGTTCATTGCTGTCTAGTGTTCATCTAGACAGATTCATGAACAATGGCATGTTTTCAAATATAAAAACAGTTTTCCCAATGAATTCCATTTCCTTACACTTCCGATACATTGTTTCCACTTTAGAGTAAAAATGATTTTTTTCAGATGTCCTGGCTTTAAACTCAGCACTCCCATTAAAAAGGTTCTTTATGTACTCAGATTCATTGCCATGTATGGAAGACAAATCACAAGATCAGGGGCTCTTAAAACCAGCATTTTTATTGCTACAGTTCTGGCTTCAGGACTCTGAGATGGTGAGTGTTAAGATCACAAGCACAGCCACACTGGGTCAGATGAAAAGTCCATCTAGCCCAGTATCCTGTCCTCAGACAGTGGCCAATGCCAGGTGTCCCAGAGGGAATGAACAGAACAGGGAATCATCAAGTGATCCATCCTCTGTCACCCATTCCCAGCTTCTGGCAGACAGAGACTAGGGACATATCAGAGCATGCTTTTGCATCCCTGCGCATCCTGGCTAATAGCCATTGATGGACCCATCCTCTGTGAATTTATCTAGTTCTTTTTTGAACCCTGTTATAGTTTTGGCCTTCACAACACCCTCAGGCAGAGAGTTCCACTGGTTGATTGTGTAATGTGTGAAGAAATAATTCCTGTTTGTTTTAAACCTGCTGCCTGTTAATTTCATTTGGTGACCCCTAGTTCTTGTGGTACAAGCAGGAGTAAATAACACTTTCTTATTTACTTTCTCCACACTACTCATGATTTTATAGCTCTCTATCATATCCCCCCTTAGTTGTCTTTTCCAAGCTGAAAAGTCCCAGTCTTCTTAATCTCTCCTCATATAGAAGCTGTTCCATACCCCTAATAATTTTTGTTGCCCTTCTCTGTACCTTTTCCAATACCAATATATCTTTTTTGAGATGGAGCAACCACATCTGCATGTACTATTCAAGATGTGAGTGCACCATGTATTTATATAGAGACAATATGATATTTTCTGTGTGCTATCGGGTCAAGACTCACCACCGCTGGCACCTCTCGCTGTTTGCTCCAGGAATTAGCTCTGTTCACTGCAGAGCGCCCTCAGCGCATGGTGTCTTGTCCACTGTCCATTCTGTTCTGGGACCCTGCATTGCTCTCCGCTCACCAATGTCCCTGGCAGTGCCCACTACTCCAGACTCACCCCCTTCCGGGGGGGGGTGGTTAACAGCAGTCTTTGGGACTCGCACTTGCCTCAGTGGCCAACCACAACCCACAGTCTAGCCCCTTAGCTCAGGGACAAGTTGCAGTCTGTATTGGCCACCAGCTTCTGTGGCCAGGTTCAGTATCAGAGGAGAAGGGGGAGACCCAGGTCCACCCATGACTCTGGGTCCTGACCCAGAGACCCTCTAGTAGCAGTCTCCCTCTTCCTTTCTTCCTTCTCCTCTTGACTGCCTTGTTTCCCTGGGCCACTTCCCCTTTGGTCTGATGCACCTCCTCGACTTTTTTCAGCAGGGCCACAGCCTGGTAGGCAATGGGCTAGAGCTCCTATCTTCTCCAAGCCTGTCCAGCACTGCTCTGTCCAAGGTGCTGCTCCTTGCATCAGGAGTCAGTCCTTCTCCCTTTCTGGCCAGCCTTTATATAGGACCTAGCCCAGTCCTGATTGGCTGCCTCTTCTCCTGCGCTGATTGGCTCTCCGCAGGCCTTCTCTGATTGGCTGTTGGTCCATGCAGCCATTCTGGCCTGGTTCAGCCCTTTTTCTCAGGGTCTGAGCACTGCCCCAGCACACAGTCTTATTATCTATCCCTTTCTTAATGATTCCCAACATTCTGTTCGCTTTTTTGCCTGCAACTGCATGTTGAGTGGATGATTTCAGAGAACTAGCCACAATGACTCCAAGAGCTCATTCTTTAGTGGTAATGGCTAATTCAGATCCCATCATTTTATATGTTTAGTTTGGATTATGTTTTCCAATATGCATTACTTTGCATTTATCAACCTTGAATTTCATCTGCTATTTTGTTGCCGTCACCCAATTTTGTGAAATTCCTTTGTAACTCCTCAGAGTCTGCTTTGAATTTAACTATCTTGAGTAGTTGTACCATCTGCAAATGTTGCCACCTCACTGTTTACCCCTTTTCCCAGATGATTAATGAATATGCTGAATAGGACTGGTCCCAATATAGACCCTTTCTCTATTCTCAGAACTGATCATTTATTCCTACCCTTTGTTTCCCATCTTTTAACTAGTTACCAATACATGATAGGACCTTCCCTCTTACCCCTTACTTCTTACTTTGCTTAAGAGAGTTTGGTGAGGGACTTTGTCAAAGGCTTTCTGAAAACCTAAGTACACAATAGCCACTGGATTATCATTGTCCACATGCTTGTTGACCCTCTCAAAGAATTCTAGTACATTGGTGAGGCATGATTTCCCATTACAAAAATCATGTTGACTCTTCCCCAGCAAATCATGTTCATTTATGTGTCTGATAATTCTGTTCTTTACAATAGGTTCAATCAATTTGCCTGGTACTGAAATCAGGTTTACCAGCCTGTAATTGCTGGGATCACTTCAAGAGCCTTTTTAAAAAAACTGGCATCACATTAGCTGTCTTCCAATCATCTGGTACAGAAGCTGATTTAAATGATCGGTTACATACCACAGTTAGGGCTTGTCTACACTACTGCTTAAGTCAATGTAACGTACGTAGCTCATGCGTGTGAAAAAGCCACCCCTTGAGCAATGTAAATTACATCAGATTAAAGCAAGGTCCATACCACACTATGTCGGTGAGAGATGGTCTCCGTCCACCGTAACTTCTGCCTCTTCTTGAAGTGGAGTAATTATGCCGATGGGTGAGCACGCTCTCATCGGCATAGTGCATCTCTTCACCAGACACGTGCAGCTTTGCCGACGTAGCACAGTAGTGTAGACTAGCCCTTAGTAGTTATGCAATTTCATATTTGAGTTCCTTCAGAACTCTTGGGTGAATCCCATCTGGTGACTTACTACTGTTTAATTTACCAGTTTGTTCCAAAACCTTCCCTAACGACACCTCAATCTGGGACAGTTCCTCAGATTTGTCACCTAAAAAGAATGGCTCAGATTTGGGAATCTCCCTCAAATCCTCTGTCATGAAGACCAATGCAAGGAATTCATTTAGTTTCTCTGCAATGGCCTTATCAACCTTGAGTGCTCCTTTAGCATCTCGATCCTTCAATGGCCCCACTGGTTGTTTAGCAGGCTTCCTGCTTCTGATGTACTTAAAAAATTGTTTGCTATTACTTTTTGAGTCTTTGGCTAGCTGTACTCCAAATTCTTTTGTGGCCTTCCTAATTATATTTTTACACTTCACTTGCCAGAGTTTATGCTCCTTTCTATTTTCCTCAATAGGATTTAAAGGATGCCTTTTTGCCTCTCACTGCTTCTTTTACTTTGTTGTTCAGGTTAGTTTTTTTTAAATCTGTTGAAGCTTTAGCCGAGTGATAATCCCATTGAGTTTGTGTCACACAAAACCATAACACAGTGTGACTGTAAAACTGCTGTTCTGATTGGAGCATCACAGCGTGAGATAAGTCCTCTCCAGGGATTTGTCATGGTGCAGTTATCAGAAATGCCCAGAACAAGAGCCGCTTTGGGGTGACTACATTTGGGGTAAGTCCATAAGGATGAAGGTTATAGTTATCAAAAACATCTAAAGGTGATTTAGAAGCACAAGTCCCACTGAAATGTGTGTTCCTAAGGCAGATTTGAAAATCCCACCTATCAAAAGTCAATGGGATTTAGGGTCCTAAGTGACTAAGTTACTTTTGAAAATGGGAGACAGGCTCCTAAATCACTCAGGCCAGGTCTACACTACAAATTTATGTCAACGTAAGCCACCTTGCATTGCCCTCATTGTGCCTGTGTCTACACTTGGATTTGTCTACCCCTGATATAAGGGCTCCATTACGACACAGTACCACCACCTCTCCCAGCAGTGTTGAGCCGTGGTCGATGTACTGAAGTGGACTCTATGCGAACGTAGATGCTGCATTACTTACCTCAACCCTAACAGTCCTCCAGCAGCTGTTCCACAATGGCCAACACTGACCGCTCTGGTCATAATTGTGAATTCCACACCCCACGGGTCATGTAGGCTGGAAGGGTTTCCCTCCTCTTTAAAGCCCCAGGAATGTGTGAAATGCCGTTTCCTGATTGGCCAGCACATCTAGCAGCTCTCTGTTGTTGTGTGCAACTGCCCAGCTGACCGTGCCAGCTACATGCTGCAGACGTGCTTCGGCCTGGAGTAACCAGGAGACATTGGATCTCCTGGGCCCGTGTAGAGAAAAGACTGTGCAGGCCATAGAAACATGGACAGATTGCTCGGGGGACGCAGGAGAAGGGCTACGACAGGGACCAGCAGCAGTGCTGTGTGAAAGCCAAGGAACTGTGGCAGGCATACCAGAAGGACAGGGAAGCAACAGTCAATCTGGTGCCAAGCCACAGACCTGCCACTTTTACATACAGCTGCATGCTGTACTAGGTGGAGATTCCTCCCTCTCTCCCCCCGCCACAAGACCACCGTGGACGGGTACCCAAAAGAAGCCCAAGCCACAGGTCCCTGCTGTGAACAGCAAGGAAGGCACAGTAGATGAGGAAGAGGCGGAGGAGGATGGGGACATGCAAGCAGCAGCTCCAGTTATGGTATGAGCCAGGACCAGTCTGAGACTCCACCGCAGTCCAGTCAGTCCCGGCCATCGATCACAGGCAAGCCCATTGCCAGCTGGGGAAGGAACCTCAAGTAAGAGTGTAAGTGTATTTCCCATTACAGTGATGGCGCTCCCAACTTAACAGGACCCAGCTATCGACTTTTCATTAATTTCCTCATTCTAGACAGGTACCGCTGTTTCTAGGAGTGACTTTGAGAGGGAAACGGCTCTTCTTCTCGGAACAGAAGGATCTGTGACAGCGGCGTGAGCCACAGAGCAGCAGCTGATAGCATTGATACAGAGAGCCCATGTGCTGTGAGAAATGGGAGCTGTGGTTTGGTAGCAGCCCACCCACTCTGTGCAACGAGCACCAGGGAAGTCGACTTCAGAGCCACAGTTGCCTGGAGAAAACCTGAGACGCACTCAGTGAATCATCCCTTGAAGTAGGCCTTCGCCAAGCAGAATGAACGGGCACTTTCCTGGAGACAGAGAGTAAGGATGCTGGCTCCTTGTAAGTAAGTCTCAGAAACAATCCTGTATTGGGTGCCTTAGCATCCTGGGAGGCACTGAGTGTGGAGATGTGACTGAGATATCTGTGGGAGAACACACCCCCCTCAGCTGTTCACAGGACCCCAGGGTAACAGACAAGGGTGGCATGTAGAGGTAGCTGGAGCTTTCCATACTAAGGAAACGTAGAGTCACAGCTGCCTGACAGCCGCAGACATAGAGTCATATGGCCAGAAGGGATCACTAGATAATCCAGTCTGATCTCCTGTATATCAGGGGCACCAGCACCGCCCAGCACTCACACACTAAACAACAATGGAAATGAGACCAAAGTCAATGAGACCCACAGGAGACTAGACTACTCCATGCCACAGACAGAACAGGAGGGCCCAAGGTGCACCAGTGCCCGAGGCCCCTGCAATGGTAAGGAAATGATTACACAAGATACAACCAGATAATCCTAGCAAGTGACCCACAAGCTGCCAAGGAAGGCAAAACTCACACAAGACCATTGCCAGTCTGACCTGGGGAAATATTCCTGACCAAACCCACATATAGCGGTCAGCTAGACCCTGAGCATGTGGGCAAGAACCAGCCAGCCAACCTCTGTGCTCAGCGCCACCTCAAAGCCCTGGTCCACCCTGCCCAGTGCCCCATTTCCAGTTGTGTCCATCCTTGATGCTTCAGAGGAAGGAGATAAAAAACCCACCCAGAATGCACTGGGGGAGGAGGAATCCACTCCTGACCCCTGCTGGTGGCTAACTGAAACCGTGAAGCATGAGCTCTAAGAATATAAGACATAAACTGGCACTAGGAAGGCCAATGGCTCATAGCCCGTGGTGACTGAAAGAACCCCTCTGTTCACACCCTACACAAGATTGTAAAAATCTTTGCACAAAATATGCCTTGTGAGGTATCATTGAAAATGAATAACTCACAGGTCACTAATATCATGATGAAATGTATCTAGCGACATTACCTGTAAGCCATGAATCCCCCTGCATAATATTCTTAGTGCATGTTTATACCCACACAGCCCTGCCCAGACAGAAGTATCCCGAATGAATAACTGTGCGTTTACCTCAATTTACATTCAAGTGGCAAACAAAGTCCTCGAGACAGCAGAGACACGAGATGGCAGGGGACAAAATAAATTTTCATTTCAGCAAACACAGGGGAGAAGAAACAACATGGAGTCTCCTTCAGCTCCAGACTCCATGTCGCCTTCATTACTCTTTGAATAAACTTTACATTGAGGGGTAACACTCAGAAGAATCCATTTCAAAGGTTCACTGAACTACAAAAGAAAGGGGCAGAAAACCCCAAAGGATCTCTCTCTCTTTCCCTCTCCCCCTCTCTCACCTAAGATGACAAAGAAACCAGCTCTTTGACTTTGAGGGAGATCCTGATCTAAGAATTTGGGCAGCCTCGTTGCTGGAAGCTGTGGTAAGGATTTTACCTGGAACCAAGTCTAGTTTGTTACATTTTAGTTACTAGAAAGCATTTTAGCTTCATTTCTCTTGTAACCATTTCTGACTTTAATGTCTTATACTTGGACTCACTTAAAATCTCTCTGTTTGTAGTTAAATAAACTTGTTTTATTTTCTTAATCAAAACGGAGCAGTTTGGTAACTCCAGTTAAAGTAGCAGACTGTTGAATATTGACACTTCACAGGGGCAAGGGACCGGTAATATCTGAACTGCCCAGGACAGGGCTGTGCAGTGCAGAACATCTGTTTTTGGGAACATTCGGGACTGGGAATGTGTTGGGGTCACCCTGCAGGTAGTAACCCAGGCTGGTGGGAGCCAGAGTGTGGCTGGAGTGTTGCTGACAGGCTGCTGGGGTCAGAGATGCTGGCCCAGGGCTGGGGCTATGCAGACCTGCAGGCTGGTAGTAGCTTAAGTCGGGAAGCACCCAGGGTTACAGAGCAGGGGTGCTACAACCCCTCGCTGGTCTGGACTGCACCCCGGAATGTGACAGCCTGTTTACACTAGTGAATATTTAAAGTGCCTCTCTCACCGTCAGACAGTGACCCAAGCAATCCAAGGCAGTTGCGATCGCAGCTCTGGAAGTCTCAGCTGGGGCTCCAGAAGGTCTGACTCGTTCTGCATTCATGCAGAGAGTGTGAGCTGAAGCCTCCAGGAGAGGGCACTGCCCCATGATCCCGCAAAGGAGTCGCCAGCCACCAGCCATCGCCGCTGTTGCTCAGTCTAAATGGGAAGCCAAAAGCCAGGGATTGTCTGAATGGACTGTGTGCATGGAGAAGCCAGCAGAGCCCGGCACTGCACTCTCCAGGAACTGATGCAACCAAAGCAAACAGTCCCTGGGAAGCTGATGCTGGTCCCCAGGCTGGCCCTAGTTGCCGTCACAGCCCTCCTAGACAGAGGCCTCCGCCCTGGTGGCTTGAAGTGCAGCTCACCCGGGAAGCTAAGACACTTCCCAGAGACCAAGAAGTTACACTGGAGGCAGTGGAGAAGCTACCGGAAACAGGGCAGAGGGGGTGCAGGATGCCAATCGAAGGAAACCCTGGTCCCCAGCTCTGGGGGGTCGGGAGCCAGAACCTATCCCCACAGTCCCAGTTGCAGCGGGGGCTGCTCTGAGAGCCGCGGCCACCAGGGAACTAATGGGCATTCCAAGAACACTGGGATGCTAGCAGCTTATCTGTACAGAAGACACATCTACCATTGCCTCAAAGGGCCAAAAACCGCTGAGAAGCTGGACACACAACTCCATAGAGTAGGAATCCAGTGGCTATGGTGTCTCTAGAGAACTGTCGCCTCTGAGCAAACCCCTACATGGCCGTTGCACACACCACAATGACCCAGACAAACCCCAGGGCAGGATGTCTGCTGCCCACGAAGGCCACTGGGTTCTCTCCAGTAGTTAAACTAACTTCCCTGGTACCATTGGGTCAGTACATCCGAGCAGTACAAGTCATCAAGCTGTCTTTTCTTTGGTCACTCTTTTGTTTACAATAGTCAGTGAAATTTCCAGGGCTTTCTGCAGCCCAAGGGAGGTATAGTTCACACAGCACTGAAGAGAATATTGATTTCACTCAACCAATGTATTTGTGAATCTGTTGGCCTTCCCCATGATCAGTCCATGAGCGATGGCAAAGCTATCCACAGTATCCCCTCTGTGTAAACACACAGCCTCACAGTAAAACAAATCCAATAACAAACACCTCTGGAATACAGCAAATATGAAGACAGCATGACAAGTCCCTATTTCAGGCTTTCACTTTATCTTAATACAGTGTTATTGGTTTACCAGCACTAATGTACCTCATAGGAAACATAAAGACTTGGAGTTCGCTTGGCTGCTTTTTCTCTCTGCTTTTTTCCCCTGATTTAATTTTTCTGTCCTTCCATCTCTTCCTGCATGTTCCCTCTCTTCTCCCCCTTTCATTCTGGCCTCGAGGGCTCCTTCCCTTTCAAACCAGCGTTGGCACAGTCTTTAGATAACACTGGTCTACAATTTTTGAGAAGTCGTCTGCTTCAGAGATAAAATGTGACATTTATTATGTATTTTGATGTGCTGAATTCAAATATGACAATTAAAACAACTGATTGGCTACTGTTTCTAAGATATTTAAGTTTTTACATTTTATGTCTATGTATATTGTGTAGATAGTAGAGTTTTAATCATAAATTGTAAACCTAGGTCTTTTCATATGTTTATGGTTGCTTTACATGATAATATTTCACCTGTCCTGTTTATGTAACACTTTAAAAATCAGCAAAAGGGTTATATAAATAAAATTTATTATGAAACAAAAGGCAAAAAACTATTATGTACATAGTTTAGTCCTATTCAGTGTCTACTCGGCGCTTCTTGGCTTGTCTCTTGTATTCATTAAATGGAGCATCTCTTGTCACTGTCCAGCAATAGTCTGCAAGCATTGATGGGCTCCATTTGCCCTGATAGCCTGCCAGGAGATTCCACTGCCCAACAGCTCTGCCTTACTCTTGGGTAGTTCCAAATCCCTGACAAGGTCATTCAGTTCACCTTGTGTTATAAGGTGTGGTTCAGAGGAGGAGGATGGGAGAAAATGTGGGTCCTGTGACATTGATGGTTCAGGACCAGAAGTTTCATCCTCTTCCTCGTCTGATTCTGGTGCATCAGAAACCAGCAGTCCTTCTCCGTGGGGTACTGGGTGTATAGCTGATGGAATGTTTGGATAATGCATAGTCCACTTTTTCTTCTTTGACACACCTTTCCCAACTGGAGGCACCATGCAGAAGTAACAATTGCTGGTATGATCTGTTGGCTCTCTCCAAATCATTGGCACTGCAAAAGGCATAGATTTCCTTTTCCTGTTCAACCACTGGCAAAGATTTGTTGCACAAGTGTTGCAGCATATGTGTGGGGCCCACCTCTTGTCCTGATCTCCAATTTTGCAGCCAAAATAAAGGTGATAGGCTTTCTTAACCAGAGTGGTTATACTGTGCTTTTGTGATGCAAAAGTCACTTCACCACAAACATAGTAGAAGTTATCTGCACTGTTCACACAAGTACGAGGCATCTCTGCTCACTTTGGCTAAACAGAAATGTGTCCCTTTGCAAAATCAAACACTGACAAGTAAGAGAGCATGACACTGTATGATTTCTAGAGCTGATATAGGGCAATTTGTTCAGCAGAGTGATGTAAGCTTCGTTATGATTGCATCATCCATGACTTCTAGGAATAACATGATGCAATTCATATCATGTATGATGCAATACCAGCTTCAGATTGCATCATTCATTGTTTTGCCTCAGAAGCAAGTACTATCCAAATCCAGTCATAGATTTATTCATAGATCCAGTCAAAGATGTATTTTAGTCATTTCTGGTTTAAATTGAGATCCCTTCCCTTTATAACTCACTTATCCTCCACCATTCCCAAGTCAAGGGTCGTATAAACTGACCCAATAGCATACCTTGAAAACTAGAGCCAATCAACAATTTTAAGCATCATTTTCGTTCTTAGTGACCCAGAATTAGTAAAGTTGGACTACATTTATTTCAGAAGCATTTTGGCTGTAGAGCAGTGTAACCCTCTGCCCAACCATCACAACCATCTTCACATATAGCATCGCAAGCACAAAGTTACCGGGGGGTTGCGAGGACCAGGCAGGGCCATGCTGCAGGGCCAGGGCCCTGTGTGTGTGGCATGAGGGTCAGTACTCATGGGTTGCAGCCTTCTCCTCCCCTGCTGACCCTAACCCTTCAGCACAGCCCCGCTCACAGGGAGGAGTGAGATGGGCATGGAATGGCAGGGTTCCTCAACTGCTCCTTGGCGACTAGCCCCATGAGTATTGGGGATCCTCCCATGGCCTCCATGGGTACAGGACACTCTCCCTCACCCATCCCAGGCATCTGTGGGTACAGGACACCCTCCCCACCATCCTGAGCCTCTGTGAGTACAGGGCACCTCGCCACACACCACTCCAAGCACCTGTGGATATAGGGCACCCTTTCCCCCCTCACCCCAGTCCTCTGGGGAACACAGCAGATAAACCATAAAAAAAACTGGCTTGCTGTGTGTGAATGGGGAAACTGAGGCATGCTGCCTCATGGCCTTAATGGCTGGATGCCAAGAGAACTATAACAACAAACTGCCTTTGAGCTAGTCAGTGACCAACCCCCTTGCAGTAAACTAAGAGGGGAGGTGTGACGCTCTGTACAACGGGGAACAACCAGCATCCCCATTTTCATCCTTATAATATGACTATGTGGTATCCAGTGCAAAGTTAGTCATGTCGGGCATCTTCAGAAGGCTCATGATCCACTGAGCATTGTTGTTATAGAGATGTTATAATAATTGTCACAGCAATGTTATAACTATATACATTAAATTATAACCTATGAGGCTGAAAATGTGTCCTCATAGCTTAAAATAAGCCCAGGCAAAACTCTCCAAGAACAGAGAGGCAGTTCACACCTCATCAGGGCAGGTATGAGAGAAATACAGCCCAGCCTCAGAGGAAAAAAGGACACTGGCCTAGGCAACAAGAAAAGGATCTGTTCGAGTGAATCACCCCCCTTCCTTTGGCCAGTTTGGGACTGCGATGAGGTAATGTCACCTGACTCTGAAGCGGGGGTAGGGGGGCAAAGCCAAGAGGGAAGAAAGAACATGATAAAAGGGAGAGACATTTGCCCGGTTCTTCCTCTTTCTTCCACCTTCACCTACAGACACCACCATTAAGCGACTGAAGTGCCGATCAAAGGGGAGAGCCTGGCTGAAGGGCAACTAGCCAGCCTGTGGTGAGAAACATCTAAGTTTGTAAGGGCACTGACAGTGTTAAGTTCATCTTAGAATGCATTTTGCTTTTATTTCATTTGACCATATCTAACTTGTTATGCTTTGACTTATAATCACTTAAAATCTATATTTATAGTTAATAAATATGTTTGTTTATTCTACCTGAAGCACTGCATTTGGTTTGAAATATGCCAGAGACTCCCCTTGGGATAACAAGCTTGATACAATATCAATTTCTTTGTTAAACTGATGAACTCATATAAGCTTGCAGCATCCAGTGGGCATAACCAGACACTGCAAGATGAAGGTTCCTAGGGTTGTGTCTGGGACCGGAGATATTTGCTAGTGTCATTCAGTTGCACAATCCAAGGAGCAGCTTAACCGCCAGCAGCTATGCATAAACAGCCCAGGCGTGGGGGTTCTCACAGCAGAGCAGAGTAAGGCTGGCTCTCAGAGTCGAGGCGTGGCGTGACCTAGCAGATCACTGGTCCGGATAACACCAGAGGGGAACGTCACAGCCGCATGGGGCAGAATGGGAGATGGCTAGAGAGCAGCAGCTGGGAAATGGAAGCCACATCTGTGTGTGCAGGGTGTTGAGACCAGGTCCAGCTGGGCACAGGTAGAATCACAGCCCTACCATGGTAACAGCTGCTCCCAGCCCCCTGCCTCGCTCGCTGATTTGCATCCACACCCTCTTGCTCACACGCCATCCTCTGACAATCTTGGCTCTTCTCTGTCTCTGTCACTGGCCTTCCCATTCGAGAAGGGAGCCCTGTGTTCATTCATGCTGCCCCATCTCACGGGCTCCGGCCCCCTGGGTCACCCCCTGCTCTTTCAATATTGCTTTTGAATCTCACCTCTACTCTGACGGTCTGCAGGGACTGCGTAGGAGGGACCCCATGTTACAAACACTCATGCCACAGCACGGCCATGTGCTGTCACAGTTCTCTGGTGAAGGCAGGAGTCTGGCATGTGTCAGGGGAAAGAACTCAATGGCACGAAGCCAGTGTGGAGAATCCTCTAGACTTACAGAGCCCCATATGGGCTCTGAAGGATGGAAGGTCAGACCCCCTTTGGGTTACGGGGGCCATTCCATATTCACTCGTTCCATATTCAGGCATCCAGCCGTGCAAAGATCATTGAAGCACAACCTCATGAACCAGTGGAGAATAGTCCTGGCCCCTAGAGCCGGTCAGGAATTTTTCAACAAATTGTTTATTTTGTCAGAAAACATTGAGTCATTGAAACCCAGGTCGGGCTTGATGAATCTCTTGCCTTGAAAAAAAAAAAAAAACATTTGAAAGAAAGTTTCAAAAACATTTCCACATTCTCCAAATGAAAAATTCTGGTTTTCCAGTTTGAAACAGCATTTAACTTGGAACTTTAAGCTAACTGGACTGAGAAAAGGGAAGGAAAAGGGTGGAAATCAAAATAAAACATTTCAGTTGACCTGAACTGATTTCCCCCCGCAGTTTTTCAATGCATGAACACATTCGAGAGTTTAACTTCTCACCCCAGTTTGGGACAGTGAGTTTTTTCTCACTCAAGAAAACTATTTTCTGCTCAGTTGTACGGGCAATAATACATTTTCTGTATGCCCAGCAAGAGCGTTGGCCCTCTAGGTTTTAGCCTGCCTCCATTTGCTTTGCTTGCACAAGCCTCTCTCTGTAATGCTACAGTACGTGTGTGGGAAGCTTTGCTGGTGATGTTACCATCAGCTCAGTTCTTCTCCCTCCTTGTAATTAAACAGCAGTTTATATTTTCATATCTGGCCTCCAGCCAACCCCCTCGGACTGTCTTGTCATTGGCTGTCACAAACTTAACAGGGCTGGGCCTGCTAAGTACTTGGATAGAAAACCCAGATGATACAGATAGTGATTTGGTGGGAGAATTTCCCTCTGGGTCAGAACAAAGCCAGTGGCCCAGCATAAGACAGAAGAGAGGAGAACACTTATCTTGTGGGTCCATCTTGAAGGTTAAACAGGAATTCCAGCTCTTTGCATCAGCAGATCTCACAGCACCTCACTTCTTTAAATATATCCCCCCAACCCTCTGTGAGGTAGGGCAGTGTTGTTATCCTCAATTTACAGCCTGGGATGTGGGGCTCAGAGACTTAACCCAGGGCACATAGGAAGCCTGGGAGAACAAGGAATTGACCCTCAGTCTCCCAAACCTAAGGTCGATGCACTGGGCCGAACACCAGAGATTCTGACAACTTGCGGTCATGGCCCTTCCTGGAGAACCTGAGGAATTCACCTCAGTGTCCTGGATATGTTCCAGTGGAGGTCATTGCATTAGGCCTATTGAAAATTTCCCGCGCAGTGTCAACTGGATTTGATAGTGGCAATTCATTCTTGCTTTTAAAAGTTGAGCAGCTATTAAATAGCTAGC
This sequence comes from Gopherus flavomarginatus, assembly GCF_025201925.1. Lineage (NCBI taxonomy): Eukaryota > Metazoa > Chordata > Testudines > Testudinidae > Gopherus > Gopherus flavomarginatus. The sequence goes on from NC_066619.1 coordinate 125,317,365, forward strand.
ACCGGCTGTATTTCAGGGGTGCATAAAGGGATCCCAGCAGAAATCTAAACAAACAAAGAGAAAGAGTAAAGCACTTAGGGACCCCCTATAAGTACATCCACCGTCTGAAATGCAAGATACTTGGCTAAATCTCCATGCTTCCATTGGCAATGTTTTCATTTTCTACTCATGCCGAACTGCACACATGCAGTAGAGATAAGCCTTCAGGAAATCTCAGCTCCAAGGCCAGAGACAACCATCTTCTGCCTTCTTATAATTTTTAAGCACATCCAGCTTTGATGTACAACAATCCTTGTAAGAATAATGCTAACATTAGCCACCGGAGTTGCACTAACCGCAGCTGCTCACAAGCACTGTCAGGTAATTCTGTTGGGTGATTTAGGCTAATTTCACAGATACGTTACCGCTTCTACACTTAATCTCCAAAATCTGGTCAAGTAGTTGCTACTTCAGAGGACAGGACAAGAGCAAAATCTTGCTCTGAAAAACAAAAAACATTTAGTTTTTTGCAACGCACTGGAGCACTTGGGTAAAACACCCCCCAGATGAAAACAGAAGCTTTTAACGCCCACTTTGCACTGCACTAAATGTCAGCACATGATGCAAGGCAACATAATCAGGCCCCTGGTTTCCAAGGCCAGAATGGACCATTATGATCATCTAGTCTGATCTGCATACTTGCACCCAGGGATTCCTGCAGTGGAAGTAATTTTCCTCTTTACTACGTAAGTGACACTACCACAAGTGCCGTAAGATCATACAGCAGCCCCCCCTAGAAAGCCAGACGCGATGCAGACATTTGGAAAGACGCTCTCATTTTCTCCATCCCCCCAGACAAAAAAGGAAGCCCCCTCCCTCGCTCAGCACTTCATCTCACTTTGCCCCTCCATGTGTTTCCAAAGGGATCATGCAAAGCCTAATCATTAAACCTTAGCTCTCAGCCCCTGCTGCTGCCCCAGCAAAAATGGTCTGAGTAGGCCAGGTCCCTGCTCCCTATATTAGTTTCATTGTCGATATCATCTCCTTACTATAATACATAAATGGATTCACCTTGCATGCAGCTCCTCAGCAAGCCTGTTTGCATGAGGTCTGTGTTGCTGGCTTCCTGGCTCATCTGGGGAGCAGCTTGGTTACAGCTCTCCATGCTCACGGCCTAGAGCAGGACGGAGATGGGCCATTCGATCAAGCTGGCGGTCTCTGCCCCAAGCTCTGCCGTTTGGAAGGGAATCCCACCACTTGCCATGATGTCAGCCACATTGCTTGTGCTAAGTATAGAGGGGGGCTCTGTGGTGGATGGCTGGAAGAGGAATGCTGCCCGTCCCTCCCTCGTTTGCTGCACCCACAGCACTGAACTCCCACTCCAGCTATGGTGGAGACATTCCGGCTCAGGCTGGAGCCCTGGCTCTGGGAGACTCCCCCCTCACAGGGTCCCTGAACCTGAATGTCTACACCACAATTAAACAGCCCCATAGCCCGAGCCCTGTGAGTTGGGGGTGTTTCATTGCAGCATAGGCACCCTTGAGGATCAAATGTTTCTGGCAGGTTTTCGGGATTGGTCCTTCCAGCCAGGGAGGGGACATTAATGGGATTCTCCATCAGACAGGATGATCTCTGGGATCTAGTGCATACGGCCCGGTGGCAGCACCCCCGATTGGTCAGCCCAAGGGCGAGGGCAGGGCAGCCAACCAAATCAAGAGTACAGCAGACAGCTACTTATGCAGGGAGATCATCAAGGAAATGAGCCAACGGGCACGTACCCAGCGGACAGGGAACTTGAAATAGGAGTGACGGCTGGCAGCTGTCGCCAGAGACCGCAAGTCGGGACTGCTGAGACAGCTGCCAGCCTCTGGGCAGGTTGTTTACATGCTCAGACTCTGTGAAACAGGGACATCTCCCGGGGAGAGAGAGCAGCAGGTGTGAATTAGGGCTTGTTAAGCATTCTGTGATCCTGGGATGACAGAAATACAAGCAATTATGGAAATAGTCACACATGGAAATGGTGCTCCAAGGCCAACCTGTGCATTGCTGTCCTGCCAGGAACTTGCTCCCCTTTGTGGTGTGCATTAACCACGTTAATCGGAGATGCTGATCCTGCGCCTGGTTAGGCAGATCTCCACTGAAGTCATGGGGGCTCACTGCAGGGGTGTATCCATGGGAAGCAGTATATAGAGCGGCATGGACAGATCACTGGACTGGGACTCAGGAGACCGAGATTCTATGCTTGGTTCTGCTTCTGGCCTGCTGGTGACCTTGGGCAAGTCACTTCCTCTCTCAATGCCTCAGTTTCCTGGTCTAGAAAAAACAGAGATAAGGATCTGGCCTTCTTCAGTGAAGCACTTTGAGATCTACTGATGAAAAGAGCTAGATACAAGCTAGGGAGTATTAATTATTGCAGCATCAGGGCCCAGATTGGGCAGCTGTATCTGCTACTAATACAGGCCGGTTAGCAGTGACATGGCCCTGGACACCAGCTGTATTGCTAGCCTGCCATGCTCTGCTCTCTCTCTGTTCCACATGGCTCCTCCCCTTGTACTCTCCCCATATTCCCCATGCAGGGTTCAGCAGAGCACAGAGACAGCCCAGCTCTCCCCACCAACGCCCTGAGCTGGGAAGTAGAAATGTGGCCAATCAGCAAAGGATGGCCCTTCCCCACCCTGCCCCCTTCCCCTGCACGGCTGCCCTAGGTGCTGGAACTAGGAGAGCAGGGGGCACGGCTTGAAGCAATTTCCATCACATGCCAGGTTTACGGTTTGGTCCCATGGCTCTCCACACCCCTGCTCCGGGGCTCCTGCACAGCTGCCCAAGGTGCTGGGCACAATCTAGCCATGTGTTTCACTACGCCAGCCCAGACTCAGCTTGTCTTCAAGATAACTTCCCATCTAGTCACTGTGTTACTTTTCTCTCCCCCGCACTTCTGTTGAGCAGGAATTAATGGCATTGACTGTGTTGGCGGATTCAGGCTTTCCTTCAATTATCTCTTTGTACCATTCTTATCAGTACAGTGGAGACTGGTTGGGAGCAACAGCTGGCAAATGCAGCTTCGCCCAAAACTCAGTGACTGCTGGACAGATTGATAAATATTTGTCTTGTCTCTGCCCCCTCTGCTGAGGGTGAATGTGTGGGGGGTGCAGTGTTTTAAGTGCTACCGTTCTCCTCCCCCCTGGGCCAGAACAAGAATCAAATTATCATCATTGCTGCCCACTTCTAGTCTGTGCAGAAAGCCGTGCCTGAGCAAACTATGAACGGCAGGTCAAGAGGCTAGCACCTCTTCTCTATTGCACTCAAGCACTGGCTGCCATTTCTGTGGAAGATTAAAGGGGGGGCGGGAGGGAACTGCTTGCTTGGAGACTAGGAGCATAATGGATTATTGACTGGCTTATGAAGCACAGACAGCTATTCACTACTGCTGCAGACCGGCGTGGCCTCAGCGAGACTGTTTCAAATATACTCAGTAATAGCAAACAGCCCACCAGGCATGCCCTTCATCATCGTTTACTGGGAGCTAATGACACAGCTGGCTGTTGCTCGAGCGCCTGAGCGGAGGGGCCGTCCATCACTTCCTGCAGGAGCTGTCGCTGGCAGTAATGCGGTCTCCCTGTGAGGTTCTCAGCAGGAAGTGGGGTGGCTACAGTGGGTCTAAAGCAGAAATGGAGGAGATCACTTTAACTTGGGGACCCTCTCGAGGATTGACGGGGGGTGTTTCTTCTCAGCATCCCGTCTACGCCAACCTGGGATGCCCAGGAAACGGGCAGTAACGAAGTGTGAAATGGAAGGACAGCAGCCTCAGTATTCTAAGCACAGGGCCATGAAATGCCTGTCTCTGCTCATGTCTTTTTGGGAGATACCTTCATGGCTCAAGGATAAAGGAGAACTGCCTGGAAAAACACTGGGATGTTGAGTACAGATGAAAACCTGTCATAAGAAAGAGGCTTGAACATCGAGCAGCAGGTTTGTCACATTGCCTACACCAATCAAAGCTGGCAAAAAAGCGAAAATGTTCAGTTAGCTTTTAGTGTCACTGTGCAACTTTTCGCAAAACTTACAAACTGTCCCGGGGCCTCTGCCAAATAAAGAGGCCTGAGGGTTTCTGCATCTGCCAAGGTCTCCCACCAGCCAGGGGTTCCTCAGGGGCAGACTGGGCATTGGAATTGATATTTAACAACGTGGATTTTCCCAGCAATTAGTCCTGACCTACATCGTGTGTCAGTTCCCTTCCTGAGACTTCAAACTCAGCGAGGATCAACCAATGGGAAGCACACTTCTCAGAAAGGGGAGGGACAAAAGGGACTTGTGTATATGGACATATGGGGCTTTGGAACCATGGTTGGCCCTAGACCAAATGCCTGCCCCCTGGATCTGGCCCTGTAAGCTGACCATTTAGCACTCAGCACTGCTCCCTCCATACACTGTAAAATGTTCATATTTATTTCTGAGAACAAAAGCCAAAATGAGGCTCTGGTGGGGCGGCTGCCCCACACGAGCAGGTGGAGGGTTAAGCAGCCTTGGAGAGGCCGCGTAGAACCCAGCCAATGAGGAAAGGGTTTATTAGGAGAGCCAATCAGGAGAAGGCTTGCTGGAGCAGCCCACGTATAAAGGGCTGCTCAGCAGAGCAAGGGGCAGTCTCCCCTGGAGGGCAAGGGAGGAGGACTGTCTGCCAAGGAGCACTAGAGATACTGCAGTGCTGGGCAGGGTAGCGAAGCAAGAGGGGAGCTCTTGGCTGACCATGGCCAGACTGAGGCCCTGAAGCAGGGGCAGGGAAGGTGCTAGGGCTATGGGGAAAGTGGCCCAGGGAAAGTAGGCAGCGGGAATAGGAGGAGGGGCAGTAAGTGGCTGCCGGCTATAGGATCCCTGGGCCGGGACCCAGAGTAGTGGGTGGGCCTTGCCGCCTGGGTCTCCCCCCCTTACACCTACTTGCGAATGAGGAGAGCGACCTAAATCCAGACTGCAGTTTGCCTCTGAAGCCGGGGCTAGACTAGAGACTACAGTTGGCCTCTGAGGCATGTGGGAGGACTGAGGACCACCTGTCCCCCAAAAGGGGGGAGACAGCATGCTGGGGCACAGCCAAAGGGCCATGTCCCAAAGAGGACACTGCAGTCCAGAAGCAACGCAGGTCCAGATGGTGGAGACAGTGGAGGAAGTGGAAGTAACAGCGAGTGAGACGCTGCTACTACAAGGTGCCCTGGTGGTCCAACACAGCTAATTCCCAGCACAACCAGCAGGAGGCTCCTGCAGTGGTGAATCGACCCTGCTGCAGAGGCATTTCAAGGCAGGCATCAGTGGCCTGCTATTATTTGTTTACTAAAAGGTTTGGATGAATATCAGATGCTTAAACAAACTTGTAGTTAAAATTACATCCATAATGTAACCTACCTAAGATGAGCTTTGCTGCTCAAAACCTCTAAATGGACAATATTCCAGACATCCCATTTATAAACCACTACAATACTCAACTCACGTGCCAGAGCTGCTCTCCCAGCCAATACGCTGGACATTGAATTGAGGGGAGGGATAGCTCAGTGGTTTGAGCATTGGCCTGCTAAACCCAGGGTTGTGAGTTCAGTGCTTGAGGGGGCCATTGAGGGCAAAAATCTGTCTGGGGATTGGTCCTGCTCTGAGCAGGGGTTAGACTAGATGACCTCCTGAGGTCCCTTCCAACCCTGATATTCTATCCTGAGTATAGGTGGGGGAAGTAGCAACACAGATTCCCCCATGAACTGGCACACCAATAGACCTATAATATACTCCTGAGTAGATTACATCCCTAAAGACCCGGCCCAGCCCTTCTGGCCAGAAGACAGTAAATAAATTAACCCTCTGACCCAACTAGCTCCACCGAGGCCAAGGCAGACTGCTGGCCATCATGACTACAGCACCTCTAAAGCTTTTATTCCCATGTGAAATTTTTGATGACAACAAAACTTTAATTTTCAACATTATTTACGCAGAAATTTTCTCGAAAACCAAAAGATTTCAGCCCAAAGCTGAAATATTTCAACACCAACAAAAAAAAAACAGTGTTCTGCAGCAACCAGACAACTTTTCACAAGACATGTTGTCATGTCAAAACAATAATTTTCCATTAAATACCAGTTCTGAGGGAAAGTTTTCAACAGGTAGAGGTGACTACCTTCCTGAATGCACATCTCCTCATTCACCTTCCTAGCTGCCTCGTGCTTGCTGTCGCTCCCCTTCAACGCACGCAGGGGACTCTGCTACCACACAGGAGCAAGCGCTCAGTGCAGAGAAGCAATTACCCAGCGCTGCCCGCTAGGATACCTGTGAAAGAAAGGAGCAGACACACTCAACTGCTACTCTCTCTACCCCAGGCGGCTACCATAAATATCTCCTCTGAGACTGTTCCTAACTACTGCTGGTACAAAGAAAGCCAGCAAATTTAGAGAATCAGCATGGATGCTCGCCCTCCATCCACTGCCTGGAGGAGATTATTGATCAAGGCAACCAGACTAGCACAGTTTTGGTACTGTACAAGGCCTGAAGCCAGACTGATTGGGGTCAAGGGAAGCAGAGGACTCCAGACATTACCAAGGTGTCCTGGCACAATCTTCTCAGCTACTCCCTACCCCACAAGGAATAGGTCAGGAATGAATCATTCCAGTTCAACCCTATGAGACCACCTGGTGCACGGGGCTGTGTTTAATGCTACACTAACGGACTGGCCATCACTAAGGGCTGGATCAGCCCTTGCAACCCTGTACTCGAACTCAAATATTTTGGCACCCTTTCACGTTTACTGCAAAAGCAAGTCAAAATGGATCAGCAATAGAAAGCTAAGCCTGCAGAGAGAGAGACAGAGAGAGAGAGAGTGTGTGTGTGTGTGTGTTTCGGGAGGCTGATAGGACGTACTCAACCTTGAAGGGAAGGGTGGGCAGGGGAGTCAGTTTTGTTTGGTTTAGATTGCAATAAAAGATTACTCCCCTTACCTCTCCACCAGACTGTGACCCCCACCCCGGTGGAGAAGCACTGGCTCGATAGAACAGCCTCGCCTGCCTTGCGCTAGTGAGTCCTTCGAAAGCAGTGGCACTCCGTGTATCATTGAGCACTCACCCTGAGTAAGGCATGGTGGAGCAGGTCCCCACCCAATCAAGATGGTGTGAAAGGGCTCCTCTGGGCTCAGCCAGCCCAACCCACCACACCTGTAATGCTCTCTGATGCTGGAGAAGGACGGTGGCATTCAGGAGCTAGCAGAGCTGGTGCACAGAGCTGTCTGCCCCAGGGAAAAGGCGTCGTCTACTGAGGAGGCTGCTTGAGAGCACCAGCTGGTAGACCCCTTGGAGGAACCAGCTTTTCTTTACTGGGGCTCAGCCTTGGCTGTTTGGACACCCCAGCGTGAAGTAGCCCAGACCTTTTTCCCAAGGACTATCGGCCTTTACCCTGCGTGAGACTCGAGACCCTGTATTTTTGAGGGTCATGGAGGTATTTTACCTTTTACTTTTGGGCTACTTCAGTGCCCTCAAGAAGGGTGCAGATGCCCACAGAGGTGCAGTCAGAGGGCTGTACCCCAAGTGTGGAACCCAGCTGACAGCCATGCTGCCATCCAGAGAAAAACATCCAGGACAAGCGAGGTGCCCCCTCACCCCAAGGGGGCTGTCAGAGAGGTACAATCCATCACAAATGTTGCACCATCTAACCCAGAAGGTCTGATCTTCAGAGATGCTTTTTAACCTCAACACTGTTGTATCAACCAGGCAAGATACTAACTAAATTCAACAGGACTTTATTTTTAAAGTGGAAACCTCTTTACCGAGCTGCTGCTGCACCCTCTGTAACTCTCACTCTGGCTCCTCAACTCCTCCCCCCTCCTTCCTGTTTCCTGTCTCCTTTCAGACTCCCAACAGCAAGTGCTCCCAGTTCTAATAATTACAAGCAACATATAAACCCCACAAACACCCACTGACCTCAGTGCATATTGAGGGTGCTAAGCAACTTGCAGGACGCACTTAGCACCTTTTGGTCCCACGCACCCTCTGACTCAGACTCCATCAGCAGAGAACAGGTGACGTGTACACTTGGAGCTGGAGGTATGATTCCCAGTTTGAGCTGAGACGCTCGCACAAGCTCACTAAAAATGGTAGCATAGCTGGGGTAGCAGCACAGGCTAACTGCCCCAAGTGTGTACCCACGGGGTTTGGGTGGGTGCACTGAGGGCGGCTAGCCTGTTCAACTACGTCTTCACTACTATTTAACTCCAGTAGCTCAAGCAACAAGGAATCATACCCCCAGCTCCAAAGGTGGATGCAACCACGCTCTGATAGGAAGCCATTACAGAACTCTATTCCGTCATGGTATCGTATTGACTTGCTCCCAGTGTGGAGTTACCCACTGTTGCCAGTGCCCCACTGAGTCGTAGAGTTCTGTTAAAAAAGGCAATAAAAGAAATGTTATAAAAACAGACCCCTGGGAAGTGCCAGAGTGGATCAGACCCAAGCTCCATCTAGCTCCATGTCCTGCCTCCTCTGACAGTGGCCTGCACCAGCTGCTCCAGAGGAAAGTGTCTTCCCAGCCCCCATAATTAGAAGCTGGTTTATGGCCTGAAGCAGGAAAGTTTAGATCCTTCCAAAGTTCTTTGGATTGTTTTTGTTTTGTTTTGTTGCTCTTTAGTACTGCATGGAATAAAAGGCCCTGGGAATGAATCCTCCTGGGAGGTCAGTGGGGATGCAGAAGCCAGGAAGATGCTAGAGTATCAGCCCTTCAAACGGAGGCTATTACACCTATTTTCTTCTGTTGCTATTAAAGAAAGATGGCCTTGCCCTGACCTGCTTCCACTGAAAACCATCAAAAGACACCTACTGATCTCACCCGTGGCAGGCCTGGGCATTAGCAAAGCATAGAGTGAAATCCTGGCCCAAGTGAGCTTTGCAGTTGACTTTAGTAGTGCCAGGATTTCGCCGATAGGCTGAGATTTTCAAGGCCACCTACAGGATTTGGATACACCGTTTGATTAAAATTAAGGGCAGTTGGGCATCCAAATCCCCTAGGCAGAATTTAAAAGCTCAGTCTGAGAGAGCAACTACCAGAGGGAAACGTATTTCTTCTGATGAAGTTTTGCTGTCGCTGGTAGCACATGTCGTTGTGAAAAAGTGAGCAAAAGAGGACTGCTACTTGTCAAAATACTTCATCTCCGCCACGGCTAGCTACTGCCAGGGAACCGTGGCTGGTTTTCAAATCTACAGCTTGTGGACAACTGCTTGAGCTGGAAATGACCCAGGCCCACGGCTCTGCATGCCAGCAGCTCCCTGGGAAATGTGTTGATTTTGCTGTGTACATTCTCTGCCCTGTGGGAACGTGAAGCAAAATGGAGTGATCAGAGAATCCGAACCCTCTGATCTTAAAACTTCCAAGTGTTAAGCTCAGAGATGTCTCATTTGAGCCTTAGGTATTATTCAGAGTTATGGGACTGTGTGATTGGAGATCAGCTGAAAGCACAATCCTTTTACTTCATCCAGGTTCTCTCTCTCCCCCTTCCTCCCCCTTTCAGGTTTTGCTCCTGCTTTCTACTGAGAGCTGATGCTGTTATTCAAGAAGGCATTTTGGCAACAAATATGAAACTGTGTCAGGAGTTGTCTCCCTAAATCTCTGTTCTTTGCTTTTCAGTGCTGTGAGTATTATTGTGCCGGTGCAGCACTCACACGCCCCTAATGGAATGTGCTCTTTTATTCTGATCAGTGAAATCTCATGGGACTTTCCTTCTAAGTTGGTTTTCCCATTGTTTTATCTCCATAGATTAGTATTACTGAGTAGGATGAATGTTTAAAACCACTCCAGACAGATTTACACAGGGGAGCACACAACATGAAAGGCTCATTTAATAGAAATACTGAAGAATAGTGTGATTATCATGGCCAAGGTTCAGTCGAGGTGTCTAGGGGTGTCAATTGCACCTTTCTACCCAAGTGAGAGTCTCCACTGGAATAACCGACACTTTGAGGGGGCCAAATAGATCACCGGGACCAGAGGATATTCACCCAAGAGTTCTGAAGGAACTCAAATATAAAATTGCAGAACTACCAACTGTGGTATGCAACCTATCACTTAAATCAGCCTCTGTACCAGATGACTGGAGAAAAGCTAATGTGATACCAGTTGTTTAAAAGGGCTCCAGAGGCAATCCTGGCAATGACAGGCCGGTAATCCTAACTTCAGTACCAGGCAAATTAGTTGAAACTATAGTTAAGAACAGAATTACCAGACACATAGATGAACACCATTCGTTGAGGAAGAGTCAACATGGCTTTTATAAAGGGAAATCATGCCTCACCAATCTATTCAAATTCTTTAAGGGTGGGAGGACAAACACATGGACAAGAGTGATCCAGTGGATATAATGTAATTGGACTCCAGAAAGCCTTTGACAAGGTCCTTCACCAAAGGCTGTTTTGCAAAGTAAGCTGTCATGGTATAAGAGCAAAGATCCTCTCATGGATCAGTAACTGGTTAAAAGACAGGAAACAAATGGTAGGAATAAACGGTCAGTTTTCAGAATGGAGAGAAGTAAACAGCAGTGTCCCCCAGAGATCTGTACTGGGACCAGTGATTTTCAACATATATGAATATGAGGAAATATATGAAAATGATCTGGAAAAATGGGTAAACTGTGAGGTGGCAAAATTTACAGATGATACAAAGCTACTCAAGATAGTTAAGTCCCAGGCACACTGTGAAAAGTTACAAAGGGATCTCAGAAACCTGGCTTACTGGGCAAAAAGATGGCAGATGAAATTCAATGTTGAGAAATGTAGTTATGCACACTGGAAAATATAATCCTAACTGTACATACAAATTGATGGGGTCTAACTTAGCTCGATCGATAAGGGATCAATAAGAAGACAGAAAATATCATATTGCCACTATATAAATCCATGGTTCACCTACACCTTGAATATTGTGTGCAGTCTCTATCTCAAAAAAGATATATTAGAATTGGAAAAAGTACAGAGAAGAGCAACAAAAATGATTAGGGGTATGGAACAGCTTCCATATGAGATTAATAAGACTGGGACAGTTCATCTTGGAAAAGAGATGACTAAAGGGAGATATGACAGAGGTCTATAAAATCATGACTGGTGTGGAGAAAAAGTGTCATTTAATCCTTCACATAACACAAGAACCAGGGGTCACCCAATGAAATTAATGGGCAGCAGGTTTAAAACAAACAAAAGGAAATATTTTTTCACACAATGCACAGTCCACCTGTGGAACTCGTGGCCGGGGATGTTGTGAAGGCCAAACGTATAAATGGATGCTGGGCGGCTGGGATCAGCAGGGGCAGCGAGCTCTGCGCCCATGGAGTCCTCCCTGTTAAATGGAGGGGGAGCGGTGCAATCCCCTGCTCTGTGCAAAAAGGAAAAAACAAATAGCATTGATCCCCCAAGCCTCCAACTCTAGAATATTTGTCTGTAAATGATCCACTTCCAATTTAAGAGATAGTGTGAAGCTTTGATCTTGTCTAAAGCATCAAGGACACCCTCAACCTGATTTCGTAGAGGATGGATGGCTTTTATCCTTGCTGGCCATCATATGGTGCTTTGGCATTTTATGTAATGCCAATGTGCTTTTTCAACACATCCCAATGACTAGTAGAAGTGGAAAACAAAGTACACAATCTTTGAACAATTCCATAAAACAGAAGCATGTGGGGAATGGCAGCTGCTCCGGGGTTTTGTTTTTGTTCTTTTGTTTTTTAAAAAGAAAAATCAAAATTTTCCACAGGAAAAAACTACCATTTTCTGACCAGCGGCAGCGAGAAATCTTAGGGCATTTCTCCTCATTTCCTGATTGGTGCAACCTCTGTATATACTCAGTCAAATCAATGCCATTCATGGGTTCCCAAGGCCAGAAGGGACCATTATGACCATCTAGTCTGATCTCCTGTATAGCACAGGCCAGAGACCTGCCCCACAATAATTCCCACAGCAGATCTCTTAGAAAAACAACCTACCTTGGTGTAAAAACTGTCAGTGATACAGCATCCACCAGGGAGCTTGGTAAATTGTTCCAATGGTTAGTTACCCTCCCTGTTAAAAATGTACACGTTATTTTCAGTCTGAATTTGTCTAGCTTCAAATTCCAGCCATTGGATCACATTAGACCTTTCTCTGCTAGATCGCAGAGCCTACTATCAAATATTCATTCCCATGCAGGTACGTCTAGACTGTAATCAAGTCACCCCTTCACCTTCTCTTTGTTAAGCTAAATAGATTGAGTTCTTTGAGTCTATCACTATAAGGCAGGCTTTCTAAACCCTTAATCAAGCTCTTCCTTGAAACTTCTCCAATTTATCAATATTCTTCTTGAATTGTGGGCACCAGAACTGAACACAGGATTCCAGCAATGGTCACACCAGTGCCAAAAACAGAGGTAAAATAACTTCTTTGCTCCTACTCGAGATTCCTCTATTTATGCATCCCAGGATCACTGTAGCTCTTTTGGCCAAGGTCACACTGGGAGCTCATGTTCAGCTGATTATCCACCATGACCCCAAATCTTTTTTTAGAGTCCCTGCTTCCCGGGGTAGAATCCCCCAGCCTGTCCGTATGTCCTGCATTCCTTGTTCCTAGATGTAGACGTTTATACATAGCTGTATTGAAAATTCACTCTTTGCTTGCACCCAGCACACCAAGCAGCCCAGATTGCTCCAGTAACACCAGGACAAAACTAGGGTAAGTCAGTGGAGAACCAGGCCTGGGGAGCTCAGAGCCTGCATTGTTACAGGCTCTTCACTGGCCTCTGGATTCCTCCTCGCTTCTGCAGCCTGGGATCGGACATATTTTCCCAGTATATAGATTCAAAACACGCCTTTGGTCATTGTCATCATCTTCCCTGTTTTGTTTTAGGACAGAATGATCTCCTCAGAGAGAACAATTCCAGGCTGTGGGGCCTGCCAACCCCACCAGCATCATTGAAAAGTCTCCCATCATTTTCCAGGAGTGAGGGCCCAGGGCCAGGCCCTTATACAACACTGGCAAAGAGAGGCCTCAGTACAGAGACAAGGCTTGTGCTGCAGCACCTGTGCAGAGCAGGGCATTTAGAGTGACCAGATGTCCCGATTTTATAGGGACAGCCCCGATTTTTGGGTCTTTTTCTAATATAGCCTCCTATTACTCCCCATCCCCTGTCCCGATTTTTCATATTTGCTGTCTTGTCACTCTAGGGGCATTGCTCAGGGGGACTGCCTGCCCTTGGGACATGCTCACACCCACTTCGCCCTGAAAGCCAGAAAATTCACCTTTTCAGGGGTACGAGAATCCCCATTCCACACTAAAATTGCATTTCTTCAGCTCAGAATTACTCAAAATCCAAAAGGGAGAAATCCTTCCTAAAATACCCCCTTGTAAGCACTGCACAAGCTAATTGTGCCTCATACGAAACTCTGCTCAGGTTCAAATGGGCTGCTTTTCAGTGTCATTGAATGATCCCTTGTTCTTGTACGGGGGAGAGGGTGAATAGGAACACCCCATCTCCTCCTCTAGGCCATTCCTTCTATCACATCTCCTCTTCCTCATCTCCCTAGCGACTGCAGAGACTGGGAGTGCTTCCCTGACACAAGGAAAAGGATGGAGTTACAAGTGTCACAGATCCTAAGGAATGCACCCTCCTGGCCACCCACTAGGGCTGCTGTGAGGGGACCCCAAGCCTCTGTGCTCTGGATCCTAGGGTGTTTCAAGCTCCTGAGGCCTGAATGCCATCCAGCCCCTGTCCCAATCTCAGGGTCCCCTAGGCACACACCTATCTAGCACCCCTCTCCAAGTGCTGGAACCCACTGTCCAGTTTCCTAGTCCCCCTGGGTGCACTGCTGACCCTTCAGATACCCCAGTGCTCCAAATGGACCATTCTGGGCCTTGTTTACTGCCCCACGACATTTACTTGGGGGGCCCTGTAGAGACCCTAATGTTTTCAGGGTCCCACTTAGTGTCCCATAGATTTAGCTGATATTCATGCCAAAACAGGAGAGAGTATTATGTAGCTATTTTAGAGAAGCTAAAAAAGACATTTAGATGTGGCTGTGTCATAAACAGATAGCTAAGGGTTAATGTCTCTTCCACCTGAAGCACCTGACCAGAGGACCAATCAGGAAACCGGATTTTTTCAACTCTGGGTGGAGGGAGTTTGTGTCTGAGTCTTTGTCTGTCTGCCTGCTTTCTCTGAGCTTTGGAGAAGTAGTTTCTACTTTCTAGTCTTCTGTTTCTAAGTGTAAGGACAAAGAGATCAGATAGTAAGTTATATGGTTTCTTTTCTTTGGTATTTGCATGAATATAAGTGCTGGAGTGCTTTGATTTGTATTCTTTTTGAATAAGGCTGTTTATTCAATATTCTTTTAAGCAATTGACCCTGTATTGTATCATCTTAATACAGAGAGCCCATTTGTATGTATTTTTCTTTCTTTTTATATAAAGCTTTCTTTTAAGACCGGTTGGAGTTTTTCTTTACTTCAGGGAAATTGAGTCTGTACTCACCAGGGAATTGGTGGGAGGAAGAAATCAAGGGGAGATCTGTGTGTTGGATTGCTAGCCTGATTTTGCATTCCCTCTGGGGGAATAGAAAAGTACTATTTGTTTCCAGGATTGGAAACAGAGAGGGGGAGTCCCTCTGTGTAGTTTCACAGAGCTTGTGTCTGTGTATCTCTTCAGGAGCACCTGGAGGGGGGAAGGGAAAAAGGATTATTTCCCTTTGTTGTGAGACTCAAGGGATTTGGGTCTTGGGGTCCCCAGGGAAGGTTTTTCAGGGGGACCAGAGTGCCCCAAAACACTCTAATTTTTTGGGTGGTGGCAGCAGGTACCAGGTCCAAGCTGGTAACTAAGCTTGGAGGTTTTCATGCTAACCCCCATGTTTTGGACGCTAAGGTCCAAATCTGGGACTAAGGTTATGATATGGTGGCAGAGGTGGGATATAGACAGAATCCAGAAGCCAGTAGGAATATTATATTTTTCTTTTCTCTGCTAAGGGCTTTTTAGCAGAGAGAAACAGTTTGGTTTTAAAAGGGAACTAGAGAGAATTTTTTTTTTCTGCTCTCTCTGGCAGTTTGTGGCTTGCATGTTAAGCAAGAAGCCATTACCAGACTGTTAAGGGTCTTTTGTCATGCAATAGCCCTCCCATTAGGAGGCAAGTTCCAGCACTATATGCATGCAAATAAAGTGGTTTTTCAGGTTTACTTAACATTGAAGATTAGCTAAAGGCACTGTTGCTAGGCAGACTTCAGGAGGCAACAGAGCCTGCAGTGCAGAAGATAAACACCGGAGGGCACCCCAACACAAGAAAACAGGAATCATGACTTCTAAGGCAAAAATTGAGGCCGAAGAGCAAATCAAAGAAGCTGAACACAGGCGACAACTGGAAATAAAACAAAAAGAGATGGAGATGAAAGAAAGAAAAGAATACAAATCAAAGCACTCCAGCACTTATATTCATGCAAATACCAAAGAAAAGAAACCATATAACTTACTATCTGATCTCTTTGTCCTTACACTTAGAAACAGAAGACTAGAAAGTAGAAACTACTTCTCCAAAGCTCAGAGAAAGCAGGCAGACAGACAAAGACTCAGACACAAACTCCCTCCACCCAGAGTTGAAAAAATCCGGTTTCCTGATTGGTCCTCTGGTCAGGTGCTTCAGGTGGAAGAGACATTAACCCTTAGCTATCTGTTTATGACAGGCTGATTGCAGGGGACAAAAGCTATGACAAGGGAGCTAACATGGCTGCCGCATACAAAGGTGTTTTGAATTCAGCAGGTTAATCAGTATGTGTCTTTCATCCCATATGCTGCCCACTCAGGGAATCTTTTTGGAGAAGCTGCTGCAATGGCCATTCCCCACATGCTTCTATTTTATGGAATTGTTCAACGATTGGGTACCTTGTTTTCCACTTCTACTATTTTTGGGGTGTGTTGAAAAAGCACATTGGCATTATATAAAATGCCAAAGCCCCACAAGATGGCCAGCAGGGATAGAAGCTATCCATCCTCTATGAAATCGTGTTGAAGGTGTCTTTGATGCTTTAGACAAGATCAAGGCTTCACACAGTCTAAGTGGATAGTTTACAAACAAATATTCTAGAGTTTTCATTTTGTGTTTTGGCTAAGATGTGGTATACAAGCTCTTTGCCAGCTTTTTTAAGCAAATATTGAAGGATGACTTGAAAATGAAGGCACACATTGATCTCTTCAGATACAGTCACAAAAGATTTTGAGATGCGAGTTTCCCTAACACAGAAACAGGACTGAGTATTTTTTGCTGTCTTCCTATAACCGTGGCAGCTAACAAAAGGAGTTTCAGCAAGCTAAAATTAATCAAGACCTCGCCAAGAACATCCGTGGGGCAGGGAAGGTTAAGCAATCTGGCAGTGATTTCTATAGAGAACTCAGAAGCAAGGTGGATAGACTGAGATGAACTAATTAATGAGATTGCTTCTGAGAATGGTAAGAAAGTGCCTTTGTAAAAGTACTTAGAGATGATTGCAGGGGAGGACAGTTTGTGGTGGGATGGGGGAAGGGCATATTCGAGTCTTTGATCCAGGCCCAGAACAACCCTGGTACTGCAATAGATCTCCTTACCTACTTCCTCGCACAGATGCCAGGTGATTTCACTGCCAAGGGAATCTCCCCCCTGCTAAATTTTTACTTCTGGAGAGGGACTAGTCCTTTGTCTCAAAGTAACAGATTTCCAACCATTGGGTACTTAAGAGCCAAATACCCTCTACTGTTATTCTTTTGCCACCAGCCTTTGGAATTTTCAACCCACCACGGAGGCAATCAGACCAAGGAGAAGGCAAAAGGCTGTGTGCATCTGACATGCAGTCTGCAGCCTGACACAGACACACAAGGTTCATAATCTCATGCAGAATTCTATGCATATTCCCAGTTCATCATAGCAATAATGCTACATGAAAGGGCTAGAAACACTCCTTCCGTGATCTACCATGCAGCCTCATGCCTCCAAGTTCTGCTCATTGAGAAGGGGACACTCAGGTTAGCATTGCTCATTCAGCAGAGTCCATTTCAGGTGGTCCATCAAATGGATGGGCCTTGATTCCTAGCCTGACAGTAAAACTACTCTATTGTCCAGGATGACAATCACAGAGGGTCGCTTAGGCAAACTAATGGCTGGAAAGAAGCATGCACCGGGCTGAAGTAATGGACATCAAGCAGTGACATTTAAAGGTTAGCTCATGACACTGGCTGGGGAAGTCAATGGAAATCTGCACTTGTATGCATCTCATTCAACCGGGAGCGTCATCCGTCTGGAGCCCACGGGTTCATTCTAATCTCAGGCTGTTAGTGTTTCAAATTAGGGTTGCCATATTCACTAATTTAGAGTTAATTAAACCATTTTCAAATACCAATCAATTATCACACATTCTTGTGGACTAACAGCTTTGTGGCATACCTAAACATAAAGCCTCACTCGAAATGTTTAATATTCAGTTTATGACCCTTTGGATCTGTCTTATTAAATCTCAATCAGCGGCCGTATTTGTGTTAACTTTAAATTACACATTCCCTGAGATGTCTGCTCTTTAGTCTTGTTTCCATTTCACTCTCATGCTACTATTTAACCTCTTTTGTCTTTCGTGCTAGGCAAATATTTTAATTTGAAATTGGTTTTGGTTCTGTACCAGAGATCAAAACAAAAAGGTCCTTTCTGGCAGAGTTGCTACAAATGTAGTAGCCTGGAGTTTTCAGACCCTCGGTGAGAATATGCCTGTAACGGTTTGCCTGAATCCCCCAAATGACCCTTGCTGATAAGGGCACAGATGAATTGGTGCTAAGCGGTTTGTGCACATCTCCACCTACAGTTCAGCTGTGAGCAGCACCAGTTGAGCAGTCACCCTGGAGACAAACCTGTAGAGAGGGATGGAGGAGGAAGAGAAAGCTCAGTGCGATGAGATCACTCAGCCACTCGCTTTGGGTGCACGCACGGCCAAGCAGTTTCATTGCAAAATCATTGTCACAGAGGTCGCAGAAGTCTTGGTTGCACAGTCTCAGTTCTGGTACTCAAGCTAGCTGGATTAAATTGAGCTCAGGGATGTCAGCTCAAGCTGCTCTCACACCCCATGACTGCTATCTAGATGAACCCATAGTCTCATCTCGGTTTCCCCTCGTAAAATTAGGACAATACTTCCTTGTAAGGATACATACCCTGTGTCCCTCAAAATGTCTCTGAGTATGTCTACACTGCAATATAAGCCCAGGGTCCGAACTCATGATTAAGCCTATGCCCCCTTCTGTCTACACAACTCATGCTAACTGAGGGCTCAGACTCAGGATGCCAGGACCCCACAGCGGTGGAGGGCCTGAGCCTGAGTCAGGCTGGAACCCAGGATTCAAGCCCTGTTGCTTTGCAGTGTAGACACAACCCCACTGAACTTGTGCTCTAGGAGTTTGCCAAATGTATCCCACAATGCCATGGGATGACTCTGAACAGTCAAATTGTCCCATGCTGCACCCTGAACAAAGGGCTAGAGGGGCCACCTTTGGGGAGGGTGCTAAGAATCCTGGGAAATAGGTGGTTGGACTCGGGCTCACATCACTGCAGTGTAGACGCTGAAGCCCCAGGTTGGGACCCAGGGTTCAACCATTCCTTTCCTGGGGTTACAAATGAGTGTAGATGCTCAAGCCCTAGGTGAACAAACCCAGGGTCTGCTAACTCAAGTTCTACTACCCCAGGGCTTACATTGTCGTTTAGACAGACCCTGAGATACTACGTGATAGGGACCATAAGTACCATACTGGGTTGAAGAGGTGTGCAGGGAACCCAGCTGTACCACAGAGGTCAGGCCTTTGGATTTTGTAGAGTCAGATGTCTCAATCCCATAGCAGGTGGGCGCTCCAAACATGTGGAAAAGATTGATCTATTGATGCACTGCCCTCAGCACCCTCCAGCTTTTCTTACACAACTCTGAAGCCGCCGCTGGCTTCATCCTTCAAGGAAGTCATGTAGCCTAGTGTTTGTGACAACAATCTCTTCATGAGTAAAATGCACGGACACAGAGTCACATGGGAGAATCAAACCTGCAATTACTGCTTTCTGAGACCACTGTGCTAACCCCCTGAGCTACAGAGCCAGGCCCCAGGTCCCCTCAGCAGAGGGAGGACATAGGTAAACGCTGAGATGAGACAAGTCACCAGTGAGGAGACTAGCTTCTCCTCACCTTCTTAAAGAGGCTTTTCTCCAGCAAATCCCAGCTCATCCACAGCACAGCTTCTCCCATAACCACACAGGCTCACTAGTCAATAGTTGCTGGGGAGTGGTAGTGTTACCCGGGGTTCTTTCAACCCAAAGCTCTTGGTAACATTTACTCTGTGCAAGGTAGTATCAGGAAATAAATCAGGGGAGACACGGCCGTCCAACCGATAGTTGACTGGCACAAAGAGGACAACACAAGACTGCTTTCATTTAAAACTAAACTTTTACTTAGTCTCAAGCACTTATGCACATCCACAACAGGTTAGTAAAACACCCCCAACCCTTGACAATTACCGAAGCTGAGAGTAGCTTTCAAGTGGCAACATAAGAGGCTTCACCTGGCCAGGCTTCCAGCTGCCAGTGGGGACCAAGATGTGTCCACAGGGAGCATCCCTGAAGAGCCCCTTCTGAGAAGTCCAATTATCTCAAACTTCCTCCCTTATTTATACATTAGTAATACAATGACATATCCTTTAAAGAAAACTTGCTAAGCAAGCAGTTTTTACAGATCAAGCAAGAGATTTTCTTATGGTCATCAGTTTACCAAATATGTGGTATTTTTCAGCATGTCCATGCCTTAGGTCCCTGGCAAACATTCCCAGGGGCTCATATATAGATCAGCAATTTCAACATTCTTAGCAGGAAGGACGCGGGGTCAAGCTGCCCTGTCTATGGCACCCAAAATACCCTCCCTTTCTGCCTTGGTTATGCTGAAGCCACTGTATGACCAATTTACGATATGATGACTTGGCTACTTTTAGCAATAAGCAAGAATGGCTCAGTATGGCCTGCTAACTTGGCTACTGTTAGTAACAAGCAACAGTGGTTTAGGCACTTTACTGCTTAGCCCAAATCTCCCCAAACAGGAGACCTACCTGCCAAGAGAATCCCTCTGTCTGAGCTCAGTGGCTTGGGTTTGGCCTCCTTCCCGTCTAGCTTTAGCTTTGTCATCCACCAAGCCTTCACCTGGGCGATGTGGCCTGCAGCAGCATCCTTGTGGGTTTTCCTGCCCACTCCAGTTAACAGGAGAGAGACCTTCCCCTCCACACTCTCCCCTCCTATCCTTGATGAGCCTGAGGAGGCCCAGTGGTTGCCTTTAAAACAATCTGTCCATTTTGCCTTCGCTAAGGAGAAAGCCACCGAGGAAGCACAGTTAACAGAGCTGTAAGGCCACAAACAGCATTACTGAGTCATCTATGGCCACTGGAAAAGTGACTGCTGGGCTGGCAACTGGCCCAGAGGGACAAGTACGGTGCACTGGACACCGCCTTTGGCAATGGAAGCACTGAAGCTGGTGGAGCACTGATCTGGCAGCTCGAGACCCAGAGGGAGAATCGTGTGCAGATGGTGATTTTAAATGGGGTGAGTGCTGCTAACCCTTGAGCTGCTGTATTACATATTGTGAGAAACGCATCCATTGCTACCATATCCCCCTGCTCTTATGATCTGTGAACTGAAGGTGCAAGCAAGCAAATGTGAGGCCAGAACAATGAGTTAATGACAGTGTTAGTAACACTTTGCAGTGACAGGATAGCATTCTGCCTTCCAGGACCCAACCATGCATTGCTGTGCATCACAGGAAATTGGGTTCCATGCATGCACACTTTTTGCAGCATCCAGAGTGTATGTTAAAACTTCAGCCAGAAGGGGTCCTTTCAGCCCATTAAGTACATGTTTATTTTGGCAGGCACTTCACAGCCCACTGCAATATTATTTTAGCAGCCGGAGGAATGTAGATACAACCATCCTGCTGCCAGCTCCGAACTCAGAGGCACGTTTAAAATACACGTTTCTTTTCAGCTCCCCAGTGCACCTGCCTGGGGCCACAGCAATCCATTTTAAACCACGTCCCAGGGCAGCGTCAAGCTTCTAGACGCAAGGCTGAGTCCAGAACGCACTGGAGCTCCGCCTACCTTTGTGTAACACACAAGCTCAGTCGGTAGGGAGGCTTCATCCCAAAAGACCCTTCCAGAACTTGGAAAGGGTTTCTTTAAACAACAGGCACACATGCACCCAGCTAGATAAAATCATTTGCAAGGAGGTGGTGATTTATGAGGGTGAACGGATATTATCTGTGTGCTCCCTGCTCTTATTAAAGCCAGCAACCTCCTAGATCAGCCCATGAAAGGTGCCCATTCTTTCCCATAATACTAATGAACATCCAGGATTGTCTAAAAACTCTAGGGCTTGATTAATAAAGGAAATGTATCAACTTTACAGCTGTGTGCACCAACCCCAAAGGAATTACACCGTCTGCGGGCACTCAGCACACCCTTTGTGTAATGGGAATGCCCAGGTGACGCACAGCTGGCATGGTGGCTTGACCTACCGGTCCCTGATATAATGAGCATTCTCAGAAGGGAATGTGGCCAGAGCATTCCCCACTCCTGCCATTCCCAGCTGCTGGAATGACTGCCTGGGACAGTGGGGAGCTGGGCAAAATTAAATCAGTCCTGAGACTCAGGAGAGCTGAGATGGCATAAAGCCCCCATCAGTGCAATGAGCATGACTCAGCCAGACCTGAGAACACAGCCCAAGACCGCAGTCCCTCTGCTGCAGGGAGACTAGGCATACATCTCCTGTGCTTGAAGCTAGCAAAAACTGGGGATTTCAGGAAAAGCTCATTAAAACTCCAGTTGTAAATGGACCTGGCTGTGACCAGTTGGATCACAGAAACCCCCTTGGGAGCTGCCAACTGATGTGCCAAGACTACCTCTGCTCCTGTTTTCCCTGCCAGCTCAGGACTCCAGCACCCTGTCTTGCTGAGCCAGACACTCCCATCTGCTCCAACAAAGACCCAGAGTCTGAATTACTTGCCCCAAAGCTGCAGGTTTACCTGAAAGCAGCTGACAGAAGTGTTCCTGTCTTTAACACTCAGATGCCCAACTCCCAATGGGGTCTAAACCCAAATAAATCCATTTTACCCTGTATAAAGCTTATATAGGGTAAACTCATAAATTGTTCGCCCTCTATAATACTGATAGGGAGAGATGCACAGTTGTTTGTTCCCCCAGGTATTAATACATACTCTAAGTTAATTAATAAGTAAAAAGTGACTTTATTAAATACAGAAAGTAGGATTTAAGTGGTTCCAAGTAGTAACAGACAGAACAAAGTAAGTCACAAGAAAAATAAAATAAAATGCACAAATCTATGGCTAATCAAACTGAATACAGATAATCTTACCCTCAGAGATGCTTCAATAAGTTTTTTCCTCAGACTGGACACCTTCCAGACCTGGGCACAATTCTTTCCCCTGGTACAACTCTTGTTCCAGCTCAGGTGGTAGCTAAGGGATTCTTCCTGATGGCTCCTCCCCCTGTGTTCTCTTCCACCCCTTCATATATGTTTTGCATAAGGCGGGAATCCTTTCGTCCCTCTCTGGGTTCCCACCCCTCCTTCTCAATGGAAAGACACCAGGTTAAAGATGGATTCCAGTACAGGTGACATCAGGGCCAGTGCAAGCATTTAGGCGGATTAGGCGGTTGCCTAGGGCGCCGAGATTTGGAAGCGCCAAAAAGCGACCCCCAATCTTTTTTTAAATGGTTGAGCAGCCGCTGCTGCTGGGACAGAGAGGGAGTCTGAGTCTGGGTCAGGGTGCCGCCGGAGGGGGTGGCAGGCAGCTCCCGTGGAGCTGACGCAGTGGTGCCTGCGAGGGTCCGGTGGTCCGCGGCTCCGGTGCAGCTGCCGCAGTCGTGCCTGCGGGTGGACGGTCGGCTGCTCGCGTGGCTCCAGTGGACCTCCCACAGACACCACTGCGGCAGCCCCATCGTAGCAGCGGAGCACCGGACCCTCCGCAGGCACCACTGCGGCAGCTCCACCGGAGCCGCGGGACCAGACCGCGGGGCGGCAAAATTGCCGTCCGCCTAGGGCACTCAAAACCCTAGCGCCGGTCCTGGGTGACACGATCACATGTCACTGCAAGACTTCATTGTCCACTTGCCAGCACACAGGTATACAGGAAGACTTACAGGCAAAACATACCCATCTGCAGTCAATTGTCCTGTTTAATGGATGTCATCAAGATTCCAAACCACCATTAATGGCCCACACTTTGCATAATTACAATAGGCCCTCAGAATTATGTTTCATATTTCTAGTTTCAGATACAGGAGTGGTACATTTATACAAATAGGATGACCATACTCAGTAGATTATAAGCTTTGTAATGATACTTTACAAGAGACTTTTTGCATGAAGCATATTCCAGTTACATTATATTCACTTATTATTAAATTTTTGTAAAAACATATAGACTGCACAATGTCACACCGGCCTGATCACACAGTCAACACCCACCCCCTCTCTTGTTGAGGGAAACATTATTTTAAAAGCACATGGGTGTCTCTAGGAATTATTCCCCATTTTATCCTCTTTTGTCGTACTCCTGAAGAGTCATCTTTTGGGGGCAAATCCAGAACAACCCCAAAAACATAAACACTCCCCCCCGCACCATGTTACTGGGAGAAACTCCAAGAATGACAAAGCTGCGTTTAGACAGGCTCATCTGACTGGATTTGACCTTAACACTTATTCATTGTGAACGCTTCCCAGCCCAAGATAGATTCCACAGCAACTGAACAGACAATCTGCAGGGTAAGAAATGTTCATTTCCTTTGTGCACTAGATCAGTATTGCCTTTCAACAACAAGCCTTGATCAAATTGGCAGAGTGTTGCTCATGCAGAAAAAGACAGGTAGCTCCTAGATGTAAACTGAAGCAGGCAGAGATAAATCACAAGCACACACAGAAGCCCTCTGTAGCTGGATTATTCAAACTTTTAATTTCAGTCTCATTAATTTAATAGACAACAGATGATGAGCATTTTCCTTTAGGCAATACAGATTTGACATCTGGTGCAGATGTAAAGGAGAGGAAAAGCAAATGAGTCAGTGAAAATATAGCATTTTAAAATCCAGCGTTATTGGGTTTTAGGTCAATATTGTTTCTTGCAAAAAAGAGTTTCAGAGCTGTTAAATTTGACTTTTATTAAAATCTGAATAACCCTTGGGAATGATGCTCTATTACTCTGGGAACACTTCAGCACAGTTCCTCTCCATTTATTTGTAATAGGATTCATCTTTCATTTACCTCTACAATTATTTTTCTCTAGTCCAGCTCAGTTTCTGTTTAGCTTTCTCTCCTGTTCTCAGTTGTTTTTCCCTTCGAATGGTTACCTTCCCATTTATTCACAACAAATAAACAGAGACTATATCTAACAACGTAAAATAAATAGTCTTTCTGGAAGGTTGCAATGTCACACTACTTTAAAATCCAGAATTCTAACAAATAAGACCCAAAAGCAAAGAGAAACAAAGCAGGCTGCTCCCCACAGCAGTCACAACCTACCCCACCTTGTTCTAAGCCAGCTCTTTGCAGCTGATTACTGCTAGACCCAGATCTCGTTTCCCTATAGACTCCCTAGCTTGCAAGCAGGAGCAGGAAAACCCCTGAAATTTAAAGTGACAGTTTATGATTTTAACACATTTTTTCTGTATATCGCTTTTGACACATTTTATTTAGCTTTTCCTTTTATCTCATGTGCACATCTGCCTTTCTCCCCACTAGCCCTCCCACCTTCTCCTTCAGGGAAAGGTTCAGGAATCCCTGCAGTTATCACATAATCCATTCATAGGGAAAGTTTTTTCCTAACTCCCAAAAGTTAGCAGTTGGCCTTGTGTCTTTTGCTCTTTACATAACAACAATTCTACAAAGGAAGAACACAGGTGGGATGGGGGCCAAACACCTGTTTACTGAATATATACATCATGCAAGGCCTA